>NC_053028.1:232417744-232731931 GCF_003073215.2 Triticum urartu
CTTTTGATGGATCATGGAACAAGGAGTGGCAAGAGCCTAAGCTTGGGGATGCCCATGGCACCCCCAAGATAATCCAAGGACACCAAAAATTCAAAGCTTGGGGATGCCCCGGAAGGCATCCCCTCTTTCGTCCACTTCCATCGGTAATTTACTTGGAGCTATATTTTTATTCACCAACATGATATGTGTTTTGCTTGGAGCCTCTTGTATTATTTGTGTCTTTGTGTCTTGGTATGCCAAAATCATCCTTGCTGTACACACCTTTTGAGAGAGCCATACATGAATTAAAATTTGATAGAATACTTTATGTGCTTCACTTATATCTTTTGAGCTAAGTAGTTTTGCTCTATGTGCTTCACTTATATCTTTTGAGCATTATAATTTTGCTCTATGTGCTTCACTTATATCTTTTGAGCGTTATAATTTTGCTCTATGTGCTTCACTTAGATCTTTTAGAGCACGGTGGTGGATTTGTTTTAAAGAAACTATTGATCTCTCATGCTTCACTTAAATTATTTTGAGAGTCTTAATAGCATGGTAATTTGCTTAATAATAATATGCTTGGTATTCAAGATTTGTGAAACTTTATTTTGAGTGTGTTGAATACTAAGAAAAGATTGAAGCATGATAATTGTTTTGAGATATGGAGGTGATAATATTAAAGTCATGCTAGTTGAGTAGTTGTGAATTTAAAGAATACTTGTGTTAAAGTTTGTGATTCTTGTAGCATGCACGTATGGTGAACCGTTATATGATGAAGTCGGAGCATCATTTATTTATTGATTGTCTTCCTTATGAGTGGCACTCGGGGATGAGCGATGGTCTTTTCCTACCAATCTATCCCCCTAGGAGCATGCGCGTAATACTTTGCTTTGATAACTTCTAGATTTTTGCAATAAGTATATGTGTTCTTTATGACTAATGTTGAGTCCATGGATTATACGCACTCTCACCCTTCCACCTTTGCTAGCCTCTCTAATACCGCGCACCTTTCGCCGGTATCATACACCTACCATATACCTTCCTCAAAACAGCCACCATACCTACCTATTATGGCATTTCCATAGCCATTCCGAGATATATTGCCATGCAACTTTCCACCATCTAGTTCATCATGACACATTCATCATTGTCATGTTGCATATCTCGGTACACCGCCAGATGCATTCACATAGAGTCATATTTTGTTCTAAATATCAAGTTGTAATTGTTGAGTTGTAAGAAAAATAAAAGTGTGATGATCATCATTATTAGAGCATTGTCCCAGTGAGGAAAGAATGATGGAGACTATGATTCCCCCACAAGTCGGGATGAGACTCCAGACAAAAAATAAATAAATAAAGAGGCCAAAGAAGCCCAAATAAAAAGAGGCCATAAAATAAAAAAAGAGAAAAAGGCGCAAATAAAAAAAAATATATATATATATATATAATGAGAGAAAAAGAGAGAAGGGACAATGTTACTATCCTCTTACCACACTTGTGCTTCAAAGTAGCACCATGATCTTCATAGTAGAGAGTCTCTCATGTTATCACTTTCATATACTAGCGGGAATTTTACATTATAGAACTTGTATTGTATATTCCAATGTTGGGCTTCCTCAAATTTCCCTAGGTCTTCATGAGCAAGCAAGTTGGATGCACACCCACTTAGTTTCTTTTGAGCTTTCATATACTTATAGCTCTAGTGCATTGCATGGCAATCCCTACTCACTCACATTGATATATATTGATGGTCATCTCCATAGCCCGTTGATACGCCTAGTTGATGTGAGACTATCTTCTCCTTTTTGTCTTCTCCACAACCACCATTCTATTCCACCTATAGTGCCATATCCATGGCTCACGCTCATGTATTGCGTGAAGATTGAAAAAGTTTTGAAAAATTTAGAGTATGAAACAATTGCTTGGCTTGTCATCGGGGTTGTGCATGATTTAAATACTTTGTGTGGTGAAGATAGAGCATAGCCAGACTATATGATTTTGTAAGGATAACTTTCTTTGGCCATGTTATTTTGGGAAGACATAATTGCTTTGTTAGTATGCTTGAAGTATTATTATTTTTATGTCAACATAAACTTTTGTCTTGAATCTTTTGAATCTGAATATTCATACCACAATTAAGAAGATTTGCATTGAAATTATGCCAAGTAGCACTCCGGATCAAAAATTCTCTTTTTATCATTTACCTACTCGAGGACGAGCAGGAATTAAGCTTGGGGATGCCTGATACGTCTCCAACGTATCTATAATTTTTGATTGCTCCATGCTATATTATCTACTGTTTTGGACTATATTGGGCTTTATTTTCCATTTTTATATTATTTTTGGGACTAACCTATTAACCGGAGGCCCAGCCCAGAATTGTTGTTTTTTGCCTATTTCAGTGTTTCGAAGAAACGGAATATCAAACGGAGTCCAAACGGAATAAAATCTTCGGGAACGTGATTTTCTCACTGAACGTGATCCAGGAGACTTGGACCCTGCTCCAAGGAACAAAAGAGGCAGTCACGAGGGTGGGGGCGCCCCCCTAGGGCACGCCCCCTGCCTCGTGGGCCCCTCGTTGCTCCTCCGGCGTACTTCTTCCTCCTATATATACAGATGTACCCCCAAACAATCAGAACAGGAGCCAAAAACCTAATTCCACCGCCGCAACTTTCTGTATCCACGAGATCCCATCTTGGGGCCTATTCCGGAGCTCCGCCGGAAGAGGGCTGTCATCACGGAGGGCTTCTACATCATCCAAGCCCCTCCGATGAAGTGTGAGTAGTTTACCTCAGACCTTCGGGTCCATAGTTAGTAGCTAGATGGCTTATTCTCTCTCTTTGAATCTCAATACAAAGTTCTCCCCCTCTCTTGATCTATTCGATGTAATCTTGTTTTTGCGGTGTGTTTGTTGAGACCGATGAATTGTGGGTTTATGATCAAGTCTATCTATGAATAATATTTGAATCTTCTCTGAATTCTTTTATGTATGATTGGTTATCTTTGCAAGTCTCTTTGAATTATCCGTTTGGTTTGGCCAACTAGATTGGTAGTTCTTGCCATGGGAGAAGTGCTTAGCTTTGGGTTCGATCTTGCGGTGTCCTTACCCAGTGACAAAAGGGGCAGCAAGGCACGTATTGCATCGTTGCCATCAAGGATAACAAGATGGGGTTTATTTCATATTGCATGAATTTATCTCTCTACATCATGTCATCTTGCTTAAGGCGTTACTCCGTTTTTAACTTAATACTCTAGATGCATGTTGGATAGCAGTCAATGAGTGGAGTAATAGTAGTAGATGCAGAATCGTTTCGGTCTACTTGTCACGGACGTGATGCCTATATACATGATCATGCCTAGATATTCTCATAACTATGCTCAATTCTGTCAATTGCTGTCTACAAAGCTCGACTTGTTGCGAAAGGTTTTCGACAAGTTCAAGGAGTTGACTACGATGAGACCTTGTCACCTGTAGTGGTGCTTAAGTTCATCTGAATCATGTTAGCAATTGCCGCATTTTATGATTATGAAATTTGGCAAATGGATGTCAAAACTGCATTCCTTAATGGATACCTTAAAGAAGAGTTGTATATGATGCAAGCAGAAGGTTTTGTCGATCCAAAAGGTGCTAACAAAGTGTGCAAGCTCCAGCGATCCATTTATGGACTGGTGCAAGCCTCTCGGAGTTGGAATATACGCTTTGATAGTGTGATCAAAGCATATGGTTTTGTATAGACTTTTGGAGAAGACTGTATTTACAAGAAAGTGAGTGGGAGATCCGTAGCATTTCTCATATTATATGTAGATGACATATTGTTGATCAGAAATGATACTGAATTTCTGAATAGCATAAAAGGATACATGAATAAGGATACTTGAATAAGAATTTTTCAATGAAAGACCTCGGTGAAGCTGCTTATATATTGGGCATCAAGATCTATAGAGATAGATCAAGACGCTTGATTGGACTTTCAAAAAGCACATACCTTGATAAAGTTTTGAAGAAGTTCAAAATGGATTAGGCAAAGAAAGGGTTCTTGCCTGTGTTAGAAGGTGTGAAGTTGAGTCAGACTCAATGCCCGACCACTGCAGAAGATAGAGAGAAAATGAAAGGTGTTCCCTATGCTTCAGCCATAGGCTCTATCATGTATGAAATGTTGTGTACCAGACCTGATGTGTGCCTTGCTATAAGTTTAGCAGGGAGGTACCAAAGTAATCCAGGAGTGGATCACTGGACAGTGGTCAAGAACATCCTGAAATACCTGAAAAGGACTAAGGATATGTTTCTCGTAATGGAGGTGACAAAGTGCTCATCGTAAACGGTTACATCGATGCAAGCTTTGACACTGATCCAGATGACTCTAAGTCACAAACCAGATACGTGTTTTTATTAAATGGTGGAGCTGTCAGTTGGTGCAGTTCCAAGCAGAACGTCCTGGCGGGATCTACGTGTGAAGTGGAATACATAGCTGCTTCGGAAGCAGCAAATGAAGGAGTCTAGATGAAGGAGTTCATATCTGATATAGGTGTCATACCTAGTGCATCGGGTCCAATGAAAATATTTTGTGACAATACTGGTGCAATTGCCTTGGCAAAGTAATTCGGATTTCACAAGACAACCAAGCATATCAAGAGATGCTTCAATTCCATCTGCGATCAAGTCAAGGAGGGATACATAGAGATTTGCAAGATACATACGGATCTGAATGTTGCAGACCTGTTGACTAAGCCTCTCTCACGAGCAAAACATGATCAGCACCAAGACTCCATGGGTGTTTGAATCATTATGATGTAATCTAGATTATTGACTCTAGTGCAAGTGGGAGACTGAAGGAAATATGCCCTAGAGGCAATAATAAAGTTGTTATTTGTATTTCCTTATATCATGATAAATGTTTATTATTCGTGCTAGAATTGTATTAACCGGAAACTTAGTACATGTGTGAATACATAGAAAAACAAAGTGTCACTAGTTTGCCTCTACTTGACTAGCTCGTTGAATCAATGATGGTTATGTTTCCTGACCATAGACATGAGTTGTCATTTGATTAACGGGATCACATCATTAGAGAATGATGTGATTGACTTGACCCACCCGTTAGCTTAGCACGATGATCGTTTAGTTTGTTGCTATTGCTTTCTACATAACAATACATGTTCCTATGACTATGAGATCATGCAACTCCCGAATACCGGAGGAACACTTTGTGTGCTACCAAACGTCACAACGTAACTGGGTGATTATAAAGGTGCTCTATAGGTGTCTCTGATGGTATTTGTTGAGTTGGCATGGATCAAGATTAGGATTTGTCACTCCGATTGTCGGAGAGGTATCTCTGGGCCCTCTCAGTAATGTACATCACTGTAAGCCTTGCAAGCAATGTAGCTAATGAGTTAGTTACGGCATGTAGCATTATGGAACGAGTAAAGAGACTTGCCGGTAACGAGATTGATCTAGGTATTTGAGATACCGACGATCGAATCTCGGGCAAGTAACATACCGATGACAAAAGGAACAACGTATACCGTTGTGTGGTTTTACCGATAAAGATCTTCGTAGAATATGCAGGAACCAATATGAGCATCCAGGTTCCGCTATTGGTTATTGACGGGAGACATGTCTCGGTCATGTCTACATAGTTCTCAAACCCGTAGGGTCCGTATGCTTAACGTTCGGTGACGATCGGTATTACGAGTTTATGTGTTTTGATGTACCGAAGGTAGTTCGGAGTCCTGGATTTGATCACGGACATGACGACGAGTCTCGAAATGGTCAAGATGTAAATATTGATATATTGGAAGCCTATGTTTGGACATCGGAATGGTTCTGGGTGAAATCGGGAGTATACCGGAGCACCGGGAAGTTCCCGGGACCCCCCGGGAGGTATATGGGCCTTATTGGGCCTTAGTGGGAGAGAGGGGAAAGGAGCAAAGGAGGGGCCCCCCCAAAGCCCAATCCGAATTGGGAGGGGGCCCCCTTTCCTTACTCCTCCCTCCTCCTTCCTTCTCTCCTAAATCCAACAAGGCAAGGGGGAATCCTACTCCCGGTGGGTGTAGGACTCCCCTTGGGGCCCGCCTAGGAGGCCGGCCCCCTCCCCCTCCTCCACTCCTTTATATATGGGGGAGGGGGCACCCCATAGACACACAAGTTGATCATTGATCTTTAGCCATGTGCAGTGCCCCCCTCCACCATAATCCACCTCAGTAATATCGTAGCGGTGCTTGGGCAAAGCCCTGTTCCGGTAGCAACATCATCACCATCATCACGCCGTCGTGCTGACGAAGCTCTCCCTCGAAGCTCTATTGGATCGTGAGTTCGCGGGACGTCACCGAGCCGAACGTGTGGAGATCATGGAGGTGCCGTATCTTCGGTACTAGATCGATCGATCGTGAAGACATACGACTACATCAACCGCGTTGTCATAACACTTCCGCTTACGGTCTACGATGGTACGTAGACGATACTCTCCCCTCTCATTGCTATGCATCACCATGATCTTGCGTGTGCGTAGGAAATTTTTGAAATTACTGCGTTCCCCAACAACCGTAACCAGGCCAAAGCTCTATTGGGCCACTATAATTGAGACGAGCCAACAATTAATGCTTGGCCCTGTTACCTCCCGGGTCGTTAACAGGACGACATCGAAGCGGGCGATAAGTGGGCCCATTCGATTTCACGGGCCGTTAACACGTCGATACTAAGGTCGGGCTATATATGGCCCAACTGTAATGTGGGCCTTTAGCAGGCCGAAAGAGACAGCGGACTCGTACTGGACCATGAAGAGTATGGGCCGCTATGAGGCCGAAAGTCAGGTCGGACTATATATGGCCCAACTGTGTTGTGGGCCTTAGGAGGCCGAAAGAGAAACCAGCCTGGTATTAGACCATGAAGAGCATGGGTCGTTAAGAGGCCAAAACTCAGGTCCGACTGCAAATGGCCCAACTCATTTATGGGTCGTTAACAGGCTGAAAGACACACCGGGCTAGAAATTGTCCCAACACTTAAATGGGTCGCTAAAAGGCCGAAAGACGTACATCCTGAAAATTGGCCCATCCCTTGAATGGGTCGTTAACAGGACGAAACTACATCGGGCCGATATTGAAACCAAGTATATAGCAGGCTGTAAACGGTCTCAAACTGACGATGGGCTGCAATAGTGTCAAATGGTTAACGGACCGTTGACGGACCGAATTGGCACATCTCATATGGGCCATGGGATTAAATGGACAAGACACAAGTAGGCCCTATATGGGCCGACCTGCTAATTTTGGCTGGGCCGGCCTCTTTCACCTAAATGGGCCATTGTTGGGCCTTGCCATGTGTCAATGTATCATAGGCGCCTCCCGTACAATGAGTGAATGATAATTTTACACGTGGAAAATCCCCATTGGTCCGGGCTGTTAACAGGTTATCGGATCCAAACCAGAACCTGATAGCTTAACAGCGACCTATTACGGTGGATGCCACGTGTCGGTTACCCTTGACGAAAACACTTCCATGACGAACCATTTACCGTCGTGGAAGTGGACACTTCCGTGATGATAATTTTGGTATTGTCATGAAACACTTCTATGACAACACATGTATGACTGTCTTGATTCTGTCATTAAACCGTCATGGATGTACGTGCATGATAGAAAACATGACCTACTGTGACAAACACGTATCATCACAGAAGTGGTTTCTTTTTTTAGTGATACTAGGAGTCAGTTTTACTCCATGTAAGAGGTCATTCTATTGTACTCATTTGGTGTCAATTTTAGCTGCAACTACTACTAGAAGATGCTCCCAAATTGGAAAGCTACTTGTTGGAGATGCTACAAAAATGGAGTACTCCCCAAATTGGAAACCTACTTGTTGCCAAATATCACTATCTGACAAACATACCATCTTCCAAAAATGGACACAGAGAGACAAACAAACAAAAGTACTCAATTCAGATAGTTTAGATAGAAAAAGGAGATATTTCAGTACAACAAGCTCATCACATTGCAACTCCAAAAGACACTTCAAGCAGTACTCCAGTTCATACTAAACATGATCAAGATCACTACTAACTGCACAGGGTAATTTTCTTCTGTCTTCAGACTGATGAACTGCTTCAGTTCATGAGACAAGCAGAACGGTGAGGTCTCGGCCGTGCACCAGTGAGGCGAGCAGAGCGTCGAAGAGGTTGCTTCTTCTCCTTCTTCTTCTTCTGCACCAAGGGCTTCACCTCCTTCAGCTCCTCCTCCTCCTGCTCCTCCAACTTCACCAAGGCCTCCACCTTGGGCATCACCTCCCTGTCGACTAGCTTCTGCCTCTCTCCATCGATGGCCGCTCGTGCAATGCGAGGGCGAGCGAAGACCTGCACCTCCGGCTCCTCACCATCGATGGAAACAACAGGATGTGCCGCATGGGGGATTGCTAACGAGGGCTTCGTACTTGCGGTCGATGCAGTCCGGCACGACCACCTTGACCAGCATGTGTGTGTCCGCTGGATCTGTCAGAAACCTACTTTTCAGCGGCCGATACGTGATCCAATGGTTGCGGACCGAACATTGACTCGAGCATGCACCACACGAGGATGGCTACCGCCGGCACAGCCTTGCGGCCATCACAGAAGACACTTGACCTCTCATCATTCATGAACACCGGCAAGAGGCCTCTGGTGTGGTTGACGAGCGCGAGCAAGCTCTTGAACCGCTTGGCTAGGTCCCTGCCGATGGCCTTCTTGGTTGGGTCATCGTCGGCCCAGTCGTCTACGACCCTCTCCCAACTGCGCATCAGCTTTGACTTCGACATCGGCGAGGGCGGCGGTGGCGTCGACAGTGAGTGGTGGGTGGTTGAGGGAGTCCTGGATTAGGGGGTCTCCGAACAGCCGGACTATATCCTTTGGCCAGATTGTTGGACTATGAAGATACAAGATTGAAGACTTCGTCCCGTGTCCGGATGGGACTCTACTTGGTGTGGAAGGCAAGCTAGGCAATACGGATATGTATATCTCCTCCTTTGTAACCGACCTTGTGTAACCCTAGCCCCCTCCGGTGTCTATATAAACCGGAGGGTTTTAGTCCATAGGACAACATACAATCATACCATAGGCTAGCTTCTAGGGTTTAGCCTCTCCGATCTCATGGTAGATCAACTCTTGTACTACCCATATCATCAAGAATAAATCAAGCAGGACGTAGGGTTTTACCTCCATCAAGAGGCCCCGAACCTGCGTAAAACATCGTGTCCCCTGCCTCCTGTTTCCATCCGCCTTAGACGCACAGTTCGGGACCCCCTACCCGAGATCCGCCGGTTTTGACACCGACATTGGTGCTTTCATTGAGAGTTCCTCTATGTCCTCGCCGTTAGGCTTGATGGCTCCTTCGATCATCGATAGCGATGCAGTCCAGGGTGAGACCTTTCTCCCCGGACAGATCTTTGTATTCGGCGGCTTCTCACTGCGGGCCAACTCACTTGGCCATCTGGAGCAGATCGAGAGTTACACCCCTGGCCACCAGGTCAGGTTTGGAATCTTAAACTACATGGCCGATATCCGCGGAGACTTGATCTTTGACGGATTCGAGCCCCCGCTTAGTGCACCACACGGTCACGATGAGCATGATTTAGCTCTGCCATCGGACAGTGTCTAGGAGATCGCGCCGGCAATCGCTCCGACCCTCAATTCGGAGCCAGTTGCGCCATCCATGGACGGGTGGATAGACCCCGCCACGGAGGCCGTATCCTCAGCGGCGATCGAGCCGAATATCGACCTTACCCTTCACGAGAGCCGTGATGCCAAACTGCCGGATCCTTCTCCGGCCACGGACTCCGAACCGCCTGCGCCTGTGCCTATCGAATCCGACTGGGCGCCGATCATGGAGTTTACCTCCGCGGATATCTTTCAGCACTCGCCCTTCGGCGACATACTGAACTCATTAAGGTCTCTCTCCTTGTTAGGAGAGTCCTGGCCGAACTATGTCCGGCAGGATTGGGATGCGGATGACGAAGAAATTCGCCGCCCACCCACCACCCACTTAGTAGCCACTGTCGACGATTTGACCGACATGCTTGACTTCGACTCTGAAGATATCGACAGCATGGACGACGATGCAGGAGGCGAACAAGAACCACTGCCCACAGGGCACTGGACAGCCACCTCGTCATATGGCATATATATGGTGGACACACCCAAAGAAGGCAATGGCGACGGGACTACAGAGGATGACCCCTCCAAGAAGCAACCCAAGCGCCAACGTCAGCAGTGCCGCTCTAAGTCTCGCCAAAGAAAAAGCGGTGACACCGGCACAGGAGATAATAACACTCCGGACAGTGCCGAAGACGACAACAATCCCCTCCAGCAAGATTAGGGCAGGAGGATGGAGAAGCCATCCCTCCCGAGAGAGCGGCAGATGGAGAAGCAGAGGATGATAATTACATGCCTCCCTCCGAAGACGAGGCAAGCCTCGATGATGACGAATTCGTCGTGCCTGAGGATCACGTCGAACAAGAGCGCTTCAAGCGCCGGCTTATAGCCACGGCAGATAGCCTTAAGAAAAAGCAACAGCAGCTTCAAGCTGATCAAGATTTGCTAGCTGACAGATGGACTGAAGTCCTTGCGGCCGAGGAATATAAACTCGAACGTCCCTCCAAGAGTTACCCAAAGCGCAGGTTGCTACCCCGACTGGAGGAGGAAGCACCAAAACCTACATCTCCAGTGTATGACGCGGCTGATCGGCCACCTCGTGGCCGCGACAAAGAGGCATTCCATCCAAAAGTTCAGCCCGCACCCTGACGCCACTCAAATAAAAATGTCAAGACATGGGGAAATATGTCAGACCTGCGAGACGTATTGGAGGACAAAGCAAAACACACAAGATCGATCTACGGATCGTGAGGGCGCGGCACTATGCGAGACGATAACCGTCACGCTGGATACAGTAAAAGTAAGTCCGGCCGGGCCGAACACAGCGGACAAGACTCACTTGAGTTGCGTCGCGATATAGCCCAGTACAGAGGCGCCGCACACCCCCTATGCTTCACAGACGAAGTAATGGATCATCAAATCCCAGAGGGTTTCAAACTCGTAAATATAGAATCATACGACGGCACAACAGATCCTGCGGTATGGATCGAGGATTTCCTCCTGCACATCCATATGGCTCGCGATGATGATCTACACGCCATCAAATACCTCCCACTCAAGCTCGAAGGACCAGCTCGGCATTGGCTCAACAGCCTGCCAGCAGAATCTATTGGCTGTTGGGAAGATCTGGAAGCCACATTCCTTGAAAACTTCCAGGGCACTTATGTGCGACCACCAGATGCCGATGACTTGAGCCACATAATCCAGCAGCCAGAGGAATCGGCCAGGCAATTCTGGACACGGTTCCTAACAAAGAAAAATCAAATCGTCGACTGTTCGGATGCAGAGGCCCTAGCAGCTTTTAAGCACAACATCTGTGACGAGTGGCTCGCCCGGCACCTTGGCCAGGAAAAGCCGAAATCTATGGCAGCCCTCACGAGAATCATGACCCGCTTTTGCGCGGGAGAAGACGGCTGGCTGGCTCGCAGCAATAACATATCAAAGAACCATGGTACTTCAGATACCAAGGATGGCAATGGCAGGTCACGTCGCAACAAACATAAGCGGCGCATTAATAGCGACAATACCAAGGATACGACAGTCAATGCCGGATTCAGAGGCTCTAAACCCGGTCAGCGGAAAAAGCCATTCAAAAGAAGCACTCCGGGCCCGTCCAGTTTGGACCGTATACTCGATCGCTCGTGTCAAATACACGGCACCCCCGACAAGCCAGCCAACCACACTAATAGGGATTGTTGGGTGTTCAAGCAGGCCGGCAAGTTAAATGCTAAAAACAAAGATAAGCGGTCACATAGCGATGACGAGGAGGAGCCCCGGCAGCCAAACTGCTGGGGAACGTAGTAATTTCAAAAAAATTCCTACGCACACGCAAGATCATGGTGATGCATAGCAACGAGAGGGGAGAGTGCTGTCTACGTACCCTCGTAGACCGAAAGCGGAAGCGTTAGCACAACGCGGTTGATGTAGCCGTACATCTTCACGATCCGACCGATCAAGCACCGAACGTACGACACCTCCGAGTTCAGCACACGTTCAGCCCGATGACGCCCCTCGAACTCCGATCCAGCCGAGTTTTGAGGGAGAGTTTCGTCAGCATGACAGCATGGTGACGATGTTGATGTTCTACCGACGCGGGGCTTCGCCTAAGCACCGCTACAGTATTATCGAGGTGGACTATAGTGGAGGGGGGCACCGCACACGGCTAAGAGATCAATGATCTAATGTTGTCTCTAGGGTGCCCCCCTGCCCCTGTATATAAAGGAGCAAGGGGTGGGGGTGCGGCCGGCCAGGGCTAGGCGCACCAGGAGGAGTCCTACTACCACCGGGAGTAGGACTCCCCCCTTTCCTATTTGGATTAGGACTTGGGAGGGGGAAGAAGGAAAGAGGGGGGCCGCCCCCCTTGCCCTAAACCAATTCGGTTTGGGCCTAGGGGGCGCGCCCCATACTCCTCTTGCTTCCCTCCATTTCCACTAAGGCCCATGTACGCCCATTAAGCTCCCGGGGGGTTCCGGTAACCTCCCGGTAGTCCGGTAAAATCCCGATTTCACCCGGAACACTTCAGATATCCAAACATAGGATTCCAATATATCAATCTTCACGTCTCGACCATTTCAAGACTCCTCGTCGTGTCCGTGATCACATCCGGGACTCCGAACAACCTTCAGTACATCAAAACATGTAAACTCATAATAAAATTGTCATCGTAACGTTAAGCGTGCGGACCCTATGGGTTCGAGAACTATGTAGACATGACCGAGACACGTCTCCGGTCAATAACCAATAGCGGAACCTGGATGCTCATATTGGCTCCTACATATTCTACGAAGATCTTTATCGGTCAAACCGCATAACAACATACGTTGTTCCCTTTGTCATCAGTATGTTACTTGCCCGAGATTCGATCGTCGGTATCTCAATACCTAGTTCAATCTCGTTACCGACAAGTCTCTTTACTCGTTCTGTAATACATCATCCCGCAACTAACTCATTAGTTGCAATGCTTGCAAGGCTTTAAGTGATGTGCATTACCGAGAGGGCCCAGAGATACCTCTCCGACAATCAGAGTGACAAATCCTAATCTCGAAATACGCCAACCCAACAAGTACCTTCGGAGACACCTGTAGAGCACCTTTATAATCACCCAGTTACGTTGGTGACGTTTGGTAGCACACAAAGTGTTCCTCCGGTAAACAGGAGTTGCATAATCTCATAGTCATAGGAGCATGTATAAGTCATGAAGAAAGCAATAGCAACATACTAAACGATCGTGTGCTAAGCTAACGGAATGGGTCATGTCAATCACATCATTCTCCTAATGATGTGATCCCGTTGATCAAATGACAACTCATGTCTATGGTTAGGAAACATAACCATCTTTGATCAATGAGCTAGTCAAGTAGAGGCATACTAGTGACACTCTGTTTGTCTATGTATTCACACATGTATTATGTTTCCGGTTAATACAATTCTAGCATGAATAATAAACATTTATCATGATATAAGGAAATAAATAATAACTTTATTATTGCCTCTAGGGCATATTTCCTTCAATATCCCACTTGCACTAGAGTCAATAATCTAGATTACACAGTAATGATTCTAACACCCATGGAGCCTTGGTGCTGATCATGTTTTGCTCGTGGAAGAGGCTTAGTCAGCGGGTCTGCAACATTCAGATCCATATGTATCTTGCAAATTTCTATGTCTCCCACCTGGACTAGATCCCGGATGGAATTGAAGCGTCTCTTGATGTGTTTGGTTCTCTTGTGAAATCTGGATTCCTTCGCTAAGGCAATTGCTCCAGTATTGTCACAAAAGATTTTCATTGGACCCGATGCACTAGGTATGACACCTAGATCGGATATGAACCCCTTCATCCAGACTCCTTCATTTGCTGCTTCCGAAGCAGCTATGTACTCCGCTTCACATGTAGATCCTGCCATGACGCTTTGTTTAGAACTGCACCAACTGAAACTCCACCGTTTAATGTAAACATGTATCCGGTTTGCGATTTAGAATCATTCGGATCAGTGTCAAAGCTTGCATCAACGTAACCTTTTACGATGAGCTCTTTGTCACCTCCATAAACGAGAAACATATCCTTAGTCATTTTCAGGTACTTCAGGATGTTCTTGACCGTTGTCCAGTGATCCACTCCTGGATTACTTTGGTACCTCCCTGCTAGACTTATAGCAAGGCACACATCAGGTCCGGTACACAGCATTGCATACATGATAGAGCCTATGGCTGAAGCATACGGAACATCTTTCATCTTCTCTCTATCTTCTGCAGTGGTCGAGCATTGAGTCTTACTCAACTTCACACCTTGTAACACAGGCAAGAACCCTTTCTTTGCTTGATCCATTTTGAACTTCTTCAAAACTTTGTCAAGGTATGTGCTTTGTGAAAGTCCAATTAAGCGTCTTGATCTATCTCTATAGATCTTGATGCCCAATATATAAGCAGCTTCACCGAGGTCTTTCATTGAAAAACTCTTATTCAAGTATCCCTTTATGCTATCCAGAAATTCTATATCATTTCCAATCAACAATATGTCATCCACATATAATATTAGAAATGCTATAGAGCTCCCACTCACTTTCTTGTAAATACAGGCTTCTACAAAAGTCTGTATAAAACCAAATGCTTTGATCACACTATCAAAGCGTTTATTCCAACTCCGAGAGGCTTGCACAAGTCCATAAATGGATCGCTGGAGCTTGCACACTTTGTTAGCTCCCTTTGGATCAACAAAACCTTCCGGTTGCATCATATACAACTCTTCTTCTAGAAATCCATTCAAGAATGCAGTTTTGACATCCATCTGCCATATTTCATAATCATAAAACGCGGCAATTGCTAACATGATTCGGACAGACTTAAGCATCGCTACGGGTGAGAAGGTCTCATCGTAGTCAATCCCTTGAACTTGTCGAAAACCTTTTGCACAAGTCGAGCTTTGTAGACAGTAACATTACCGTCAGCGTCAGTCTTCTTCTTAAAGATCCATTTATTCTCAATTGCTTGCCGATCAGCGGGCAAGTCAACCAAAGTCCACACTTTGTTCTCATACATGGATCCCATCTCAGATTTCATGGCTTCAAGCCATTTTGCGGAATCTGAGCTCACCATCGCTTCTTCATAGTTCGTAGGTTCATCATGATCTAGTAGCATGACTTCCAGAACAGGATTACCGTACCACTCTGGTGCGGATCTTACTCTGGTTGACCTACGAGGTTTAGTAACAGCTTGATCTAAAGTTTCATGATCATCATCATTAACTTCCTCACTAATTGGTGTAGGTGTCGCAGAAACCGTTTTCTATGATGAACTACTTTCCAATAAGGGAGCAGGTACAGTTACCTCATCAAGTTCTACTTTCCTCCCACTCACTTCTTTCGAGAGAAACTTCTTCTCTAGAAAAACTCTGAATTTAGCAACAAAAGTCTTGCCTTCGGATCTGTGATAGAAGGTGTACCCAACAGTTTCCTTTGGGTATACTATGAAGACACATTTCTCCGATTTGGGTTCGAGCTTATCAGGTTGAAGCTTTTTCACATAAGCATCGCAGCCCCAAACTTTCAGAAACGACAACTTTGGTTTCTTGCCAAACCACAGTTCATAAGGCACCGTCTCAATGGATTTCGATGGTGCCCTATTTAACGTGAATGCGGTTGTCTCTAAAGCATAACCCCAAAACGATAGCGGTAAATCAGTAAGAGACATCATAGATCGCACCATATCTAGTAAAGTACGATTACGACGTTCGGACACACCATTACGTTGTGGTGTTCCAAGTGGCGTGAGTTGCGAAACTATTCCGCATTATTTCAAATGTAGACCAAACTCGTAACTCAAATATTCTCCTCCACGATCAGATCGTAGAAACTTTATTTTCTTGTTACGATGATTTTCAACTTCACTCTGAAATTCTTTAAACTTTTAAAATGTTTCAGACTTATGTTTCATTAAGTACATATACCCATATCTGCTTAAATCATCTGTGAAGGTGAGAAAATAACGATATCCGCCACGAGCCTCAATATTCATTGGACCACATACATCTGTATGTATGATTTCTAACAAATCTGTTGCTCTCTCCATAGTTCCGGAGAACGGCGTTTTAGTCATCTTGCCCATGAGGCACGGTTCGCAAGTACCAAGTGATTCATAATCAAGTGGTTCCAAAAGTCCATCAGTATGGAGTTTCTTCATGCGCTTTACACCGATATGACCTAAACGGCAGTGCTACAAATAAGTTGCACTATCATTATCAACTCTGCATCTTTTGGCTTCAACATTATGAATAGGTGTGTCACTACTGTCAAGATTCAATAAGAATAGACCACTCTTCTCGGGTGCATGACCATAAAAGATATTACTCATATAAATAGAACAACCATTATTCTCTGATTTAAATGAATAACCGTCTCGCATCAAACAAGATCCAGATATAATGTTCATGCTCAACGCTGGCACCAAATAACAATTATTTAGGTCTAATACTAATCCCGAAGGTAGATATAGAGGTAGCGTGCCAACCGCGATCACATCGACTTTGGAACCATTTCCCACGCGCATCGTCACCTCGTCCTTAGCCAATCTTCGCTTAATCCGTAGCCCCTGTTTCGAGTTGCAAATATTAGCAACAGAACCAGTATCAAATACCCAGGTGCTACTGCGAGCATTAGTAAGGTACACATCAATAACATGTATATCACATATACCTTTGTTCACCTTGCCATCCTTCTTATCCGCCAAATACTTGGGGCAGTTCCGCTTCCAGTGACCAGTCTTCTTGCAGTAGAAACACTCAGTTTCAGGCTTAGGTCCAGACTTGGGTTTCTTATCTTGAGCAGCAACTTGCTTGCTGTTCTTCTTGAAGTTCCCCTTCTTCTTCCCTTTGCCCTTTTTCATGAAACTAGTGGTCTTGTTGACCATCAACACTTGATGCTCCTTCTTGATTTCTACTTCCGCAGCCTTTAGCATTGCGAAGAGCTCGGGAATTGTTTTATTCATCCCTTGCATAGTATAGTTCATCACAAAGCTCTTGTAGCTTGGTGGCAGTGATTGAAGAACTCTGTCAATGACACTATCAACCGGAAGATCAACTCCCAGCTGAGTCAAGTGATTATGGCACCCAGACATTCTGAGTATATGTTCACTGACAGAACTATTCTCCTCCATTTTGCAGCTATAGAACTTATTGGAGACTTCATATCTCTCAATCCGGGAATTTGCTTGAAATATTAACTTCAACTCCTGGAACATCTCATATGCTCCATGACGTTCAAAACGTCATTGAAGTCCCGGTTCTAAGCCGTAAAGCATGGCACACTGAACTATCAGGTAGTCATCAGCTTTGCTCTGCCAGACGTTCTTAGCATCGTCAGTTGCATCAGTAGAAGGCCTGGCACTCAGCGGTGCTTCCAGGACGTAATTCTTCTGTGCAGCAATGAGGATAATCCTCAAGTTACGGACCCGGTCCGTGTAATTGCTACCATCATCTTTCAACTTTGCTTTCTCAAGGAACGCATTAAAATTCAACGGAACAACAGCACGAGCCATCTAACTACAATCAACATAGATATGCTAATACTATCAGGACTAAGTTCATGATAAATTTAAGTTCAATTAATCATATTACTTAAGAACTCCCACTTAGATAGACATCCCTCTAATCATCTAAGTGATCACGTGATCCAAATCAACTAAACCATGTCCGATCATCACATGAGATGGAGTAGTTTCAATGGTGAACATCACTATGTTGATCATATCTACTATATGATTCATGCTCGACCTTTCGGTCTCAGTGTTCCGAGGCCATATCTGCATATGCTAGGCTCGTCAAGTTTAACCTGAGTATTCCGCGTGTGCAACTGTTTTGCACCCGTTGTATTTGAACGTAGAGCCTATCACACCTGATCATCACATGGTGTCTCAGCACGAAGAACTTTTGCAACGGTGCATACTCAGGGAGAACACTTATACTTTGATAATTTAGTGAGGGATCATCTTATAATGCTACCGTCAATCAAAGCAAGATAAGATGCATAAAAGATAAACATCACATGCAATCAATATAAGTGATATGATATGGCCATCATCATTTTGTGCTTGTGATCTCCATCTCCGAAGCACCGGCATGATCACTATCGTCACCGGCACGACACCTTGATCTCCATCGTAGCATCGTTGTCGTCTCGCCAATGTTATGCTTCCACGACTATCGCTACTGCTTAGTGATAAAGTAAAGCATTACAGGGCGATTGCATTGCATACAATAAAGCGACAACCATATGGCTCCTGCCAGTTGCCGATAATTTGGTTACAAAACATGATCATCTCATACAATAAAATTTAGCATCATGTCTTGACCATATCACATCACAACATGCCCTGCAAAAACAAGTTAGACGTCCTCTACTTTGTTGTTGCAAGTTTTACGTGGCTGCTACGGGCTTAGCAAGAACCGTTCTTACCTACGCATCAAAACCACAATGATAGTTTGTCAAGTTGGTGCTGTTTTAACCTTCGCAAGGACTGGGCGTAGCCACACTTGGTTCAACTAAAGTTGGAGAAACTGACACCCGCCAGCCACCTATGTGCAAAGCACGTCGGTAGAACCAGTCTCGCGTAAGCGTACGCGTAATGTCGGTCCGGGCCGCTTCATCCAACAATACCGCCGAACCAAAGTATGACATGCTGGTAAGCAGTATGACTTATATCGCCCACAACTCTCTTGTGTTCAACTCATGCATATAACATCAACGCATAAAACCAGGCTCGGATGCCACTGTTGGGGAACATAGTAATTTCAAAAAAATTCCTACGCACACGCAAGATCATGTGATGCATAGAAACGAGAGGGGAGAGTGTTGTCTACGTACCCTCGTAGACCGAAAGCAGAAGCGTTAGCACAACGCGGTTGATGTAGGCATACGTCTTCACGATCTGACCGATCAAGCACCAAACGTACGACACCTCCGAGTTCAGCACACGTTCAGCCCGATGACGTCCCTCGAACTCCGATCCAGCCCAGTGTTGAGGGAGAGTTTCGTCAGCACGACGGCGTGGTGACGATGTTGATGTTCTACCGACGCAGGGCTTTGCCTAAGCACCGCTACAGTATTATCGAGGTGGACTATAGTGGAGGGGGGCACCGCACACGGCTAAGAGATCAATGATCTAATGTTGTCTCTAGGGTGCCCCCCTGCCCCTGTATATAAAGGAGCAAGGGGGGTGCGGCCGACCAGGGCTAGGCGCGCCAGGAGGAGTCCTACTCCCACCGGGAGTAGGACTCCCCCCTTTCCTATTTGGTTTAGGACTTGGGAGGGGGAAGAAGGAAAGAGGGGGGTCGGCCCCCTTGCCCTAAACCAATTCGGTTTGGGCCTAGGGGGTGCGCCCCATACTCCTCTTGCTGCCCTCCTTTTCCACTAAGGCCCATGTAGGCCCATTAAGCTCCCGGGGGGTTCCGGTAACCTCCCAGTAGTCCGGTAAAATCCCGATTTCACCCGGAACACTTCCGATATCCAAACATAGGCATCCAATATATCAACCATCATGTCTCTACCATTTCGAGACTCCTCGTCATGTCCGTGATCACATTCGGGACTCCAAACAACCTTCGGTACATCAAAACATATAAACTCATAATAAAATTGTCATCATAAAGTTAAGCGTGCGGACCCTACGGGTTCGAGAACTGTGTAGACATGACCGAGACACGTCTCCGGTCAATAACCAATAGTGGAACCTGGATGCTCATATTGGCTCCTACATATTCTACGAAGATCTTTATCGGTCAAACCACATAACAACATACGTTGTTCCCTTTGGCATCGGTATGTTACTTGCCCGAGATTCGATCGTCGGTATCTCAATACCTAGTTCAATCTCGTTACCGACAAGTCTCTTTAGTCGTTCTGTAATACATCATCCCGCAACTAACTCATTAGTTGCAATGCTTGCAAGGCTTTAAGTGATGTGCATTGCCGAGAGGGCCTAGAGATACCTCTCCGACAATCGGAGTGACAAATCCTAATCTCGAAATACGCCAACCCAACAAGTACCTTCGGAGACACCTATAGAGCACCTTTATAATCACCCATTTAAGTTGTGACGTTTGGTAGCACACAAAGTGTTCCTCCAATAAACGGGAGTTGCATAATCTCATAGTCATAGGAGCATGTATAAGTCATGAAGAAAGCAATAGCAACATACTAAATGATCGTGTGCTAAGCTAATGGAATGGGTCATGTCAATCACATCATTCTCCTAATGATGTGATCCCATTAATCAAATGACAACTCATGTCTATGGTTAGGAAACATAACCATCTTTGATCAACGAGCTAGTCAAGTAGAGGCATACTAGTGACACTCTTTTTGTCTATGTATTCACACATGTATTATGTTTCCGGTTAATACAATTCTAGCATGAATAATAAACATTTATCATGATAGAAGGAAATAAATAATAACTTTATTATTGCCTCTAGGGCATATTTCCTTCACGAACACCGGAGGACAGAAGAGGTTCCCCCCACAAGTGCGGACGGTGAACATGATATACGCAACCCATATTCCCAAGAGGGAGCGGAAGCGTGCGCTAAGGGACGTATATGCGTTGGAGCCAGTCGCCCCAAAGTTCAACCCATGGTCCTCTTGTCCGATCACCTTCGATCGTAGGGACCACCCCACTAGTATCCGTCATGGCGGATTCGCCGCACTGGTCCTAGACCCAATCATTGACGGATTTCACGTCACTCGAGTCCTTATGGATGGCGGCAGCGGCCTGAACCTGCTTTATCAGGACACAGTGCGCAAAATGGGTATAGACCCCTCAAGGATCAAACCCACAAAAACAACCTTCAAAGGCGTCCTACCAGGTGTAGAGGCCCATTGCACGGGCTCAGTAACGCTGGAAGTGGTCTTCGGATCCCCGGATAACTTCCGAAGCGAGGAGTTAATCTTCGATATAGTCCCGTTCCGCAGTGGCTATCATGCACTGCTCGGGCGAACCACATTTGCGAGATTCAATGCGGTACCGCATTATGCGTACCTCAAGCTCAAGATGCCAGGAGCTCGGGGGGTCATCACAGTCAATGGAAACACAGAGCGCTCTCTCCGCATGGAGGAGCACACTGCGGCCCTCGCAGCAGAAGCACAAAGCAGCCTCTTAAGGCAATCCACTAGTTCGGTGATTAAAGACCCAGACTCCTTCAAGCGCGCCCAGAGTAATCGGCAGCAAGACCGCCTGGCACGTTCCGAGCTCGCATAGCAATGCGGCCCCCACCCCAGTCCCAGCCAAACGGCAAAATCTGTGCCCCGCGTACATAATTACGCATTGAAAATACCATGGGCACAGGTGGGGAGGGGGGCACGACTACGGCACGCCCCAAGACGCGGCTCAACCGCACTAGGGGCTTCCCGCCTTATTATTTTTTTCTCTCTTTCAGGACTTTAATCTCTGGAAACCCCGTCCGGCAGTACGGTTGCCGGACACACGATGCAACAACCAAGGAGGCAGAAAGCTACGTCGCACCACGGAACTCCCAGGTGGTCTCTGACAACGAGTGAAATACCTGCTTTACATACCATTCCTCAGGTTGCCCTTGGAGGGGACATGTCAAATAGTCCTACTTTTTGCTTATCGCACTACTTGTATCATTCTGCTTTAACGCACCTTTTTGAATAAACAATGCATAGCGCTAGACTATTATCGCATTCTCTATTCTTCTTATATATATATATGTTCATTCATGACATTCAGCACCCGTACACTCTGGTACGGCCAATACGCCAGGGGCTTAAGCATACCCCATAATACGGCATGAGAAGTCCGAACACTTTCGACAGAGCGGCACCCCGAACTTATAGCATTATATGCATCAGCTCCGAATCATGTCTTGGGCCAATACACTACAGGAATCAGGTAATTTGCCGTCTGTGCTTCACAGATGGCAAAGACAGAAAACATGACGGCAAACAGTTTGTCGTCAGCAGCTGACGGCAAAGTGTGTCGGCAAATGGTAAATCGGCAAAGCCATACTTTGCCGTCAGCTTTCTATCAGGCTGACGGCAAAGGCTTTGCCGTCAGTTTTCACACTTCACCGTCAGCCGTTATAGCCTGACGGCAAAGAAAAGCACTTGACTGACACCCTAATGGACGACGTCATATACTTTGTCGTCAACCTCTGGACGGCAAAAAGCTGAGCACTTTGCCGTCAATAGCAGTCAATCTACAGACGGAAAAGATCTGAGCACTTTGCCATCAGCAGACAGATGGCAAAGTACTCATTTGCTGACGGCAAAATTCTGTACAGATTTTTTTTAAAGAAATTTATCTCAACAATTCAATAGACCATATATATCACAAATATAACAACAATGTTCCATAGAAACAAAACAAACCATAACAAATGTCCATATATATATCATAAGGTATCACAAAGTGTTGCATATGAGATCACAAAGTATATTAAACCATCACAAAGTATCACATCTAGCTGGGCATCTTCCAGTCATGTACTACTCTCGGAATTAGCCTCACAACCATCAGCTCTACACACACATGCTAAACTCCAACTATGCTACTCGAAAGGAAACCACACACAACTACTCTCTATGTCAAGGAGATTAAAACACCACATCAGGTTGACTGTAGCTCCGTGCAACCAATCAACGTTGCTACTCCATCCCTTATTCACATGTCCACTGTAATTAACCAAACAAGAAAGAGGTTCAGACTTAGATTCATCATATCAAATAGATTCAGACTCGAGAGCATCATTCATCATACTAAAGGCATTTTTTGTCAGTCAAATAAACTTGTCAAGCATATAACATCATCCTAATAGACAAGAACCTGTTGACACCAAATCTGAACTAGCCTAGTACAGGAATAAATATGACATGTAAAACAGCTCCTCCTAGTACATGAACAGCTCCTAGTACACATCATTTAGCAGGAGCAAACATGACATGCAAAACAGGAGCAAGTATTTACATGCAGAGCAGCAGGAGCAAATTAAATATTTGTTAGAACAAAATCTGAACTAGCCACATACATGTACAACAGCTCATCAGGAAAAAGAGCAACATGAGAGGAACCTAGTGGCCTCATACAATTCAATCAAGAAGTATATCAACCACAAGAATACAAACCAGAGTAGAGCATGCATAAGTTGGGGAAATAAAACATAGTCGAGAGGGAGGGATCGACCTTCCCTGGTGGTTGGTCGTCAGCTCGGCCATGGGGTCGTGTATTGCTCATCGTCCTTGTCTATTTTGTTCATGGATAGCGCCCACCCGCAGCAATTAACCAAAAAGGAAAAAGGTTTAGACTTAGAAATTCATCGTATCAAATAGATTCGGACTCGAGAGCATCATTCATCATACCAAAGCCATTTTTTGTCAAACAAATAAACTTGTCAAGCACTTCACACTCTGAATAAGACACCCCCTTATCATCTAAATCTTGAGAAATCAGAAGCCCAAAGAAAAACTTTCAAAATAGTAAAACAAATAAGAATATTAAGATAACTGGTTATGTAATAACATGCAACACGAATCGTACACAAACTAGTTTAACTGTTGCATGAGATGAAAAGTAGACTAAGATTACATGATCTTGAATCCATGGTTGCTGCATGTTATCAAATAGTATCAACTACAATTTTGTCGCAACAATTCATATTCTAGCTTTTGTATTGGACAAACAGTGAACATATGCAAGAGTCATTTGCTTCATACCCATTACTGCTTGAATCAGTAGTTAATACTATCTTCTATTATTATTTCACTCAAGGAGATAAATAAATAAAGTTTTGGCAGTAGTGCAGAGGCAAAAGGAGAAATAAAGAGGCAAACTGAGAACACATCCAACACAGGAGACCTTAGAAGCAAGAATATTCACCTGGATTCCTATATTGTAGAGCATCCTTACTGTACTGAACTCTGTTATCCATCTTCCTTCTCCAATTTCAAAATCAAGGGTGGTGCTACAAATAAACAGTTCAAGAGAGAAGAGAAAGAAGTTACAAACTCATATACCGGTTTATCAAAAAAGTGCAAAGCAGTGAGGTTTACATGGCCATATAGAAGTAAGATCACAGCAGTATATACCTTCCAACTCTACTAGCAACATGGCCATGGGACTTTGAGGAAAAACTCAAAATAGGATGTATGTCGGGGCAGTGCTTGACCCTATACTTATATAGTAACTTCACCATGGATGCATATCTGTCATGTATGCAAGCAGCAAGTCGGCCAAGAGAAAAAATGTGTTGGCTGTAGGAAAGATAAATCATAACACAAGAAAACCATGGATACATGTATTAACAAATGCCATTAGGAGCGTGACCAGCAGCAAAATAACATCAAAGGAAGAATCTTGAATGATACAAAACAGGAATTGAAATACAGTGCATTTTCCAAAAGGATACTAACCCCAAAGCCCATAATTAATCAGCCCATAAATATATAAAAAAACAGAAGCCTCCTATGTGCATAGATAATAACGACCTAGCATGGCCAATGGCAAGGAATTGCCTCACAGCATATCATGATGAGAACAAGGCATCTGTTTCGATCGCATAGATCCTTCCAAAATCATTAAGTATATCATAAAAGCAGGAATAGCAAACCTGAAAGTCTGTGAGGGATGATGAAGCAACAAAGCAGGAATACCAAACCTGAAAGTCTGTGAGGGATGATGAAGCAACAAACAAAATACTAATTGGCATTGTACATCTATTTTCACTAATGTGATGGCACAACCCAGAGCCTACCCGTGTCTCGGTTTTGATAAAGTGTGTAATCGGAAAACTATTTCAGTTCTGTAGAGCAACCCAAACCATGTACCCCCATCTACTCGTTGTAGAAAGATTATCCGCTCATGAGGACTGGGACAGCAATAATGAAACCAATTGGAGATTATCGATTTCATCTTATACTTCCTGGATCCATGGGAGCATAGACATGTATTTTGTACTATTATTGAGAATACATATTTTAAGAACATCAAACTCATAATATAACACAGGAAATAATTTGAATGCAGAGTACTCCAATATAGAACATATAACCCTTGGATTAACTGCATAGAACGAAGGGAAGGGAAGGGTCATACATGTCCTTGACGAGCTGCTCGATGGCGTGCCTCTCCTCACGAGCACAAGCAGGTCCTGTCCCGGCACGGATCTGGCTGCCGCCAACATGGCCGGATCGCTAGGGTTGGAGGAAGGGAGGGCATGGTGGTGCTTCTGCTGCTGGCCGCACCTACAGAGACGACGAGAGACGGGGGATCAAAGAAAGAGTCGGAGAAGATATGGGGAGTAACACCATACCGCCGTCGTCAAGGTAGCCACCGTCGTCGTCGTCGCCGTCTGTCACCATGGCCCGGCGGCTAGGGTTTCTAGTGCGAAGAGTGAGGGAGGGAGGGCGGATCTGAGCGCGAAGAGTGAGGGAGGGTGGTCGGATCTGAGCGTGCGAGGGAGGGAGCTAGGGTTTCGGGCTGGCGGCGACGGGCGTGGGGGGGAGGCGACCAGGGGAATCGGGCAGAGAGGAGAGAATGAGAGAGAGGGTGAGGGCCGGCTCGGGCAGAGGCTTTGCCTCCTCAGTCGGCTAGGCTGGTGGGCCAGAGCGCCGAGGCCCAGTGGCCCATATGGCCTTTGTCGTCGGCCCCAGTACGCAAAGACGGCAAAGACGGGCTCCCGTTTTCCCACCGTCACCTGCATACATTTTACCGTCTTTGAATCTTTGCCATCAGCTAACATCTGTCTTTGCCGTCAGATGGAAAAAACACAGACGGCAAAGTATGCTTTTGCCGTCAACAAAACAAAAACAGACGACAAAGTATGTCTTTGCCGTCGGTTGTCCTTTGCCGTCAGCCACAGACGGCAAAGTATGTCTTTGCCGTCTGCCACGATGAAAAGCTGACGGCAAAGTGCAGTACTGACGACAAATTAGCTGATTCCTATAGTGATAGTTGGGTTTGCCCGGCTCCCATGTTTTGGTACCTTACGTTCCGCTATATCGGCTAAGGTAGCACTGGGAGAACTACTGCGATTGTGCCCCGGTTCAGCTGGGCTAAGCACCTCAGTAGAGAAAGCTAAAACTGACTGTCATGATAAGGCGAGAGACTGGTCGCTGTTCGAGAGGTTTCGAGTCCCTAAAGACTTATGTCGCTTAGAGCGAGGAGTAGGCTTTGTCCGGCTTAAGCCGTGTATAGCGCCCCGAATTCGGCCTTCCGAATACTAGGGGCTTCGCCAAAATTTAAAATTATAGAATTCTATGGCTAAGTGAGAGTGATAAAGCATTATAGTCCGATTTCCTTGTTCGTTGTGCTAAGCACCTCCCTCGAAGGACCCAAAAATGGGAAAAAGAGTGCTCGGGTTTATCCCGAACACCCCATCACTCGTGGCATGGGGGCAGAAGCCGACGACTAGCCATCTCCCAGATTTGATAAACAGCTGAACAGAAGGTAATATTTTAAATTCAAACAAGCGTTGCATAGCGCACATGAACAAGTTTTCATACTAGAGGATCACACGAACAAGTTCATTCAAATATTACATCTTTCGCACACTCGTCCGCTACAAGACGGGCACCCTTCAGGACACCCTCATAATACATCTCGGGGTGGCGATGCTCCTTGTCCTGCGGCGGCCCCTCCTTCACCAGCTTCTCAGCGTCCATCTTGGCCCAGTGCACCTTCGCACGGGCAAAGGCCCGGCGTGCACCCTCGATGCAAACTGACCGCTTTATGGCCTCCAACTGTGGACAGGCATCCATAAGCCGCCTCACCAGGCCAAAGTAGCTGTTGGGAAGGGAGTCACCAGGCCACATCCGGACTATAAGGCCCCTCATGGCCTGTTCGGCCGCCTTGTGCAGCTCGACCAGTTGCTTCAGCTGGTCGCTCATAGGCATCGGGTGTTCGGTCCCAGTATACTGAGACCAGAACAGCTTCTCTGTCGAGCTTCCCTCCTCGGCTTGGTAAAACTTCGCGGCGTCCGATACGCCGCGGGGCAAATCTGCGAATGCTCCTGGAGAGCTCCGGACTTGGGTAAGTAACAAGTAATTTACTTTCACATGCTTGCTTTGCATATTGAATGCCTTACCCGCCGCTATCTTCCTCATCGCCTCAATTTCCTGGAGGGCCTTTTGGGCTTCAGCCTTGGCATTCTTTGCGCTCTCGAGGGCCGCGGCAAGCTCAGACTCTCGCGTCTTCGAGTCAAGCTCCAACGCCTCGTGCTTCGTCACGAGAGCTTGGAGCTCTTGCTGCACCTCGCCCACCCGTGCCTCTTGCTTTTCCCGCTCAGTGCGCTCCTTGGCCGCTTTGTCTTTGGCCTCGGAGAGCGCTTGCTTTAGGGTCGCCACTTCGGTCGTGGCCCCTGGCACATTCATGGTGATCCTGTCATTTCGCAACCACATTTTCTTTTTATATATAGACAAGGTATTACTTACCTTTGTTCTCCTCGATCTGCCTCTTGGCAAGGTCGAGCTCTTTCTCGGACCCCTCGAGGTCCTGCTTCAGTGCGGCGACCTCCGTAGTCAGTGCAGCAGAGGTCAGCAGCGAAGCCTGCATACGTATACAGACATACTTATATTAGACTCCTGCAGATATTATTTGATCCTCTATTCGGTTTTTCTTTGTGAACGCCAAACAGAGCATCAGGGGCTACTGTCTATGCGGTAATATTTTTCCTATATTTTAAATACTTATCTCAAAGCCTGTTAGAAGGCCGGCACAGGCTTCAGTCAGTCCTCTCTTGGCGGACTGAACCTTCTTGATCACCGCACTCATAATAGTGCAGTGCTCTTCGTCGATGGAAGCGCCGCGAAGCGCTCCCAGCAGGTTGTCCGGTGCCTCTGGATGGATAGAGGTCACCGGCACGGGCGTCTTACCCCTTTTGGAAGGGGGCCGCCTGCCCGAGTCCGGAACCACTGGAGGTTCCGGCGCGGTGTTCGGCTGAGAGCCGAACTTGGAGTCCCCGGGAGCCTTGCTCCCTTTGCTCCTGGAGTCCGGAAGGTCGCTTTGAGGCGCCTCTGGGACTGTCTCCCCCCGTCTCGGTGCCCCTTGAGACAATACCTCGGCATTATCCGTAGGGCAAGGGGAGGAGGCGGTCGGAACTGGATCGCTATCCATATCCGACGAGTCCAAGGAACCGTCCGATGAGGATACGTCGATACGGGCTTGGGGCGGTCTGCATAATCATATTCGGCGTTAGGAGAAGCAGTGCGACAAAGGTATGCTATGAGTTACTCTGGTATTCGAATACTTACGACTTCGCCAGGGGCTTGGCCCTGAGCAGCCACTCGTCTTCGCCTTCGGCGGCGGTGGTGGAGCAGTCCGGAAGGAGAGTCCTTCCTTTCTTGGACCCTTCAGCCTCCTCAATTGGGCGGCCTTCCTTTTCTTGTCTCCCCCGGCCGGAGGGGGAGCATCTTCATCTTCCTCCTCCTCGTTTTCGTGGGAGGAGTGCGTCTCGGAGTTATCGGACGATGAGTCCGATACCACCTGGCGCTGGGAACCCCTTCAGGTTCCCTTGGCCTTCTTCTTGGTCTTATCCGCACCTCATAAGGAGCTGGAGTCCGCATCTCCGTCAGGAGAGCGTCCGCAGTGTCTTCGGGCAGAGGGGCCGGACAGTCAATCTGCTCCGATGCCTCCACCCAGTCTTGTTAAAGGCATGGGAGCTCAGACCCTGCACATGGTTAAGCTATGGGAAATAAATATCCTACCAGATGTACAGAACTTACCGGATTCGCAGGGCGCTTCGCGCTTAGCCTGCGGTCCTCGGTGAGAGAGGGAGGGACCTCGGCGCCCTTGAACAGCACCCTCCAGACGTCTTTGTGCGTCGTGTCGAAGAGCTCGCTTAGAGTCTGGTGCCGGGCCGGGTCGAACTCCCATAAGTTGAAATCCCGTTGTTGACACGGGAGGATCCGGCGAAAGAGCATGACCTGGACTATGTTGACAAGCTTAAGTTTCTTGCTTGTCATGTTCTGGATACACTTCTGGAGTCCGTCCAGCTCCACCGATGAACCCCAGGACAGGCCCTTCTCCTTCCAGGAAGTGAGCCGCATGGGGATTCCGGATCGAAACTCGGGGGCCGCCACCCAGTTGGTGTCGCGCGGCTCGGTGATGTAGAACCACCCCGATTGCCACCCCTTTACGGTCTCCACGAAGGAGCCCTCGAGCCATGCAACGTTGGGCATTTTTCCCACCATGGCTCCGCCGCATTCTGCTTGTTGGCCGCCTACAACCTTCGGTTTGATATTGAAGGTCTTCAACCATAGGCCGAAGTGGGGCCGGATGCGGAGGAAAGCCTCGCACACGACGATGAACGCCAAGATGTTGAGGATGAAATTCGGGGCCAGATCATGAAAGTCCAGCCCGTAGTAGAACATGAGGCCGCGGACGAATGGATGGAGGGGAAACCCCAATCCGCAGACGAAGTGGGGGAGGAAAACCACCCTTTCATGAGGTTCCGGGGTAGGGGCGACCTGCCCCGCGGCTGGAAGCCGGTGCGCGACGTCCGCGGCTAAGTATCCGGCTCCACGTAACTTTTTGATGTGCCCCTCCATGACGGAGGAGGCCATCCACTTGCCTCCCGCTCCGGACATGTTCGGAGAGAGTTGGGGAGGAGGATGCGGACTTGGGCGCTGGAGCTCGAGTGCGCGAGAATGGATGAGCAATGAGGAAGAAGGCGTGGGTAGAAAAATGTGAGATCTTATCCCTTTATAAGGGCGGACTAAACTATGCACCCCCACTAGTCTGGTAAAACTCGCTTATCCCCCAAGCGCCGTAATTGATGGCGCGGTTGGGTTACCCACGTCCGTATTGATGAGAATCTCGTAATAAGGGGAACACGAACTCTGCTTTGACAAGACGTGTCAAGAAACCGCCTCGCGTTATGTGCGGGGCTGGTTAAAGAAAAACGGTTCAAATAATTACCGGGCCGTGGTGTGATGTCATGCTGCCAAAACGTGTCAGCAGATTAGATTTGTGGTAATATTATTCTCTCTACGGTGGTATGTGGAAGTTATTTTGCAGGGTCGGACACTATCCTTGTATTCAAATTCTTCCGTGGTGTATTCGGAGGAGGAACCCGCCTTGCAATGGCAAAGACAACACTACGCGCCAGACTCATCGTCATTGAAGCCTGGTTCAGGGGCTACTGAGGGAGTCCTGGATTAGGGGGTCTCCGGACAGCCGGACTATATACTTTGGCCGGACTGTTGAACTATGAAGATACAAGATTGAAGACTTCGTCCCGTGTTCGGATGGGACTCTACTTGGCGTGGAAGGCAAGCTAGGCAATACGGATATGTATATCTCCTCCTTTGTAACCGACCTTGTGTAACCCTAGCCCCATCCGGTGTCTATATAATCCGGAGGGTTTTAGTCCGTAGGACAACATACAATCATACCATAGGCTAGCTTGTAGGGCTTAGCCTCTCCGATCTCGTGGTAGATCAACTCTTGTACTACCCATATCATCAAAAATAAATCAAGCAGGACGTAGGGTTTTACCTCCATCAAGAGGGCCCGAACCTGGGTAAAACATCGTGTCCCCTGCCTCCTGTTACCATCCGCCTTAGACGCACAGTTCGGGACCCCCTACCCAAGATCCGCCGGTTTTGACACCGACAGTGGTGATGCGAGAGGATAGGAGAGAGGACCGGTGGTGATTTTCTGTGCGAGCGAAGTGACCGGTACTGAATGCGGTGAGAAGGAAGATGAGGGTTCTGAATTCAATGTGAAACGGAACGGCCAGGGCTACGCTGCAAACGACCGACGGCTACCTGAAAAAAAAGAGCGGACCCACCGACCGACTGGCTACGGGACGAACGAGCCAGCCAGCCAGCGCGTCGACCAGCCCGCGTCGCCCGCTTTCGACCGAGCCAAGTCGGCCGCTTCCGAACGGCCATTACCAGCCGCTAGCGGCGCACCGTCTCCGCCGTCGACCCGCACGCGATTGGTCACGTCAAAACGAGATCATTTCTGTGTTCAGTGTTTTTTGCCACTATCAAAATTCCGATGCAGTACAAAGTGTCATGTTTTGTAAAGTGGTGGTTTTCCGAGAGTTATGACACGAAAGTGGTGGTTCTATGTATTTTACTCGATTTATTTTCTACGTACCTGAAGTTCTGAAGATTTTACACTGATTTATTTATGAAGTGTTTTTTTTGTTGTTGTTGCGTAAATCTGTTCAGGGCATTGACTCAGATCACATGGACAGAGCTCCTAGCCACAAATGCTACAGTAGACCAGTCCATGCCCAGGTGCTCCAACACTGTTGTTCGGCCGCCCCGCCACACGTTGACACTTGACACAACATTTGACCAAGAACTACTCCGTTCGTACACAGCCACAGGCAACAATCTGAGGCCGGCCGGTGGTGACCAGCACCTTCCCGTGTGAGTCCCGGTGTCCATGCAGCCCGCGAGCCTTTCCAGCTTCGTCTCTGCACGTAGCTTTTCAATCACACATCTTGCCGCGCGCTCATATGCGTCACGCGCCTTGCCGCCCTTGTGAACCATCGTCACGAGCTCCCCTCCCGCGCCTCTCCTTTGCCCCCGTCCATCTCCGGTCTCGACGGGCGCTGCTATATACTACATGACGCGGGCCAACTGCGGGTCAGCGGAGTTAGTAGCGCCTACGGCGGTGACACGGCGTGGGCCAGCCGGAGCCCGTACACATGGCGTCCGAGGAGGAGCAGAGCTCGCTGGAGGACCCGTCTCCGCCGCGGACCCCGACGTCCTGGCCATCGCAGCCGCTGCTCCTGGACCCGGCCTACGCGCGGAGCAAGTCGGTCATCCACGACGAGCTGCGCAGCTTCCGCGTGTTCCTGCAGTGGTGCGCGCTCGACCACTCCTCCCCCGCCGCGCGCGCCGCCTCGTACACGGCCTTCCTCGCGCTGGCGCTCGCCGTGCCCGCCGCTGTCACGGCCTCCCTCCGCGCCGACACTTCGCTGTCCCCGGCCTCCGCGTCCGCGGTCACCTTCAACCGCGTGGCCACGCTCACGGCGTCGGGGCTCGCCGCCGTCTCGTTCGTCACGCTGGCCGTCTTCTTCCGCCGCTGCGGCGGCCTCCGGCAGCTGCTGTTCCTCGACGGGGGGCTCCGCGACGATACCGCGTTCGTCCGCCGCCGCTACGAGCGGGAGCTGGACCGCGCGTTCCGCCTCCTGGCAGCGCTGCTCGTCCCGGCCCTCTGCGTGGAGGCCGCGCACAAGGCCGTCTTCTTCTTCTCCACCGTGCGCGTGGAGCCGCCGCTCCCGCTCCCGCACGTGCCGTGGCGCGCGGTGGCGCTGGTGGCCACGGTGGCGTCGTGGGTGTACCGCACGGGGGTGTTCCTGCTGGTGTGCGTGCTGTTCCGCCTCACCTGCGAGCTCCAGATCCTGCGCTTCGAGGGGATCTACCACATGTTCGACGCGGAGGCGTGCGCCGCCGCCGACGAGATCTTCCTTGAGCACCGCCGCATCCGGACGCAGCTGCTGGCCACCAGCCACCGGTACAGGGTGTTCATCATCTGCTGCCTCGTCACCATCACCGTCAGCCAGCTCGGCGCCCTGCTCGTCGCCCTCTCCTCCAAGGACGGCAAGAGCTTCGCCAACTCCGGCGACCTACTGGTACGTAGTACGCACCACCGTGTGTCCATCAGCGAGTAGTACTCCTACATGCTTGTTGTATAAGTAATAGTACAAGCATTGCTGCATTGTTGCAGGTTGGTTCGTCGGTGCAGCTGAGTGGGTTCTTCATGTGCCTGTTCGGCGCGGCAAGGATCACGCACCGAGCCCAGAGGATCGTGTCCATCGCCAGCCAGTGGCACATGCGCATGGTGTCCGCCGCTCTGCACCACGGCAAACCGGGCATCAGCACGTCGGCGAGCGACATCGACGCGGTCGCTCTGACGGCGCCGTTGCTCCCCGGAGCAGGATGCGACTACAAAAGCAGACAAGCTCTTGGTAACAAGACTATTTTCTTAGGACGATAATAAAGGAATAATAGAGCAATCGAATTTTTTCTTAATATAACAATTAAGTTTTTTTTTGAACATAACAATTAAGTTTGTTGGTGTGTGCTCAGTGACGTACCTGTGGCACAACAGTGGCGGGATCACCTTGTTCGGCTTCACGCTCGACAGAGGCCTCCTCCACACCATCTTCGCCTTCGAGATGACCCTCGTGCTCTGGATCCTCAGCAAAGCTGTAGTTCTCTCCTAGCTACTAGCACATCGACTAGTGCGTACGAGACCAGTGATTGTTAGTAGTATTTGATAATTAACCACGATGTTGTTGACGAAAGTGTAAGTAAATTCAGCTAGTTATTGCTTCCTGAATGATTATGCATCAGATTCGCCTTTTGAGTTCATTCCATGCCTTTTTTTTCTAATACGCAAAGTCTGCGTATCTTTTCATTGATGGAAGGGAGAGAATATGAGTAAAAAAGTGATACAACACACGACACAAATGAAAGGTGGCATGAACATGATGCTTAGAGCAGAGGGTCAAGGGATACTCAGCCCCAAACAACGAATACAACACACTTAAACTCACGATTGTCTGAAATTTCTAGCACTTTAGCTATATGTAAGTCGTGTTAACATCGATTTTGGGTAAGTCGATTTTTCGGCCATTGATTTCTGCATTAAAATTCATGCTTTTTCCCACGGTAATGAATTGTTACGGGCTGGTTCTTTTGATTGACAACCAATTTGGGCCAGACAATTCCTTAATGGGCTAGCTGAAGCCCATTACCTGTGCGGCCAGGCAAACCCCTATCTCCTTTTGATTTTGTTTTCCTTTTTTTATGTGTTTTGCTCTTGATCTTTTCTTTATTAGTCTTTTTTGGGTATATTTGGGATGTTGCGTGAGTGTAAATATAAAATATATACAAAAAGTACATTATTATATGATTATTTTTGCATAATACAAATTAATGGAATTTCAGTGCAGGGTTGTGTGCACATTTTTTCTTCTTATTTTAAAAGGTAATACCAATGCCACTAATTCATGTTGTTGCATATTAAACTTCATTAATTTTATTTTTTTAGTTATTTTTATAATTTCTTACTTCTCTAATTTGGTGATTGTTTGTTTTATATTTGTTTTCATTTTCTTTCTTCTTAAAGATAATACCAATGCTACTAATTCATTCTTTCTTTTAGGAAACTTCACTATTTTCATTTTATATTAGTTTTTGTTTCATTTTCTTTCTTTTTAAAAGGTAACACCAAAGCTACCAATTCATTCTTTCTTAGAAAATTTCATAGTTTTGATTTAGTTTTAGTTTTCTTATTTTATTTCTTCTTCTTTAATGGTAATGCCAACGTCACTAATTTATTCCTTCTTAGGAAACTGAGGCAAATTCCACTACTATATTGTTTATTCTTGTGTATTATAAAAAAGCACAATTTCTGTGCAAATTGTGTGCAATTATTGTCATTTTTATTACTTTTCATTCGCTTTCTTCTTAAAGGGTAATATCAATGCCACTAATTCATTCTTTATTAAAAAATCATTATTTTGATTTTAATTTTGTTTTTTATTTCATTTCCTTCTTCTTTAATGGTAATACCAATGTAACGAATTTATTCCTTCTTAGAAAACTTTTTTTTTGTGCAAATTTCACTATTATATGATTATTTCTGTATTCTATAGAAATTTATGTGTAAATCATGTGTAAAATTTGTCATTATTTGTTTTATTGCTTTTCATTTGTTTCTTAAAGGATAATACAATGCCACTAATTGTGCTCCATTGATATGAAGGAACGTTAGTTCATAGACATACATACACCATGTACATGCCAGGTATGTGAACGAATTCATTGTCTTTTTTTTTCGAAACGGGTGAACGAATTCATTGTCATGTGCGCAGTCGGTGAGCTGCACCTACATGTACATGTCATGCCTTCATTTGTTTTCTCAGCATCCAGCTGAGCTAACTCTGTTGGACACGACAGAAATAAAAAGACCGAACCAAATCGAATTAAGGCAACTGCCTTTTAGCCGGTCCCTTTTACTCCCGTCCCGCTTGTTAGACTTGGTTTATGCTTTCAGTGTCGTACTGAAAGCAACTCAGGCATAATTGTCATAATGGATAGGGAGGTGATCGCCAGAAAATATGAAGACTGACTTGGTTGCATGTAAAATCATATTCACTATATTTCAACCTTTAAATATGTTGGAACCAGTCCACACTTGCACGTTGCCGCCCAACGTCTCCCACTAACCACGACTGGATAAGCTCATCTCCTAGAGTTTACAAGTCAGTTGGTGAGAGACTTGTATGGGCTGCTCCCTGTATATGAGAGATCGGAAAGATCTATGGTGAAAACGAAAAGGAGGATTGTGGGAAACACGATCAATCTGATACCATGTAGAGACGAGAACAAACGCGATGGTCGAACTCATGGTTCTATTCAACCGTGATGCTGACTTGGCGGGCTGCCTCGATACACAACGGTCTGCATCAGGCTACTACATCTTCCTCGGCTTCACACTTGTGTCCTGGTGTAGGATTGAAACTAGGTCTAGAGGGGGTGGTGATTAGACTACTTGACCAACTAAAAATCTAACATTTTCCCAATTTTAAGTGTTGGCAGATTTTAGCAACTATCACAAGTCAAGCAATCAACCTACACATGCAATTCTAAGAATGTACCAGTGAAAAGTAAAAAATTGCATATGAAGATAAAGGGAAGGTTTGGAGAAGGCAAACACAATGTAGACACGAAGATTTTTGGCGTGGTTCCGATAGGTGGTGCTATCGTACATCCACGTTGATGGAGACTTCAACCCACGAAGGGTAACGGTTGCGCGAGTCCACGGAGGGCTCCACCCACGAAGGGTCCATGAAGAAGCAACCTTGTCTATCCCAGCATGGTCATCGCCCCACGAAGGACTTGCCTCACTCGGGTAGATCTTCACGAAGTAGGCGATCTCCTTGCCCTTACAAAGTCCTTGGTTCAACTCCACAATCTTGTCGGAGGCTCCCAAGTGACACCTAACCAATCTAGGAGACACCACTCTCCAAAAGGTAATAGATGGTGTGATGATGCTCATCTATTTCAAATGATAGTCTCCCCAACACTCAACTATCTCTCATAGATTTGGCTATGGTGAAAAGATGATTTGAGTGAAAAGCAACTTGGGGAAGGCTAGAGATCAAGATTCTTGTGGTTGGATTTGGAATGTCTTGGTCTCAACACATGAGTAGGTGGTTCTCTCTCAGAAAATGAGTAGTGGAAGTGTAGGCACGTTCTAACGGCTCTCTCTCAAATGGAGAAGGGGGTGGAGGGGTATATATAGCCTCCACACAAAATCCAACCGTTACAGACATTTGACCCAACTCGGTCAGACCGATTAAGTTCAAAATGTGAACGTTACGAATCTTGATGGGACCAACATGATCAACTCGGTGGGACCGATGTGCTAGGGTTAGGGCAAAACCTCATCTCGGTGAGACCGATTGCATAAACTCGGTGAGAGCGATTTCAGCAATGAGCAAACAGAGAGTTGGTTAAGGAAACTCGGTGGGACCGATTACACATTTTGATGAGACCTACATAATTACAATAGGCCACAGAGAGTTTGCAAGGTCATCTCGATGAGGCCGAGATCCTGATCGGTGAGACCGAATTGTCTAGGATTTCTGGCAGTGGCTAGGTCAAATGAACTTGGTGGCGCCGGATAGATCAAAACGGTGGGGCTGAGTTTGACTTTTAGGTTTTGGACATATGTGGAAATGAGAAAGTGGCTGAGGATTTTGGAGCTAACTCACTAAGCACTTTGAGCAAGTAGACCATTAAGCAACACCTCATCCCCTTTTAATAGTATTGGCTTTTCTATGGACTCAATGTGATCCCGGATCACTAAAATAAAAATGAAGAGTCTTGGGTCTTTGCCAATCTTTGTCCTTAGCATTTGAAGGGGTCCACATCTCTAGTCCATGCCATGCCAATCATTAAACTTTCTTAAATGTTTAACTTGAATGGATATTAGTTTAATGAGCTATATGTTGTTATGAGTTACCAAAACCACTCGGGGATTAGTTGCACTTTCAATCTCCCCCTTTTTGGTAATTGATGACAAAATATAGATCAAAGCTTTGACAAATGATAATATGAATGAAATACATCGTCTCTTTGAGAAGTATGTGATAAGCAAGAGCTTCCCCTGAATTTGTGCATTATTTAAAATTTGCTTTTGAATGCAAATGCACAATTGATTAGGATCATGGTCACTCTTCCATGTCACATACATCTTTGAAGAGCGCTCAAAATGATAAGAGTTGAATAACATACACTCATCACCAAGGGAACACATGATTGATCATACACAAATATCATAGATATCATCATGCAAGCACAAATATTGTAGCATAGGAATCAAACGAGCAAACGATCAAAGCAAATGGTCAAAGTAGAAAGAGAGGCAATAAAAAGCAAAAAACGCACTCTCTCTCTCTCTCTCTCTCAAAGCCTAATGATCTATACACTTTCTCCCCTTTGGCAACAAGTTACCAAAAATCTTGAAAATGCATAGTGCTATGAGGCACTCTAGGCATGATCTCCGGGAGCTCCTGAAGTGGTCTTTTGGCTGGTTGCTCTAGTGTGCGTAGAAGGCGTGGAGAGGTCAGCATCTGCCAACACTTCTAAAGATGTCTGAGGAGCTGGAGGAGTTGAAACTGGAGGAATGACTGAGGCAGTTGCTGCAGGTGCTGAAATGGTAGTCCTGGTGTCATTGACGACTGGCACAGCTCCAGACCTTTGTGCCCTTGGCACTCTCTAAAAAGTGTTTGTGGTAGGTATATCACTCATGTCCTCAACTTCTTCCTGAAGCTTCTCCACAGTAGTCTGGATCTCTGTGACCTTCACATCTAGATCATGGAATTTGGTATCAATGATCCTCTCAATACTTTCTTGATTCTGAGTCAGGGTGGCCAAGCCTTTCTCAATCCTCACAGTAGCCTCAAGTAGATAGCTGAGTTGATCTTTCTTGGTCTTGAGCATCACTTGTGAAGCATCTGGTACACTAGCTGCCTTTGCTGCTTTTCCAGCCTTAGCTCTCTCTCTCTCTCTCTTCTCCTGGGCTTCTGCACTAGTTGGATGAGATTCATCCATGACAATCTCGTTGTCTTCAAATTCTAGCCTCAGGGGAAGATGCTCTTTATCAAGAAGATATGTCCCTGTCCCCATCTTGGAGTTGATCAACATCTGTATGTAAGGGGCATATCCACATGATCTCTTCTGATCAGCTGCAGTTCTCTTCACTGTTTCAACAATCAAACTCATCACTTTGAAATTTTGTGGCACATCAAACATATGGAGAAAGTTGATGGAGTGACCACGGATCATCCTGTGATATCCTGACTTGGGCAACAGAGTGTGCCTCAAGATGGTGTTGATGGTGGTCAATCCTGATAGCAGATAATATATGGACCCAAGCTTGTGAGTCTCCAAGGCATCATCTGGGATAGTCCTGTACATGTTTGCCATGGAGTTGTGATCCTTCCTTGGCTTGGCACATACACCCGTGTCATTTTCATCTTCCTTGGGGGCATTGATCAACTTGGCCCATTCAGAAATTGTAGACTGATATCTGGTTCCTTATGTCATCCAGACAATCTTGCCATCTAGATAGAAATGAGTAGTGGAGTAGAATTGCATAATCATTTCATCATTCCATTTTGTCAACTTTTGACCAACAAATTTGTCGACTTCATTCATCCCGAAGCTCTCATGCACACCTGGGAAGTAGTCCTCATTGTCATTGATGTATTTCCAGTCAACCCATCCCATATCACTAACAATAGGCTTCTTGTCTAGCAAGACAGTCTCATAGAAGTCCTGCTATTCCTTAGTATGGAAATGATAATCTACATCAGTCCTTCTCCTGGTGGCATAGGGATCAGGCTGTCTCCACAATCTCAGACCTGCATCCTTTCTTTCCTTCATGTTCTCAGCAACAGGATATCATCACTATGATCAGGAACATCTGGCATCAACTTTCTGAGCGCTTACTGCTCCTCATCCTCTTGAGCTTCAGGCACTGGGGCCTTGTTCTTCTCGGCAGGAGGGATGTTTCTGGTGGATCTCTTGGGTGCAGAAGGTTTTGGAGCTTGAGCTTGAGTTGGAGGCTTGGGGGTTGTCTTGGGCTTAGATGGAGCATCTCCAGACTTTATGACACCCCCATGAGCTTCTGAGTCTTTGGAGGTGGTGTAGCTGGCTCTTCCTCCTCCTCATCTTCATCCAAATCTCTCATCATGGAAGGTTTGCCAATTACTCTGGCCATAGTCTTCTTGACTCTCTCCTTCCCCTTCTTTCCTTCAGCAGCCTCTTCCTCTCTTGGTTCAAGAGTGAACTCCATAGTTTCTTGAGTGGGGGCTCTGGCTTTTGACATGGGCTTCCTCTTAGCATGAGCTTTCTTATGCATTCCAGTCTTTGTGGCAGCAACAACATACTCCTTCTTGAGCACTTTCTTCTTTGAGGTGACCTCCTCCACAACTACATCCTCATCCTCAGATTCTGAGGTTCTCTTCTTCCTTTGCCTAGTAGGAGCCTTAGACAAGTTGCTTGGAGTACTTCTGCTACCATCATCATAACTGCTGTTGGAGGGACTAGTGCCCTCACTGAGATTCACGTGCTCTTCAGACCTGTTCTGATTGTCACTGCCCTCTGACATCTCTGAAACTGACTGATGTCTACTACACAACCTTCTTCTTGTAGACGTTGTTGAGCCTCCAAGTGCATAGGTTTGTAGGACAGTAGCAAATTTCCCTCAAGTGGATGACCTAAGGTTTATCAATCCGTAGGAGGCGTAGGATGAAGATGGTCTCTCTCAAGCAACCCTGCAACCAAATAACAAAGAGTCTCTTGTGTCCCCAACACACCCAATACAACGGTAAATTGTATAGGTGCACTAGTTCGGCGAAGAGATGGTGAAACAAGTGGTATATGGATAGTAGATAAAGGTATTTGTAATCTCAAAATATAAAACAGCAAGGTAACTAATGGTAAAAGTGAGCGTAAACGGTATTGCAATGCTAGGAAACAAGGCCTAGGGTTCATACTTTCGCTAGTGCAAGTTCCCTCAACAATACTAACATAATTGGATCACATAACTATCCCTCAACATGCAACAAAGAGTCACTCCAAAGTCACTAATAGCGGAGAACGAACGAAGAGATTATGGTAGGGTACGAAACCACCTCAAAGTTATTCTTTCCAATCAATCCGTTGGGCTATTCCTATAAGTGTCACAAACAGCCCTAGAGTTCGTACTAGAATAATACCTTAAGACACAAATCAATCAAAACCCTAATGTCACCTAGATACTCCAATGTCACCTCAAGTATCCGTGGGTATGATTATACGATATGCATCACACAATCTCAGATTCATCTATTCAACCAACACAAAGGACCTCAAAGAGTGCCCCAAAGTTTCTACCGGAGAATCATGACGAAAACATGTGCCAACCCCTATGCATAGGTTCATGGGCGGAACCCGCAAGTTGATCACCAAAACATACATCAAGTGAATCACGTGATATCCCATTGTCACCACAGATATCCATGGCAAGACATACATCAAGTGTTCTCAAGTATTTAAAGACTCAATCCGATAAGATTACTTCAAGGGGAAAACTCAATTCATTACAAGAGAGAAGAGTGGGAGGAGAAACATAAGATCCAACTATAATAGCAAAGCTCGCGATACATCAAGATCGTGCCAAATCAAGAACACGAGAGAGAGAGATCAAACACATAGCTACTTGTACATACCCTCAGCCCTGAGGGAGAACTACTCCCTCCTCGTCATGGAGAGCACCGGGATGATGAACATGGCCACCGGAGAAGGATTGTCCCCTCCGGCAGGGTGCCAAAACAGGTCTAGATTGGTTTTCGGTGGCTGCGGAGGCTTCTGGCGGCGGAACTCCCGATCTATTGTGCGTTCTAGAAGTTTCACGATATGTAGATATATATGTGTGCAGGGAGTACCTTGGAGGAGCTACGGGGGGCCCCACGAGGCAGGGGGCGCGCCCTAGGGGGGCGCCCCCCACCCTCGTGAGCACCTCCCGTATCTCCTGGCGTGGAGTCCAAGTCTATCCGGTGGCTTTCGTTCCAAAAATAACTTCTCCAGTTGATTTCGTTCCGTTTCGACTCCGTTTGATATTCCTTTTCTTCGAAACACTGAAATAGGCATAAAACAGCAAATCTGGGCTGGGCCTCCGGTTAATAGGTTAGTCCCAAAAATAATATAAAAGTGGAAAATAAAGCCCAATATTGCCCAAAACAGTAGATAATATAGCATGGAGCAATCAAAAATTATAGATACGTTGGAGACATATCAAGCATCCCCAAGCTTAATTCCTACTCGTCCTCGAGTAGGTAAATGATAAAAAGATAATTTTTGATGTGGAATGCTAGTTGGCATAATTTTAATGTAATTCTTCTTAATTGTGGTATGAATATTCAGATCCAAAAGATTCAAGACAAAAGTTTAATATTGACATAAAAATAATAATACTTCAAGCATACTAACTAAGCAATCATGTCTTCTCAAAATAACATGGACAAAGAAATTTATCCCTACAAAATCATATAGTCTGGCTATGCTCTATCTTCACCACACAAAATATTTAAATCATGCACAACCCCGATGACAAGCCAAGCAATTGTTTCATACTTTTGATATTCTCAAACTTTTTCAATCTTCACGCAATACATGAGCGTGAGCCATGGACATAGCACTATAGATGGAATAGAATGGTGGTTGTGGAGAAAAAAAAGGATAAGATAGTCTCACATCAACTAGGCGTATCAATGGGCTATGGAGATGCCCATCAATAGATATCAATGTGAGTGAGTAGGGATTGCCATGCAACAGATGCACTAGAGCTATAAGTATATGAAAGCTCAACAAAAGAAACTAGTGGGTGTGCATCCAACTTGCTTGCTCACAAAGACCTAGGGCATTTTGAGGAAGCCAATCATTGGAATATACAAGCCAAGTTCTATAATGTAAAATTCCCACTAGTATATGAAAGTGATAACACGAGAGACTCTCTACTATGAAGAACATGGTGCTACTTTGAAGCACAAGTGTGGAAAAAGGAATAGTAGCATTGCCCCTTTTTATTTATTTTCTCTTTTTTATTTTTTTGGGCCTTCTCCTTTTTTATGGCCTTTCTCTTTTTTTTGGGATAATGCTCTATTGAATGATGATCATCACACTTCTATTTATCTAAAACTCAAGGATTACAACTCGATACTTAGAACAAGATATGACTCTATATGAATGCCTCCGACGGTGTACCGGGATGTGCAATGATGCATGAGTGACATGTATGAAAGAATTATGAACGGTGGCTTTGCCACAAATACGATGTCAACTACATGATCATGCAAAGCAATATGACAATGATGAAGCGTGTCATAATAAACGGAACGGTGGAAAGTTGCATGGTAATATATCTCGGAATGGCTATGGAAATGCCATAATAGGTAGGTATGGTGGCTGTTTTGAGGAAGGTATATGGTGGGTTTATGGTACCGGCGAAAGTTGCGAGTACTAGAGAGGCTAGCAAAGGTGGAAGGGTGAGAGTGCGTATAATCCATGGACTCAACATTAGTCATAAATAACTCATATACTTATTGCAAAAATCTATTAGTTATCGAAACAAAGTACTACGCGCATGCTCCTAGGGGGATAGATTGGTAGGAAAAGACCATCGCTCGTCCCCGACCGCCACTCATAAGGAAGTCAGTCAATAAATATATCATGCTCCGACTTCATCACATAACGGTTCACCATACGTGCATGCTACGGGAATCACAAACTTCAACACAAGTATTTCTCAAATTCATAACCACTCAACTAGCATGACTCTAATATCACCATCCTCATATCTCAAAACAATTATCAGGCATCAAACTTCTCATAGTATTCAACACACTCATAAGAAAGTTTTATTATTCTTGAATACCTAGCATATTAGGATTTTAAGCAAATTACCATGCTATTTAAGACTCTCAAAATAATCTAAGTGAAGAATGAGAGTTCATCTATTTCTTCAAAATAAAACTACCGCCATGCTCTAAAAGATATAAGTGAAGCACTAGAGTAAATGACAAACTACTCCGAAGGATATAAGTGAAGATCAATGAGTAGTTGAATAATTATGCAACTATGTGAAGACTCTCTAACATTTAATAATTTCAGATCTTAGTATTTTATTCAAACAACAAGCAAAGCAAAAGAAAATGACATCTAAGAATAGCAAACATCATGTGAAGAAGCAAAAACTTAGGATCAACCGAAACTAACCGATAATTGTTGAAGAAGAAAGGTGGGATGCCAACCGGGGCATCCCCAAGCTTAGATGCTTGAGACTTCTTGAAATATTATCTTGGGGTGCCTTGGTCATCCCCAAGCTTGAGCTTTTGTGTCTCCTTAATTCCTCTCATATCACGGTCTCCCTAAATCTCAAAAGCTTCATCCACACAAAACTCAACAAGGACTCGTGAGATAAGTTAGTATAAACAATTGCAAAAACCTTATCATACTCTACTGTAGAAAATCACTAAAATTATTATTCAAAATTTAATACTAAATTCCTCTGCATATTTAATAGTCCTATCCTCAAATAGAATCATTAAAGAAGCAAACATATGCAAACAATGCAAACATAACAGCAATCTGCCTAAACAGGATAGTCTGTAAAGAATGCAGCAACATCCATACTTCCCTAGCTCCAAAAATTATGAAAGAAAATTCACACTGTAGTAAATTTATAAGATCTTAATATTCAAAAGGTTTCAACATTTTATCACATTCTGACTTTTCTAGGGAATTATTGCAACAGCGGTAATTTTCTGTTTTCAAACAGCAATATGTATACTTGTAACATAGGCATAGTAAAGGCTATCAATGCCACTTTTATTGAAATAAAAGATGCAATGCAATGTTCTAAATAACAGCAAGCAAATTCTAACAAAATAAATTGACGCTCCAAGCAAAACACATATCATGTGGCGAATAAAAATATAGCTCCAAGTAAAGTTACCGATGAACGAAGACGAAAGAGGGGATGCCATCCGGGGCATCCCCAAGCTTAGGCTCTTGGATATCCTTGAATATTACCTTGGGGTGCCTTGGGAATACCCAATCTTAGGCTCTTGCCACTCCTTATTCCATAGTCCATCGAATCCTTACCCAAAACTTGAAAACTTCACAACACAAAACTTAACAGAAAACTCGTAAGCTCCGTTAGTATAAGAAAATAAATCACCACTTCAAGGTACTATAATGAACTCATTCTTTATTTATATTGGTGTAAAACATACTGTATTCCAACTTATCTATGGTTTATAAACTCTTTTACTAGCCATAGATTCATCAAAATAAGTAAACAACACATGAAAAACAGAATCTGTCAAAAACAGAACAGTCTGTAGTAATCTGGATCAAACGTATACTTCTGGAACTCATAAAATTCTCAAATAAATTGCTGGACCTGAGGAATTTATCTATTAATCATCTGCAAAAATAATTAACTAAATATCACTCTCCAAATAAAAATGGCAGCAATTCTCGTGAGCGCTAAAGTTTCTGTTTTTGACAGCATGATCAACAAGACTTTCCCCAAGTCTTCCCAAAGGTTCTACTTGGAACAAACACTAATCAAAAGCATAAAACCACATCTAAAAAGAGGCTAGATGAATTATTTATTACTAAACAGGAAAAAAAATCAAGGAACAAAAATAAAATTGGGTTGCCTCCCAACAAGCGCTATCATTTAACGCCCCTAGCTAGGCATGATGATTTCAACGATGCTCACATAAAAGATAAGAATTGTAACATAAAAAGAGCATCATGAAGAGTATGACTAGCACATTTAATCCTAACATACTTCCTATGCATAGGGATTTTGTGAGCAAACAACTTGTGGGAACAAGAATCAACTTGCATAGGACGGTAAAACAAGCATAACTTCAAAACTTTAAGCACATAGAGAGGGAACTTGATATTATTGCAATTCCTACAAGCATATATTCCTCCCTCATAATAATTTTCAGTAGCATCATGAATAAATTCTACAACATAACCAGCACCTAAAGCATTCTTTTCATGATCTACAAGCATAGAAAATTTACTACTCTCCACACAAGCAAATTTCTTCTCAGTCGGAATAGTGGGAGTATCATAAGAGACTTGAATACTATAAATTGTTTCCACATTAAAAGAGTAATGTTCAGAGAAAGGGTACTCATAATCATGACAAGTTTTATAAATATAATCATCACTACTCTTTATAGCATACGTTTCATCACAATAATCATCATAAGTAGCAACTTTGTTCTTATCATAACAACTTTGCATATCAAAACTTGGAAGACTAAAAATATCATCATTAATAAACATAGCATACCCAAGCTTGGGAAAAACATTAATTGCAGAAAATATATTCTCAAAAACATCATCTTCATCAAACATAGCATCCGCAAGCTTGGGCCTTTTTATATCATAAGCATAATCACTCTCATCATTAATTGTATGAATAGCACCAATAGTATAGCAATTATCATATTCGTCCAAGTAAGTGCCAAAAAGATTTTCAAGATCATAAGAAGTATCATTATCTTCAACAATTATATTTTCATAATGCACAATATTAATAGGAGCAGCACTATTTGGGGGAGATATCTTTTTATCTCTCTTCCTTTTTCTTTTCTTCTTCTTCACCACATCATGTGTGGGTTCAATCCTCTTTTTGGGGCTCCTTATTAATGAGATTGGTTGAATAGGAGGCTCCTCCTCGTTGCCCGATTCATCATAAGAAATAATAGGAGGGTATAGGGAATCCTCTTCCCTTTCATTAGTATTCTCTTCATCTTCTATTTGTTTTGTTTTCTTTATGTAGTTGGCAATATAAGGATTTTCAATACAATTCACCGCACAATACATATAAATTTCCTCTAGATCAAAACCAAGAAGTTTATAATGGGCAAATTCCGGAATATAGTTGGTTATACGTTTCATTTCTTCATAGCCCATAAGCAAACTAAGTTCATTATAGTGTGCAAAGGAAATCAAGTCATCGCAATTTTTGGACACGATTAGATCATGAAACAATTTGCATCGGATAACTAAATGACCACTTTCATTGCAAAGTCCACAAGTACGGCCAAGAAAATTTAAATTTTTAGCACAATCATCTAGCCTTTCTTGCAACAATTTAGTTTCTAAGTACTTATGCCTCATGCAATATCTATCTTCCCTATTTGGTGTGTACTTACAAACCCAATGCACTCCACAAAAATTGACATGTTTATAGGAGACATTTTCATCATAACTAGTGCAATCATCATTAGTGTCATGGATATTCAAAGAATTCGTACTAACAACATTGCAATCATGCTCATCATTCACATATTTTATGTCAAGCATTCTATGTAATTCTTCTTCTAGCATTTGAGCACAATTTTCCTTTCCATCATACTTACGAAAAATATTAAAAAGGTGAAGCATACGAGACAAACTCAATTCCATTTTTTACAGACTAAACTAGTGATAAAACAAGAAACTAAAAGACTCGATTGCAAGATCTAAAGATATACCTTCAAGCACTCACCTCCCCGGCAACGGCGCCAGAAAAGAGCTTGATGTCTACTACACAGCCTTCTTCTTGTAGACGTTGTTGGGCCTCCAAGTGCAGAGGTTTGTAGGATAGTAGCAAATTTCCCTCAAGTGGATGACCTAAGGTTTATCAATCCGTAGGAGGCGTAGGATGAAGATGGTCTCTCTCAAGCAACCCTGCAACCAAATAACAAAGAGTCTCTTGTGTCCCCAACACACCCAATACAACGGTAAATTGTATAGGTACACTAGTTCGGCGAAGAGATGGTGAAACAAGTGGTATATGGATAGTAGATAAAGGTATTTGTAATCTGAAAATATAAAAACAGCAAGGTAACTAATGGTAAAAGTGAGCGTAAACGGTATTGCAATGCTAGGAAACAAGGACTAGGGTTCATACTTTCGCTAGTGCAAGTTCCCTCAACAATACTAACATAATTGGATCACATAACTATCCCTCAACATGCAACAAAGAGTCACTACAAAGTCACTAATAGCGGAGAACAAACGAAGAGATTATGGTAGGGTACGAAACCACCTCAAAGTTATTCTTTCCAATCAATCCGTTGGGCTATTCCTATAAGTGTCACAAACAACCCTAGAGTTCGTACTAGAATAACACCTTAAGACACAAATCAATCAAAACCCTAATGTCACCTAGATACTCCAATGTCACCTCAAGTATCCGTGGGTATGATTATACGATATGCATCACACAATCTCAGATTCATCTATTCAACCAACACAAAGGACCTCAAAGAGTGCCCCAAAGTTTCTACCGGAGAATCATGACGAAAACGTGTGACAACCCCTATGCATAGGTTCATGGGCGGAACCCGCAAGTTGATCACCAAAACATACATCAAGTGAATCACGTGATATCCCATTGTCACCACAGATATCCACGGCAAGACATACATCAAGTGTTCTCAAGTCTTTAAAGACTCAATCCGATAAGATTACTTCAAGGGGAAAACTCAATTCATTACAAGAGAGAAGAGGGGGAGGAGAAACATAAGATCCAACTATAATAGCAAAGCTCGCGATACATCAAGATCGTGCCAAATCAAGAACACGAGAGAGAGAGAGAGATCAAACACATAGCTACTGGTACATACCCTCAGCCCCGAGGGAGAACTACTCCCTCCTCGTCATGGAGAGCACCGAGATGATGAAGATGGCCACCGGAGAAGGATTGTCCCCTCCAGTAGGGTGCTTAAACGGGTCTAGATTGCTTTTCGGTGGCTACGGAGGCTTCTGGCGGCGGAACTCCCGATCTATTGTGCGTTCTGGAAGTTTTACGATACGTAAGTATATATGGGTGCAGGGGGTACGTCGGAGGAGCTATGGGGGCCCCACGAGGCAGGGGGCGCGCCCTAGGGGGGGGTGCCCCCCACCCTCGTGAGCACCTCCCGTATCTCCTGACGTGGAGTCCAAGTCTATCCGGTGGCTTTCGTTCCAAAAATAACTTCTCCAGTTGATTTCGTTCCATTTCGACTCCGTTTGATATTCCTTTTCTTCGAAACACTGAAATAGGCATAAAACAGCAAATCTGGGCTGGTCCTCCGGTTAATAGGTTAGTCCCAAAAATAATATAAAATTGGAAAATAAAGCCCAATATTGCCCAAAATAGTAGATAATATAGCATGGAGCAATCAAAAATTATAGATACGTTGGAGATGTATCACTGACCCTGTGAATAGATAGGTATAGGTAGAGTGGATGAGTATCACAAAGCACAACTATTTTGCAAAAATATTGTGACAAAAACTTAACTTCAGTTTTCTGCAGAAAGCATTTTGGATCTACCGATATGACAAACTAGGTGACACCGAAGCAATAACAGAATCTAAACATGCAATTTTGGTCAGACCGAGACGCAGTTCGGTGATGACCCACAAGTATAGGGGATCAATTGTAGCTCTTTTAGATAAGTAAGAATGTCGAACCCAACGAGGAGCAGAAGGAAATGACAAGTAGTTTGATAGCAAGATAATTTGTGACGAGCAAGTAACGATAGTCGTAACAAAAGTGCAGCAAGGTAGCCCAATCCTTTTGAGGCAAAGGACAGGCCAAAACGGTCTCTTATGATAATTAAAGCGTTCTTGAGGGTACACGGGAATTTCATCTAGTCACTTTCATCATGTTGGTTTAATTCGTGTTCGGTACTTTGATAATTTGATATGTGGGTGGACCGGTGCTTAGGTGTTTTCCTTACTTGAACAAACCTCCTACTTATGAGTAACCTCCCCGCAAGCATCCACAACTACGAGAAAAGTAGTAAGAATAAATTCTAATCATAGCATTAAACCTTTGGATCCAATCGGTCCTTTACGGAATAGCGCATAAACTTTGGTTTAAGTTTCTGTCACTCTCGCAACCCATCATCTAATTGCTACTCCACAATGCATTCCCTTAGGCCCAAAATATGGTGAAGTGTCATGTAGTCGACGTTCACATGACACCACTAAGGGAATCACAACATACATACTATCAAAATATCGAACACATATCAAATTCACATGATTACTTGCAAGATGATTTCTCCCGTGAGCTCAAGAAAAAAGGTAACTACTCACAAATGATAAACATGATCATGATCAGACGAGTATTAAATATCATATTGTATCTGAACATATAATCTTCCACCAAATAAACCATATAGTAATCAACTTCAAGATGTAATCAACACTACTAGTCACCCACAAGTACCAATCTATAGTTCCAGTAACAAGATTGAACACAAGAGATGAACTAGGGCTTGAGAGGAGATGGTGCGCTTGAAGATGTTGATGGAGATTGCCCTCCACAAGATGGGAGAGTTGTTGGTGATGATGATGACGATGATTCCCCCTTCCGGGAGGGAAGTTCCCCCGATGGAACCGCTCCGCGGGAGGGCAAAAGTGCTCCTGCCCAAGTTCCGCCTCGAGGCGGCGGCGCTTCGTCCCGAAAGTCCTCTCCTTATTTTTTTATACGTCAAAATGACTTATATACCAAAAGATGGGCACCGGAGGTGGGCCGAGGGGAGCACAACCCACCAGGGCGCGCCTGGGCTCCCTGGCACGCCTAGGTGGGTTGTGCCCACCTGGTGGGCCCCCTCTGGTACTTATTGGCTCCAATAATTCTTATATATTCCATAAAAAATCCTCGTGAAGTTTCAACTTGTTTGGATTTGTGCAGAATAGGTAGCCTGGCATAGCTTTTCCAAGTCCAGATTTCCAGCTGCCGGAATTCTCCCTCTTGGTGTGTACTTTGCAAATTATGAGAGAAAAGGCATTAGAATAACTCCAAAAAGCATTATTATGGATAAAAACATTATAAATAACAGTAAGAAAACATGATGCAAAATTGACGTATAAACTCCCCCAAGCTTAGACCTCACTTGTCCTTAAGCGAAAATCGAAATAGAAAAACATGTCCAGATGCTTTGAGAGAGAGGTGTCGTAAAAAAATACGGACATAGAAGCATCATGTTGTTTATTATACCAGCAATAAAATTAAACATAGGACTTCTATCATATAACATTTATCATATACTTCTCATGAATAAGTAATAGTTCATCACACAATCGAAGTATAAAGCCAAAACTCTATTAGAAACCAACAAACTATGTTCTGAGTCAACTTTGCAACTACAATTCATCATCTTTTCATGAAGGGTCACGTGTCAGAGCCTTTAGGCAAGTCCACATACTCAACCATCATATAGTCTTCTATGATTGCTAACACTCACCGCGTACACATGAGCAAAACGTTTCAACCAGACACATAGAAAGATAGGGGCTTATGGTTTCGTGTAAGTGCATCTAGTGCCCCGTAGTGATTTTGGTGTATTGAAGACTTATAGGTTAAGGGACTAATGCGTTTGTGAGTGTACACAGGTCTATAAGTCTATGAGGAGTTTGATATTTACAAAGAAAGTTGACCCCTAAAAATGAATGTCTTCAACTAAAGATTTTGGATTTCTGAAGACTTTGAAAGTGAAGAAATTGGTGTGACCGTGAAGACTTGATATTCATGAGAGGAACATGAAGCGTGAAGACTTTTGTTTTCGTAGTTTCATTTTCTATTTCTTGAGTCATAGGAAACACCGTACTGTTAAAGGGGGTCGAGGTAATACTAAGTAAAAGCTTCCAGGTGATGCTCAACTCAAAATCCTACACCTACCAATCCCTTCGAGTGAAGCCTTTGGAAATCTCATACAGTTCAGTCAATTTCTTTAGTGACAGAGACGAAGTTCTTCTGGTCTCTGAGGAATTTATCCTGACTGAGGAGTTAGGAATTCGCTAATGCGGATTGCGTACAAGTGAGGAACATGATAGCCCTGAGGAATTTGAACCTCAAATTTCCAACTGTTGTTGTGCTATGCGCCAGCTGTCCCAAAATATGTTTTCCACCTAACTGTCATATCATTGAACGACATTTATGTCTTATCATGTAGGGCTGCTCCCTAGGCTATAAATATCCCCCCTATAACCACTAGCTGGTTGGCTGCTCCGCGAGGAACTGACACTTGTCATTGAGAGCATCCCATCCTCTGAGGACTTTGAGCGAAAATCATCAAGTGAGGAAAAACCAAAAACCCAAACCCAAACACCTACAAACCCAAAGTGATTGAGCATCACTGAAGAGATTGTTCCTGTGTGGAACCGACGCTTGTTACCTTTGAGGACTGTGCATCCTTCAGACGGTTAGGCGTCATGGTCTAGAGCATTCAAGAAGAAATTGTGGATCGCCGGGTGACCGAGTTTGTGAAGGTTTGGAAGTCACCTGAAGACTTGCCACGAGTGATTGGGCGAGGTTTGTGTGACCTTAGCTCAAGGAGAATATGGTGATGACTGTGTGTCCGGGACTGGGTGTCCTCAGGTTTGAATACCTAGCCGCTCCAACCAGACGTACGACTGTCACAGCAGTTGGAACTGGTCTACCAAATCATTGTCTTCACCAAGCTAACTGGTTCTATTTCCTCAACCCTTCCATTTCCTCTTTACTATGTTGTGTACCTGTTCTTATCTGTTTGAAGACTTTGACTGGAGACTTTCTCAATTTTCTCAGTTCAATTTCTTCAGTCTGTTTGTCTTCATCCTGTTTTATCCTGTGTTTACGCTCTTTGTACTCTGTGCTTGTTTTCATTTCATCATGACGACTGTGCTTATGTTATGTTATGTCTGCATCTGAGTACTTATTCCGCTGCAAGTAGTTCTTCGCTTAGGAATTTCCTCACCCTGAAATTCCTCAGTCGACTTAACGCACTTTCAATTGGTATCAGAGCAAGGTACTCCCTTGTTCTGTGTGATTTTGGTTTAACCACTTGGGGTTTTAGTTATGTCCACCGCAGGAATGAAGACAGTTGACGGTGTCCTGGACTAGGGGGTACTCACTATGTCTTCTCCCGATCAGTAGGATTGGGCTGAGGACCTCCATGGCCGTTTGCTCATGGGCCAATTCGGGCAACCGATGTATACACGAGGAAGATTCCACAAGACTTGGTGATCAAGACAAGGACTCCTCTCCACCAGCGTATTCGACTAGGACTATTGTTATCCTAGGCCTCCGGTACATTACATAAGCCAAGGCCAAGCTAGTCGATAGATCATTATGACATTATTCACCATACCCTCAAATTTTAGACCACAACATATGATCTCGCGGTAGATCAACTCTGTACTTGATACTCCTTCAATATAAACAAGAGCAGGACGTAGGGTTTTACCTCCATCAAGAGGGGCCGAACCTGGGTAAAACATCATCTCTTTCGTTCCTGTTACCATTGATCCAAGAATCCACAGCTCGGGACCCCCTACCCCGAGATCTGCCGGTTTTAACACTGACAATGGTGTTTTCATTGAGAGTTCCGCTGTGTGATTGGCAAAAGATCAATGGCTCGCCTGCAGATCAACTGCGATGTCGGCGTCTTCGTCACCGGCTCAACTGGTCACCTTGGCTTGACCAAGGACTGTGCCCTGCCTCCAATCGTCATTTTCGGACGAGGGCCTTCATCAACATCAACTCCGATCTCTATCATGATCATGGAGGAATCATCCATGGAGCTCGGGGGCTCAACGTCAACATTGCCCTCGGGCGACCGTGCTGTTTTTCTGAACAGTGAACTTGTATCCGCTACCACCACCTCCTCGAGCATCGCTTTAACGATTCCTTTAGTGGAATTGTGCGGAATTGAGTCTGCAACAACCCTGTAAAATTTCGCCGTGTTTCGATGGAGCAATCTCCGCCGATCTCCGATATATCGGAGCCCTGTAGAGTTTGGACGGAAATCAGGATGAGTTTAGGGCGTGGTCTCCAGATCCCAGCTCGGAGGTTATTTGGAAGATCCAACCGTTCATCTGCTACAGAATTTCCATATCTACCACCTCTCAAAATGTCAGCTCAATCTGACCATTCAAACTCCGGAAACCTTCCGATTAGTGCATCACTTTTCAGATATGTTTTCTGCGCGAATACGAATCCGACCTGAGTTCATCTCTTTTCATGAACGAGATATTGGACAACCTTTTTGGTAGAATATCTTTCTAGGGTATTGAGTTTTGTTTTCAAACACATGTTCACAAATTTTTCTCCTTTTCGGAGGTAATCTTTACCGTCACGCTGGTGTCAAACCAGTTCGGCAATATTGCTTCACGGCTGCCGACCTGCACTGGACACATCGTCGCTTTGTTGAGCCGAGCTCAACTTCTTCGGATCATTATCTCGGCGAGCCGAACCAGTGTTCGGAATCGCAAAGGATAAATCATCACGAACATCGCCACCCCACGGATCACACGGAGCGGGCACACCTGCATCGCCGCATGGTCACTTCATCAAGCCGGCATTGACTGCGTCACAAGTTACGACCTGCGTCGGCATGGCCGCACTATTGCTTCTTCAAGCCGACGTCCATCACGCCAAACTGTTTCAACACCTCGGCTGACACGACAGCTGCAACGCCTCCTTACGGGTCTGCTCCGTCACCTCGGCTGGACCGGGGGCTTCACCATATCTTCATCAAACCTACTCTGGTGACTTCGGCGTCACCAGCCGACATGCTTCGACTGATCGGTTGACATGGAGGCTTCGACACCTCAGCTGGACCGGGGACTTTGCTATTTCTTCATCAACATACCCCAGTGACTTCAGCGTCACCAGCCGACCAGCTTCGTCACGTTAGCTGGACCGGGGACTTTGCCTCGGCGAGCCAACCTTTGCCAGCATCGCCATGTCGTTGCTTTATCGCCCATCAGGCAATGGGTGTGCGGATTGAGTCCAAATTTTGGGAGTCACCTTTCTTTGGATTGCTACAAAAAATAAACCAGGTGCTATTAATCCTAGTAATTTTTGCTTGTTTGGGTTTATTTTTCCCGAGGAATTATTACTCTAGTTTATTCCATCATCTGTACACAGGTCTATCAAATGGTGGCCGCATTAACGATGGTGGCGTGGTGGTTTGGCTTTGCCACGCCTTTACCACATCACGTCGACGCCCTGCATCGACATTGACTTTGGCGCCAGGCCAAATATCTTTAAATAAATTATTTTGCATAAATTAATTAAGCGAGGATTTTTATATATGTATATTATTATTGTTGGACTGCACTATTTTACATGTGTAGGTAATTGACTTCAACTGCGTCACGTGCTCACTTCAGCAAGCCGACGTCATTGTCCCAATCGGCCTAAACCGGCTCGCGTGATCACCTTGTTGGTCGAATTGCCATACCGACATGTTCAGTTGCCTCGGGACGTCGGCATCACTGAGGGAGCTCTATCTCATCGAGTGTTCGACACACATGCCATATTTCTTTTATTACTCACTTTGCATAAATTATTAATTATGCAACAATTTTTTAATTTATTATTATTACTATTATCTCTGGTTTGCACTATTTCCTGTGAACAGGTAAATGATCTGGGTCGGGCAGTGTTGTCACCTCGACGTACAGACATACTACGTCACCTCGGCTGGACTGGGGCCTTCGTCCTCACTTCATTAAACCACGCCGGGGACTTCGGCGTCACTCTGCTGGCCTGCATTGGCCATGCTATGTGACCACTCCGGAGTGCCGAGATCTTCGCTCCGCCATCTCAGGACCGGCTTGGGGGATGGAACCTCGTCCCGCCGTAAGCTCGGACCGCATCATCAATGCCGAACACATTAACCAACTAAGTCGCTTTTATGCTCAAAGTTTTAAATATTTAAATTTTTCTCGGTTCGACCAAGCATTATACTTTTTTTGGCAAAGAGTTGTTTGTGAAAAACTTCCTTGTCAAAACTTTGTTTGTGACACACAAATTCAAATACCCCCTTCACTTGGGGGCTTCCTTTATGAAGCCTTTCCTCTTGCATATGATTATACTTGTATGGCTTCGTTCCTTGTTCATGTATTATGCCACAATATGCACCATGTTGACTTAAGTGTTCCGCAAGCTGGGTTGCCTTGCTCCTATGTTCACCCCTACGTTCCCGATTGTTCAGCTAGGGAGTACAGGGAGCACCTCTATGATTGTCATGATCGGGTCATCCGAGCTCGGACCTCAGACTGGGTGAAGCCGAAAGCTAGCGCTCTTATTGTTTTCAATCATGGTCGGCACACAACGGAACTCATGAGTAAAAAAAAATCTATTGCACAAGTCTCATAGTAACAATGAGCAACCGAAGAAAGGTATCGGTGGGGGTACTATTTTCTTCGAAGATGCTTCTTACACCTCATCAGTAATATAGCATAAGTTCCTTGAGCGTGCTTTGTCTGTTACAGCCTTATGGCCTGATTGCCTGGTTATCGGAAACACCATCGATATTCTTGACAGATGGAGTACATAACACTTTTCGGCCCTTGACCGAAGAGGGAGAAGCCGACGGCCAGTTAAGACGCGTTCAAAGTTCGGGTGAACATAGATATGATATAAGTACTTCGGTACATACAATCATTATACATAAAATTCTTATACCCAAATCACTTGGGGGTTCTTAAATTTATGTGAGCTATTTTATAATAAGTTCTCTTATTCTTAGTGATTGCAAAGTCTTTTTCTATCACTCTTTTTTTCGACGCGAGTGTGTGGTCAATAGCCAAGGAGCCTAATTTCTCTCTCAAAGCCGCTAGAGTTTAGTTTGCTAAACTGGCCTAACAAGAAGTACTACTCCTTCGGGTAGGAGGTTGAAGCTGCAGGCTAACCCGCTTGAAGTCTTGAGATAGGAGTGTCATGTTAAAGCACGATAGAAGCACATTTTTATGACCAATTTTTGGATTGGCACCGAACACTCGATCTAGTTCGGACGTCAAGTTTTTACTGATATTTTTTGGTTTTCCAAGCCTATGGCACTTTTAAACTATTTGTGTGTTTCCAGCATAAGTCCAGTAGTGCAATGCCGATCACCTTTAGAGGTTCGGCAAAAACATTCTCGGATATTTCTATATATGCATCGGTTTCGAATTGTGTCTTCGGTCAATAGTTGGGTTGCCCGGCTCCTGTGCTTGCCTCCTACGTTCCGCTTTTTTGGCTAGGCTCTCATGGGAGAACCACTGCGATTGTGCTTCCAGCTAGCATGGTTAAGCGCCTCAGTGGAGAAAGCCGAAAACTGACTGTCACAATAAGCGTAAACTGGTCAGCGATCCGATGACTGTATTAAACTATAAGATCGATAGAGTTCACCCCATGTTAAATGACGGCGTTCATAACACTGGTCGAAGTGTTTACGGCTTGACCTCGACTCTCACCGAACACTAACCGGGGGCTACTTACTGGCCTCCCAACTTAAAGCTCGTATGACTAAGTTAAATTTATAAAGCCTTCATATCTGATTGCCTCGTTTCTGCTAACACAACTGCCTTCGGGCACCGAGACGTCGGCTAAGGGTTGTTTTGTTATTGCGGAAACACCCTGCATAGCATCTACAAGGGGGTGGAAACCGACGATGGGGCACTTTCAACTGATAAACGATCGCAACGGAGTCAAAGTAAACATATCATCGGTGTTCGTTTTTAATATATGAGGGATGCCTTCCGTAATCATCATTATAAAAGCCATAAATATGCATCAATTTGACTTAAGATTTTGGCCAACCTTGGTTGCCTGGCTCCTGTGCTTACCCCTACGTTCCCGATTGTTCGGCTAGGCGGTAAAGGGAGCACCTCTGTGCTTGTTACTATCGGGTCATCTGAGTTAGTACCTCAGACTGGGTGAAGCCGAAAGCTAGCGATCTTAGAGTATATAATTGGTCGACAACGACGGAAGTGAAAATTTTGGTTCATTAATACCATAGAGTTCGGGAACTTTCCCCGAACTAAATCCTCAATATTTTCCTTCCACATTGATTGGAGGTGAGGTTTCATGATCATGCTTAGCATGACGACCCAAAGAAAGGAACCGATAGCGGGACTATCTTCTTTGGAAGACATTTCTCATGATAAACAATTATATAACACATCTCTCTGCATACCTTTGTTTATAAAACCGTATGGTCGGATTGCCTTGTTTGTCATAAATCTTTGCCCTCATAAAGGCTTTATAAAGTAGGACAAACACTCCCCAGCTTCTAGCCGAGGAGGTTAAGCCGATGGTCGGTCAACAAAGTTTTGTACAGTGCGGATCCAAGCATTAATGATGTAAATTACTTGGATACATAGAATCATTACACATAATTTGTGATTTTACTCTGGATATCGATCCTTAATTCGGCCACCCACACCCGCATTACGGCTCGGGGGCTACTGGGATTCGGGCGTATCATTCACTAATATTAAAGGGGCACATCGATCCCTTGATCTGGTGTTGTCGCCCGACCAGTGGCTCGGGGGCTACTGCATTGCCTATTCAACACAGAAAATTCAAAGTGCTTAGTGTTCGGCATGACCGAACTATGGACAAGCGCATCTTCGGACAAACAATAGGTACCATCTGGGACTTATCTGGCATCAAGCTAATATATCACGACGACTTCTCACGACCCTCTCTCAGGGGCCCATTCGTTGATCACTATTTACTCTACTATATTACACCGCATTTCTATTCCTAAGTATGTTGCCAAGCTGGGAATTGATCCTCAGGCTGATTTTACAAATCGACCCGAGTCTCAGGGGCTACTAGGGTCAGCGGTTTGATTTTATGCATCAGGTGCATCCCGGACATTAGGCCAACACACACCTTGAGGGCTACTGGCTATACATCTCGGCGGAGAATACATTGCACAATTCAGAATCAAATCCGCAATCAATCAGCCCATGATTGAGGTGCTGAACCACCTCGAAAGCATTTCAGGATATAGCTCGGATGCAAGTGGCTGGCTCCATAGAGGGCATTTCCGGCATTAAGCTCAGCTAAACTCCTTCAACTTTTTTTAACCAAGGTGATCTATGACACCTCGGATACATTCCGGCGTTGGAGCTCGGATGCAAGAGGATGCTGCCGCATGAAAAACACTTCAAAATCAAGGTGTGGCGTAGAAAATAATAACAAGGCATTGATAAAGGCCAAGAATTTAAAGGGGCTCCTCGGATACCCGACGTGTAAACTCTTCGGATTCACTTTGGCGATCCTCAAGATCGATGAGATGATTTGGTGAACCAGTTTTCAAGACCGACAACCGAAGATGAAGAACAATTCAGAAGAATCGAGGAGCGTCCCTAACTTGAAGACTGGTTCAGGGGGCTACTGACAGTGTCCTGGACTAGTGGGTACTCACTACGTCGTCTCCCGATCAGTTGGATTGGGCCGAGGACCCCCATGGCCGTTTGCTCATGGGCCAGTTCGGACAACCGATGTATACACGAGGAAGATTCCACAAGACTTGGTGATCAAGACAAGGACTCCTCTCCACCGGTGTATTCGACTAGGACTCTTGTTATCCTAGGCCTCCGGTACATTACATAGGCCGAGGCCAGGCTAGTCGATAGATCATTATGGCATTATTCATCACACCCTTAGGTTTTAGACCACAACATATGATCTCACGGTAGATCAACTCTGTACTTGATACTCCTTCAATATAAACAAGAGCAAGACGTAGGGTTTTACCTCCATCAAGAGGGCTTGAACCTGGGTAAAACATCATCTCCTTCATTCCTGTTACCATTGATCCAAGCATCCACAACTCGGGACCCCCTACCCCGAGATATGTAGGTTTTGACACCGACAACAGTGACATGCCCCAAATTTGACGACATGATCATCCCAAGTGGAAGGCCATGATGAAGAAGCGCCTCATGGCGATGAACAGTGAACTCTGGACCGTCACTGAGATTGGTCTTACTGACCTATGCAAGATGGCGGAGGCTGATGATATTCACAAGTACACTCTACTTAACCTCACGATGAAGGAAATCATCTGCTCCGGGTTGTCGCAAAACCAGTTCAAGAATGTTATGCATCTCTGCCATGCGAAGCTCATCTGGGACCGTCTATCTAAGGTCTATGAAGGTCATCGAACTCATCATGATCCCTGGTTTGGGGATTTCATGGAATCCCGCAAGGCTATGACTTTCAATCCGGAATCATCATCCTCTTCACCATGCCTTATGGCAAAAGGTGCCAAGGTAACTGAATGCTACCTATCTGAGTCCAGTGATGATGAATCTAGTAATGAATTTGGACCCAGCTATAGCAAACTTGCTTCCCTTGCCACTAAACAACAAAGAGCTCTTGAAAAGGTTCAAAACATGCTAGACAAGAGCGATGATATGTTGGGTGAAGAAATGCATCGCACTAAAACTTTGACTGAAAATCTTCAGAGACTTCAGTCCAAGTTTGACAATCTTCAGAGTCATCATAACACTCTCTTATCTGATCATGAGAAGCTTTCTTATGAATTTCTTCAAAGAAAGCAAGACCTTGAGCAGTTAAGAGTGAGTTATGAAGATCTTCAGAAGGAGCGTGATTCATTACTTGCTCAACAGATCAGCGCTGCTCCGGAAGAATTTATTCCTCCATGATTGAAGTGCATTGAACGCGAATCTGCTAATTCTTCACTTGAAAATTCAAATGCTTCTATTGCTGCAAATTCTTCAACTGTCTCTGATATCACTAATTCCTCATCTGAGGATGCTGCTAGTATCACTGACCATGCAGGGCCGAAGGAATTGTATGTGACAGGCATGTACAAAAGCCTCAAAGGGCATTAGGCTCTTTGTGATGTGCTTAAGAAGCAGATCCTCAACAGGAACCCTAGGAAAGAGGGTATTGGCTTTGAGAGGAAACTCAATGCTGATGGGACCTACTGGAAACCTGAGCTGTATCCCAAAATCTCATGGGTTGCTGCAAAGGGACCTTTAGTGGATCCATCTACTTTATCTGGCTTTACATGTGAATCTTCATATTATACTGATGAGTCATTTGACTCCAACTATAAGCTGTTCAAAAATCAGAATGGTGAAGTATTTGCTAGATATGTTGGCACTAACTGCAGGAACGGTCCTCCTATGAAGAAAATCTGGGTTCCCAAAAGGTGCCTTGAAAGTCTTCAAGTGCATGTCATCATGACACCACCTGTGAAGAATAGGAACCCCAGATCAAATTCTTCACATGGACCAAAGTCTTCATATGGATCAAAGTCCTCATATGGACCACATTCCTCACATGGATCAAAGTCCTCATATGAATATCATCGTGCTAACACTTCTATTTCGCAGGGAAAGACTAAGGGTTATGGATATGTGCATTATTCTTCAAATCATTATGTTCATAAATCCTTGAAGAATTTCTCTGCTTACTCATATGCTTACCCTAACCCCTCTTATGTGAAACGAAGTGGATTGGCATCTATGCCACCTTTCTCTTATGGAGCTCGCAGAATGATGAACTCTTTACCACCCCTTCAGATGTGGGTGATGAAGAAAAAGAACTAATCTTTTATGCAGGCTCAGGTCTCTAGACAAACTTAAATGTCTAAAGAATTTGCTGGAGACCTGAATATGCTTGAAAGGACACAAGCTAATCATGAAGAAATGAATTTTCATTTCTCACGTCCTCATACTGTTTTACCTGTTCTATCGCTTAATGAAATTGATCTGATGAATTTGATGTCATATTCTTCACTGATGAAGTATATGAGTTCGTAAGCTGCACTAATTCATCTGCAGGATGATCAACCCAAAGCCACTGTGTGGGTCCTCAACAGTGGATGTACAAATCACATGACTAGTGACAGGAGCTTATTGATGGACGATGCTTTATCTCCATCGCATCTGAAGCATATCACCTACGCTGACAAAGGCAAAAGCAAGCTATTGGGTCTAGGTAAGGTTGCAATCTCAAAGGATCGACACATGGACAAAGTCATGCTTGTCGAGTCCTTGGGGTTCAACCTCATGTATGTCTCAATGCTTTATGATCTTGATATGGTTGTTGTCTTTGGCAAGTATCGTTGTGTTGTGATCATGGAAGCTGACAATTCCAAAGTCTTCGAAGGCTTTAGGAGAGGAGATTTGTATATTGTTGATTTCTCTGCAGGACCACAACCTGCCACATGTCTACTTGGAAAAGCTTCAGAAGGCTGGCTATGGCATCGACGACTTGGTCATGCTGGCATGAGGAACTTGCACATGCTCGCGAAGAAGAAGCATGTCATCGGCATCGAGGGTGTCAAATTCCTCAAGGACCATTTGTGTGGAGCTTGTGAAGCTGGAAAGATGACCAAGGCCAAGCATCCCTGAAAGACCATCATGACTACCACTCGTCCATTTGAATTGCTTCACATGGATCTCTTTGGCCCTACTCATTATGCCACATTTACCAATGCTGCATCTTTATATGGCTTTGTCATTGTTGATGACTATTCTCTTTATACATGTGTGCATATCATCACTTACAAAACTTAAGTGCAGGAAGTCTTCAGACGATTTTCCTCGAGGGCTTCAACCAACTTTGATGTCAAGATCAAGCACATCAGAAGTGACAATGGAACTGAGTTCAAGAATACTGGTCTTGATGACTATCTTGATGAACTTGGTATTACTCATGAGTTATCTACTCCTTATACTCCTCAGCAGAATGGCGTCGTGGAGCGCAAGAACAGGACTCTTGTTGAGATGGCTCGCACTATGCTTGATGAGTACAAGACGCCTTCTCGCTTCTGGCCTGAGGCAATTGATACTGCGTGCCACATCATCAACACGATATATCTTCAAAAATTCTTCAGAAAGACCTCATATGAACTCCTCACGGACAAGAAACCCAATGTGAGTTATTTCAAAGTCTTCGATGCTAAATGTTGGATTAGAGATCCTCATCACAATTCTAAATTTCCACCGAAAGCACATGAACGTTTTATGCTTGGTTATGGTAAGGACTCGCACACCTACAGAGTCTTCAACACCTATCACCACAAGGTTGTTGAAACTATAGGTGTGCGGTTCGATGAAACTAATGGCTCGCAAAGAGAGCACCTACCCCCTGTGCTAGATGAAATACCACCTGATGAATCCATTAAGTTCAAGGCTACCGAGGATGTCATTCCTACCGAAGAGTCTGCTGAAGAAGTCATTCCAGAACGTGAAGAACATCATGCTGGTGCACCTGAAGAAAATGCTGAGCAAATTCCTCATCATCAACCAACTCATCCTCGCATTGCTAATGAAGTGCAGATTGAGAGAATCATCAACGACATCAAAGCACCAGGTCCTCTCACACGCTCAAAAGCTTCACATTTGTCTAACTTTTGTGGGCACTTTGCTTTCGTCTCTATCACAGAGCCCACTAAGGTAGATGAAACATTTCTGGAGACTGAGTGGATTCAAGCTATGCAAGAAGAATTACATCAGTTCAAGCTCAACAATGTGTGGGAACTTGTCAAGCGACTAGACCCTCGCAAGCACAATATAATCGGCACAAAATGGATCTAACGCAACAAGCAAGATGAAAATGGCCTTGTGGTGAGGAATAAGGCACGACTGGTAGCTCAAGGCTACACACAGGTTGAAGGAATTGATTTCGATGAAACTTTTTCACCTGTTGCTAGACTTGAAGCTATTCGCATATTACTTGCTTATGCTAACCATCATAATATCATCTTATATCAAATGGATGTGAAAAGTGCATTCCTTAATGGTAAGCTTGAGGAAGAAGTATATGTTGCTCAACCCCCAGGTTTTGAAGATCCAAAGCATCCTGACAAAGTCTTCAAACTCAATAAGGCCCTCTATGGCCTCAAGCAGGTCCCTCGGACGTGGTATGATACTCTGAAGGAATTCCTCATGAAGAAAGGCTTCAAACCCGGTTCACTTGACCCAACTCTCTTCACCAAAGCTTATGATGATGAATTATTTGTATGCCAAATATATGTTGAGGTTATCATCTTTGGTTGTACTGACCAACTTTACAGTGATAAATTTGCCTATATGATGAGTGAACAATATCAAATGTCTATTATGGGAGAATTGAAATTCTTCTTAGGTCTTCAAATTCGTCAACAACGAAATGGCATTTTTATATCTCAGGAGAAATACCTCAAGGATGTATTGAGGAAATTCGGCATGCAAGATTGCAAAGGAGTCAAAATCCCTATGCCAACAAATGGCTATCTATGCACTGATGAAAATGGTATTGACTTCGATCAAAAGGTATACCGCTCCATGATTGGTTCTTTATTGTATTTATGTGCATCTAGGCCAGATATTATGCTTAGTGTTTTCATGTGTGCCTGCTTTCAAGCTACACCGAAGGAATCACACCATAAGGCTGTGAAGCATATTCTTCGATATCTAGCTCACACTCCAACACTTGGATTATGGTATCCCAAGGGCTTGGCTTTTGATATCATTGGATATTCAGACTCTGACTATGCTGGTGATCGTGTGGACTGCAAGTCAACATCAGGCACATGCCATTTCCTCGGACGGTCCTTGGTCTGTTGGTCTTCGAAGAAACAGAACTGTGTATCACTCTCTACTGCTGAAGCTGAGTACATTGCTGCTGGTTCGTGTTGTGCTCAATTGCTATGGATGAAACAAACTCTCAAGGACTACGACATCAATGTGAAGAATGTGCCACTCTATTGTGACAATGAGAGTGCCATAAAAATTGCTCGTAACCCAGTTCAGCACTCGAAGACAAAGCACATTCAGATTCGTCATCATTTTCTTCGTGATCATGTGTTGAAGGGCGATATCTCCATCGAGCATGTGAATACTGAATAATAGCTAGCCGATATCTTCACAAAGCCCTTGGATGAGAAGAGATTTAGCAAGTTGCGGTGTGAGCTAAATATCTTGGAAACTCCGAATGTCCTTTGAAAAGGACACACATCCTAACACTTATGAAAAATTGATGGCTTAGATGTGCAACACACGAAGTAACGCTTTTTTCAACCAATGAAGACTAACCCTCTAAGTGTGAAGAAATTAATGAAGAATTTGATTCTAAGAGCCCTACGACAATTGTACGCGGCGTCTGAAATTAGTATTCTTATACGGTGGGTTACGCCACCAACACAAGTTGAAAATCTTCAATTTGAGTTTTTCTTGAAATTCCTCAATTGTTCATTTTCTTCAACTTTGAAATGTCTTCATTCTCTCCGTAATTTTTCTTCATTGACTGTACATATTATATATGAGTTTATGTCCTCTACATCATTCACTTATTACTATTTCTTGAAGTTGTTTTTCTGCTAAGTGAATGTGATCGGACCCTTCCCCCTCTATGCTATACTCAACCCAGTCTGTTCACAAATTCTTCATGTGCGTTCTATTTGAAACCTGTTCAAAATATTCACTGTGTCCTTGTCAGCTGAAGAATTTACGAATGAAACATTAAAATTACCTTATCCAAATTTTCGGCTGTTGCCACTCAAACCGTTCCACATCCCACAATAATACTTATCTATTCACCCACGATCTCACACGATCTCCACCTGTCGGTGTCAAAACCGGCAGATCTCGGGTAGGGGGTCCCGAACTGTGCGTCTAGGGCGGATGGTAATAGGAGGCAGGGGACACAATGTTTTACCCAGGTTCGGGCCCTCTTGATGGAGGTAAAACCCTACGTCCTGCTTGATTTATTTTTGATGATATGAGTATTACAAGAGTTGATCTACCACGAGATCGGAGAGGCTAAACCCTAGAAGCTAGCCTATGGTATGATTGTATGTTGCCCTACGGACTAAAATCCTCCGGTTTATATAGACACCGCAGAGGGTTAGGGTTACACAAGGTCGGTTACAAAGGAGGAGATATACATATCCGTACTGCCTAGCTTGCCTTCCACGCCAAGTAGAGTCCTATCCGGACATGGGACAAAGTCTTCAATCTTGTATCTCCATAGTCCAACAGTCCGGCTGTCCGGAGACCCCCTAATCTAGGACTCCCTCAGTAGCCCCCGAACCAGGCTTCAATGACGATGAGTCCGGCGCGCAGTGTTGTCTTTGGCATTGCAAGGCGGGTTCTTCTCCATATTTCGAATGTTCGTAAGCAGTGTCCGGCCTCATAAATGTCGAACCTCTTGGCTTCTATGCCCAATAAGGGCTCTCTCCCATGCGTCGCATGAATACGAGGTGCCAGGGCGTTTTTACATCCGCCCCCTAGCCAGATAAATAAGTTGTCTATTAAAGGGATGGGGATTCTTAGATCCGATCCATACCATCCTCCCCCAGCGAGAATCCATTAGAGCGCATTTTGGAAAGATCCATTCCAGCATGGCCGACCTTCGTAGCTCCTCCTCCCGCCCCCGTAGCCCTAAGCCCGGTGATTGGGAGAGGTGTTGAGTCCCACACAGTCGATTAGTCGAACTGCGGACTAAGGGGTTTCGTCCTCCGGCGTATATGGTGCCCGTTCGAGCCGGGCTTGCCACCTACAATGGTGGGGAGCAAGCGGAGAGCTTTCCCAATCCCTCTACGGGGGAGCGGGTTTGCCTTGTTCCTTATTTATTAAGGGGACTCGGATTTCCAATTCATCCGTTCCTCTGCGGGCTCCTGGAGTTCTACGGCCTCCAATTACACAATTTCACCCCCAGCGTCCATTCTACACATCGTCGGCTATGTTGCTCTCTGCGAGTTGTTCCTGGGATGCGAGGCTCATTTCGAGCTGTGGAAAAGGCTATTTTGCCTTGTCCCTCGCACACAGAGGGGGTCACTTTACCAAGTGGGCGGAGCCGAAGTATGGCGCATCGCCGGAACCGGATACCTATACAGCACCCTGAAGAAGACGTCCAAAGACTAGCCTTCGAAATGGTTTTATATGGCGGAGGTTCCCCTTTCGGACCCTGTTCGGCGGGGTCTACCTGAGTTCAGCAATGCTCCTCTGAAGAAACACCGAAGTTGGCGCCCACAGAGCCACCATGAGGAAGACAACGGAGAAGTCCTTTACCTAATGAACCGGATTAAAGCACTGGCTCAATCAGGATTGACAGTGATCGAAGTCATGTCGATATGCATAATGCGGGGAGTGCAAGCACTTCAATATCGAGGGCACCCCTTGTGGTGTTTTAACAGGGCGGATGACGCCACCTGTTGCGGGCATAAGGGTCCGGACAATGTCGCTGCCTTAGCAAAGATTCTGTCTGAATTGTTCAAGGGAGAGGAAGAGGAATTCATCCGCATCAAGCCACGGGATGGATTCTCCATGTACAACCCTCCAAGCTGGGTGAGTTATATCTCCTCACTCCCATTCTTCCCGCATTCTTTGTCGTAGGTATTCACCTTTCCATTTTGCGGCAGGAACTGCGAAAAGCCATAACGGAGGTCAGCATCCCCTCTCCACAACCAGAGGACCCTGACCGGGGCCTCGACTCCGGACTCGAAGAAGATCCGGATATATTCGTGGAGCTGATAGACCGGCAGTTCTATCAGTTGAGCTGTGATGATGCCATGGTGGCTATTACGGCCAACTATCCCGGACTGCTTCCTGTATCGCACGTAAGAAAAACCAGAAATCCCAACTTCAAAAACTAGAATCCCCTTTTACACACTTCACCTACCATATATACATGGTGTTTTTACAGGGAAGGCATTCGGGACGCCCTGCCGAACCCGCAACAACTCGCCAACAAGAGGCATCGAGGCCGGGCAGGCCAAATAGGAAGGCGGTCAGGACGGAGACGCCAGTGCAAAGGTATAACAAAAACCCCGCTCCATGGTAGTCGTCTTTCTCGAATTGTAATGACGCCCATGTTTCTTTAACAGAAAAAATGCTCGCCGGAATATGTCTGGTGATGATGCTGATCACGCTTCTACCAGTTGGGCTCCAGGGCCAGACATAGAGGCGGAAGCCGATATGGGGCGGAAGCCGGATAATCCCCCTACAGAGGATGCAGATAGATTATCCGCCACAAATTCAGAAGTGGAAAGCGCCATGAATCATAGGCGCCACCGGGCCGTACTCCGCGACGCTTGTTTCTCACCAGAGGCCTTTGATGCCTTCAATTCTGGAGAGGCGTACCTCCGTGCTGCTCAAGATGGTCTAGCCAGAGCCACGGATCAGTATGTAAAGGATGTACGGGTAAGTAAATTTGAGTATTATATCTATCAGTAGCCCCTAAGACTTGAAACAGTTAGCAGAACTGATTTAAGGATCATCTTTACTGTGCAGGTTCTTACAGAGAAGAATACTCGGCTGTCACAGGAGCTGGAAGAATGCAAGACCCAACTGTGGGCCGCTGTTGCCGCATTGAAGGAACCAAAAAAGTCCCCTGCTAGTAACATTTACTTTAAAGAATGTTGGTTACCATATAGTGTGCGGCATGGCTGCAGATCTAACAATAGATGTTGCAGATGAATCCGGAGAGAATCCGGAGGACCAGCATGTCGTGCGACAGCTAAAGGCTGGTGAACGCGTGCTGACTGAGGTCAGGCGGGAGAAGAACAATCTCCAAGACACCAATACCAAGCTGAGCGTGGAACTGAAAGATGTTCGAGCCCAGCTTGCCGACTCCGAGAAGGAGAATAAGCGACTTCGACGCGACATTTTTAGTAAGTGCTTGAAAGAATCCTTTTGAAGGAATTCGGCAAAGAAACCGGCTAACATCGTTATGTCTGTAGGTATGCTGACGGGTCGTCCCGCGGAGGAAATGCCCGGGTCTGCGGGTGATCTTCTTTCCGAGCTCTCACAACTGCATGAACAAGTTCGGCAGGTGATGCAAGGTGTTGCCCAGGCCTTGTGGCCCTCCGTCTCCCTGCCAGAAGGCATTGCAGAGCTTACGGAGAAGCTCAAGGGAGCACGGCGGTGCTTCCGATTATGGAAGATATCGGCCTACCGTCAAGGTGCCAGGGAAGCCTGGGCCATGGTGAAGACGTGGTACACCAAGGCTGACCCAAATCACATGGCCGAGGTCAGACGTGTGGGGCCCGACGGAAAAGAGATCCCCGTTAGCTTAGTTTATGGGCAAGTAGAATTAGCCGCAAAGTATTCCCAACAGGATTGTAGGCTAGACCGCCTGTTGGATGGTATAGAAGAGGAATTTAGTCAGTCTGCATGACTATGTAATTAAAGTGACATGTATAACGCCTTCTAGCCGGATTTTAGATCATTTGTCATGGTGGACCTTTTCGCTTCAACCTCGGGACCCGATGGTCCGGAGTGTATCCGAATACCCGCTCAGTTATATAAGAACCGGGGTATGCGTGGAGACCAGGCGTAGGGGTCATTAGTGCTTGAACAGACAAGTGCCCAACTAGCTATGTTATATTACATGGGTAGTAAGAAACATCTTCCAGGGAGAATAGTTCCGTTAAGGGTTCCTTTCCCTGGGTACGCATGCCCTAAAGTGCATGTCCGGACTGCGATAGGAAGCGCAGGAAAAAACATCTGGGGGCACATATGGAAAATAAATAAAAATCATCTTTTGTTCACCGACCGAATATTCCCTTAAGAACGCTAGCTTTCGGCTTCACCCAGTCTGAGGTACACATCCGGCTGACCCGACAGTAACAATCGCAGAGGTCCTCCCCTTATGCCCTAGCCGAATTAACGGGAATGTAGGGCATAAATACAAGAGCCAGGCAACCCAGCTTGGCCAAAACTTAAGTCATATCGATGCATATAATGGCGACAAAAGGTACATGCGGAAGTATAACACATGTGCGGGGCATGAGGCCCAGATAAATAATTAAGCTTCTGTGAAAGAAGCCCCCAAGTATGATGAGTGCGGCTAGTGCATCTATGATGTGCAAGCGAGGCACAAGTTGGCCCTTGAAGGCCTAGAGAAAGAATAAAAGAAAGAAAGAAAAACAAGATAGATAATGTATATGCAAAAAATGGACAGAGGGAGGAGACGAACATAGAGTCCAGCGCTAGGCGTAGAATCTTCGGAGTCTGGCCGCGTTTCATGGGTTCGGCTCGAGTCGATTATTCGATGCATCCTGCAGACGGTACGCTCCCCTGGTCAGAACTTGGTCAGTAATGAAGGGACCTTCCCATTTGGGCTCGAGCTTGTTCTTTTTCTTATCCGGCAGGCGTAGAACTAGTTCGCCAACGTTATAAGTTTTGGCCCGTACTTCTCTGCTTTGGTATATGCGAGCCTGTTGCTGATAAAATGCGGAACAGGCTTTTGCCACGTCGCGCTCCTCTTCTAGGTTGTACAGACTGTCCTGCCAATCGAGCTCGGCTTCTCTTTCTTCGTACATGCGCACTCGAGGTGAGTCATGAATTATGTCACAAGGCAAGACTGCCTCTGTGCCGTACACCATAAAGAAGGGTGTATATCCGGTACTATGATTCGGCGTGGTCCGCAGCCCCCAGAGTACGGAGTCGAGCTCCTCTACCCAGTGCGTGTTAGACTCCGTTAAGGACCGCACTAACCTGGGTTTAATGCCACTCATTATAAGACCGTTTGCTCGCTCAACCTAGCCATTGGTTTGTGGGTGATAGACTGAAGCATAATCGAGCTTGATGCCCATTTTGCCGCACCAGAGTTTTACCTCATCGGCCGTGAAGTTCGTGTCGTTGTCAGTGATGATGCTGTGGGGGACGCCATAAAGGTGTACGACCCCGGATATGAAGTCTATCACCGGTCCGGATTCGACTGTTTTAACAGGTTTGGCCTCTATCCATTTGGTGAATTTATCCACCATGACCAGTAAGTATTTTTTTCTTGTGGGTTCCCCCTTTAAGGGGTCCAACCATGTCAAGCCCCCAGACCGCGAAGGGCCACGTAATGGGGATTGTTTGGAGGGCGGTGGGTGGCATGTGGCTTTGATTTGCAAAGAGCTGGCAACCAGCGCAATGCTGGACCAAGTCCTGTGCATCTGCCCGGGCCGTTGGCCAATAGAATCTTGTACGGAAGGCCTTGCTTACAAGAGCCCGGGCTGTGGCGTGGTGACCGCCGAGTCCGGCGTGAATTTCTGCCAAAAGGTTCCGCCCTTCCTCTTCGGAGATGCACCTTTGAAGGACTCCGGTAGTGCTTTTTTTGTACAATTCTTCCTCATGGACCCTGTAGGCCTTGTATCGCCGCACTATGCAGCGTGCCTCATTTTGGTCCTCCGGAAGTTCCTGTCTAGTTAGGTAGGCCAGGAATGGTTCTGTCCACGGGGCAATGACGACCATTATTACATGGGCTGAAGGTGTTATTTCGGTGGAGGAGCCTCCGATTGTGTCAGAGTGTTCGGTATCGGGTATTTTGGACGGGTCCGAACTATTTGTCGTGGTTCTAACTCTGACAGTGATGTAGGGGGTGTGTATGGAGAGGCTAGATCTCAGCTATTGGGAAGTTGTAAACACACGAGGATTACGAGTTCAGACCCTTCTCGGAGGAAGTAACAGCCCTACGTCTCGGTGCCCGGAGGCGGTCGATTGAATTATGCGTGTGTGAATAACAGGGGTGCGAACCCTTCATACTGAGGAGGGGGTGGCTTATATAGAGTTCGCCGGTCCTCTCCTGCCCTCAGTGATGCAGGGTTTAAGGTACATTTAAGGTTGGGCGTTACTGGTAACGCCCCTAATAAAGTGCTATAATGACCATAAAGACTACTTAATAGCCGACCGTTTGCCTGTGGAGTGACTTTAGGTCTCCTGGCAGTCGAGTGGTTGGCTTCATGGTCGAGTGATAGTTTGTTGGTCGAGTGATAGCTTCTTGGTCGAGTGTCTTGAACCTGTCGAGTGGGATACCTTCAAGTCAATTGAAAGGTGACTTCTTCTAGGGATGTCCTTGGGTAGGGCTCTTTGGACAGGTCCGTGCCCCTACCCTAGGTACATAGCTTCATCATTAGCCCCCGAATGGATCGAGGTTTGAGTGGGGAAAGAGTTGGAGATCTTTCCGATTGGTTCTTTGGGCTACATGAGTGCCTCGTTTTGGGTCAATCGTCAAGGATGACGTCATCAACCTCTTTCAGTCGCCTTGATCCATTCCAGGCCTTTCGTCGAGTGAATTTCTTTACTTGTGACATACCGAGTGTTGGCGCGAGCGGGGTCTTCTGTTTTGACAAGTTGTTCTGCAGCCCGCGGATGTCGCGGGATTCGGATTTTGGGAAGCGCGCGGGACGGGAGCGGCCGCAGTAATCGGAAGCGATAAAGAGGAAGCTCCTCGATTACCGTGCCACCTTTTCGCCACGTACCGCGCGCGCGTCTGCTGCGGGATTTGACTGGATAGCCCGGGCCTACCAGTCAGCCACTCGGGAGCGGCCTCTTAAAAGTCGCTGGCTCGGGGTTTCCAAACAGTGTGCTTTCTTCTTCCTCTCTCCCTTCGCAAGTTCCTCCGCCACCTCCGCTCTCACCTTAGCGCCGCAGGCCCGTGCAAGATTTGCCGGTGATGATGGCGAAGGACAAGACATCCGCTCTGGAGCGCGCGAAGAAGGCGGCGGCGCAGGGAAAGGGGAAGAGGTCTGCTCGGGGCGGATCCTCCTCAAGGTCTGCTCTGCCTCGAGGCTGGATCCAGGGCGAATGGATGCCGTCGGTGATTCGGCAAGAAGATCTCGACGACATGGTCGAGGGGGGAGTCATTCCCCACGAAGCTGCGCGTCTCCCGGGGAGAGAGATCGAACCTCAACCCCGCGACGGTGAGTGCGTGCTCCTAGCCACCCATGTCGACCGCGGGTTTTCTCTGCCGCCCCACCCTTTTTTCCAGTGCTTCCTGAACTTCTTCGGAGCGCAACCCCACCACTTCACTCCCAACTCCATCGTATACCTTGTTGCTTTCATCTCCATGTGTGAGGGTTTCTTGGGTTGCCGCCCCCATTGGGGACTCTTCAAGCACATCTTTACCTGCCGTTCCCAATTGGTCAAGAAGGCCAAGTCGAGTGACGAAAGGACGCAGGTGATCCAGCTATGCGGGGGCCTGGCGATCCAGATGAGGGGAAAGAGTTTTTTTCCATCTATCACTTTCCCGGAGTCGGTCCACGGTTGGCAGGCGACCTGGTTTTACTGCCAAGACCAGGTGACCCCAGGGCAGTCGACCGGACTTCCCCCTTTCTCCCTCGACCGAGCTGAAAAACCTGCTTCTCTGAAAGTGATGCTGGAGGAAAAGGCCCAAGTCAAAGTGCTGGCTGGTCGAGTGGTTGAGCTTGTCCGTGAGGGCGTGACTGGTATGGACTTGCTGGAGGTCTTCCTCCGGAGGCGCATCCAACCGCTCCAGGCTCGTGACCACCCGATGTACTCGGGTCTCGACGACACCACTCGGGTCCACCCGGAGGAGGTTACTGACGAGATGCTGGAGGGGTGGCTGTCGAGCATCATGGGGAACAAAGACAACCCCCGAGGAGCCAGGAGGGTAATTCCACTCGACAACTCGTATGACGTGGACCAGGTATGTCTTTATGCTCCTGACTGAGATCTTGTTTCCTTCATTGGTCTTCTTTGAGTAGGTCGATTGACTTTCGTCTTGTCTGTTGTTTTCCAGGCGACTACCGAGATGTACTCGACACCCAACGGGGCACAGGAGCCAACTGAGGAAGGGGAGGCGAGCGGAGGTGAGAGTGGAGATGACCAAGGCGAGTGGGAGTCCGACGGTGAAGGAGAGGGAGACGACAACGCCGACTCCAGCGAATAGGAGGAGGAGGAGGTTGAACCCCCCCCCCCCCCCCCCCCCCCCCCCCCCCCCCCGCCCGGAGGGGCGATCCAAGCTCACACACGATCCAGCGCGGGAACGTGGCAAGGCGACTGCTCCTGTTGGGCAGTCATCGAAATGCCCTTGGGCCTCTTCTCCTACGCCGACTGGGAAGGCTCCCAAGCACCCACGCGCGACGCCGTCCAAGCCGCCCAAGGCTCTGCCCAAGATGAAGATGGCTGTCCCTACCATTTCCGGGTAATAACAAAACTTGCTTTCCTTTGTCGACCGTGGACAGACCCTCGGTCGATTCATTGAGCCAACTTCGAGATTTGCAGCGCTGATACTTCTGAGATCTCCGCCAAGGACGACGACCAAGAGATGGAGGATGCTGTTACCTCCAACCTTGGTATGATTACTGACGTTCTGCTTTGAGTCGACTGAACATTTATTGCAACTCTGGTCGATTGAATGTTTCCCTTGTAGCCCCTCCTCATGTTATCGACCTCCCGGATGACGACGACAACGAACCGCTGAGAGTGAGGAGGAACAAGAGGGCGTGGCTGACAAGACCCCCCAATCTGCTCCGGCGTCTGAGGCCGTAGCTCGGGATGGTGGTGACACCGCTCGGGCTTCTGTGACTTTCGCCATTCCTCTAACAAGTGTGCGGCCTTCGACGTCGACTGCGGATCCGCCTTCGCTTTTTGCCGCATACCCTGTCCCTGAGGACCAAGCGGCTGCCGCAAAAGAGGCTATACGCCAGGCGGGGATCATGATGGAGCAAGTGAAGGTGGCTCGGGAGGCTAGCCAAGCAGCTTATGACGCGAGCTCGGCTCTTTAGAGCAACGTCCAGGTCAGTCGACTCAACACTTGGTCTGTTATGATATGCTGTTTGAAGAATCTCTTCTCCGAAGATCTTTGTATCTGTACACCCACTGGGTGTGTCTGCCAATTCTTGGATGAGTGGGGGCACGCTAAGTGCACCCACTGGGTGTAGTCCCCGAGACTACGGTGGACTGCTGGCAGTCGACTGTAGTCTTTATATTGTGTTGCTGTAGCTGTATTTCTTCACTCGGTCTGGTCAGGCCATGTCAAATGGGACTGTATCCGGTCGACTGCGGGAAGTCGACTTTTTTTTACAGTGGGGGCATGCTGAGTGCACCCACTAGGTGTAATCCCCGAGACTACTGTCGAATGTTCTTGATTCGGCTGTAGTCTTAGAAACGTCATCATTGTCTCTTAGTTGCTCGGAAGCAACTTGTCTTGGACGTCTGTCAACTGATTTTTCTTTTTACAGAAATCCTGCGAACTTGTAGCTCGCTATACTGAGTTGGAGAATCAGCAGATCCAGCTCAACCTTAACTTGAAGCTTGCTCAGGAGAATTTGAAGAAGGCGCAAGAAGAAGCAAAAGGTATGGCTGGTGAGGTTCTCCATTCTTGACGAGTGGCTTTTCTTTCTTGTCCATTCTTGATGTTGATTTCACTCGACGCGCCGCAGATAAACTAGAGGAAGCTCTAAAGAAGAAGGATCAAGATCTTGCAGAGGCACAGAAGGAGGTCTTGGACAAAACGAGGCTTGCTGAAGAGAAAATGGCCTCGGTCGGAGCTCTTGAGCAGGAGAACTCCAGACTGAAAGCTGCTCTCGAGGTAGCCAATCAAGAGGTCAGCCGACTGAAGAACGACAACGTGGCTCTGCACGACAAGGCAGGTGAGCTAGCGGGGAAGAGGAACGATCTGGAGGCTTATCTCGGTGGACTCGCCAAGAAGCTGTTCGTTGTGCTCGAAGGTAATTACTCTGCCCCGACTGTCTTGCAGTTACCAAGTCTGTGTAGGGTCACTGTCTTATTCTTGAATCGTGTTTGCAGAATTCTGTCAGAACTTTGAAGAGGAGACCAGTCGAGTGCAGCCAGGCTTGGACCCTGCTAACTCCCTTGTGAAGGACGAGGCTGCAATGAACGTGCTCCGTCTGGAGTCTCGTATTGCCAGCGTGGTTGACTATCTTGCTCGACTGAAGGTTGTGATGTCACAGATCGACACATCACTCTAGCCTGGGATGACGCTTCAGAACGACCTCGAGTCCCTGATGGCTTGACTTAATGAACTCCCAGGTCGAGTGGCGGAATGGAAGAAATCTTCTGCTAGATGTGGTGCTGATGTCGCTCTGTCTCTAGTCCGCGTCCATTGCAAGGAGGCGCGAGAAGAAAAGCTGGCCGCCATCCAAGTTGCCAATACCAGGAAGCATAACTTTCAAGACTTCATGGAGACTTTCATTGCTGCTGCCACTCGTATTGCAGACGGGATCGACTTGGATGAGTTCGTCGCCCCTTCCAGTCCTCCTCCTGAGGAATAAAAAACTTTTATGCTTCACTTTAAATTTGCCTCGGAATGCCGAGTGGATTTGTAACCGTTAAACTCCGCCGAGCCGAGGGCTCGAGTACTTTGATCTGAGGTCTGGGACCTTTTATGCTTTATCTGATCTTGATTTCTTGTTGAATATCTTCATGATTTGATTCGTCGAGTGGAACTTGATCTTCACTCGGAATAACCTTGTCTTTGCGGCGCAACTCCGAAGGAGAAGGTAGCAGTCGACTTGCGCCTCGTCGTCCTTGCGGATTGGGTGGTGTCCTGTACTTAGGCGAGCACTGGGCTGCAGCTAAGCCTCCGAGTGGGAGGTTTGCTCTCCACTCGGTAGGATTTTTGAACACTTAGGCGAGCGCTGGGCTGCAGCTAAGCCCCCGAGTGGGAGGTTTGCTCTCCACTCGGCAGGATTTTTAAACATTTAGGCGAGCACTGGGCTGCAGCTAAGCCCCCGAGTGGGAGGTTTGCTCTCACTCGGTAGGATTTTTTCAAACTTAGGCGAGTGCCTGACTGCAGCTAAGTCTCTAGGTGGGAGAACTTAGGCGAGTACTGGACTGCAGCTAAGCCCCCGAGTGGGAGGATTGCTCTCCACTCGGTAGGATTTTTTCAAACTTAGGCGAGTGCCTGACTGCAACTAAGTCTCTAGGTGGGAGAACTTAGGCGAGTACTGGACTGCAGCTAAGCCCACAAGTGGGAGGATTGCTCTCCACTCGGTAGGGTTTTTTCAAACTTAGGCGAGTGCCTGACTGCAACTAAGTCTCTAAGTGGGAGAACTTAGTCGAGTACTGGACTGCAGCTAAGCCCCCGAGTGGGAGGTTTGCTCTCCACTCGGTAGGATTTTTTCAAACTTAGGCGAGTGCCTGACTGCAGCTAAGTCTCTAGGTGGGAGAACTTAGGCGAGTACTGGACTGCAACTAAGCCCCCGAGTGGGAGGATTGCTCTCCACTTGGTAGGGTTTTTTCAAACTTAGGCGAGTGCCTGACTGCAGCTAAGTCTCTAAGTGGGAGAACTTAGTCGAGTACTGGACTGCAGCTAAGCCCCCGAGTGGGAGGTTTGCTCTCCACTCAGTAGGATTTTTTCAAACTTAGGCGAGTGCCTGACTGCAGCTAAGTCTCTAAGTGGGAGAACTTACGCGAGTACTGGACTGCAGCTAAGCCCCCGAGTGGGAGTCTGGCTCGCCACTCGGTAGGATTTTTAAATACTTAGGCGAGCACTGGGCTGCAGCTAAGCCCCCGAGTGGGAGTCTGGCTCTCCACTCGGTAGGATTTTTGAACACTTACGCAAGCACTGGGCTGCAGCTAAGCCCCCGAGTGGGAGTCTGGCTCTCCACTCGATAGGATTTTTCAAACTTAGGCGGAACGGATTCGCAGCTAAGTCACCCACTGGGGGATTTCGTATGAAAACAAAAGTGACAGCAATTATTGGAACACTCTTGTCTTTGGTAAAAATAAACTGCAGAAAGTTTTTCTTATTACATCTCGTCCAAGGGAGAACTCAAGTGTAAAAGGGGCGGAGCAGTTCCGCATTCCAAGCTCATGGCTCGTCGATCTGGCGATCAACATTGTAGAGGTGATATGCTCCATTGTGGAGGACTCTGGTGACGATGAAGGGGCCTTCCCAAGTAGGAGCAAGTTTGTGTGGTTTCTGCTGATCCACTCGGAGGACCAAATCTCCTTCTTGGAAGGCTCGGCTCTTCACATTTCTGGCATGGAATCGACGCAAGTCTTGCTGATAGATGGTCGATCTGATCATAGCCATTTCCCTCTCCTCCTCTAGGAGGTCGACTGCATCTTGCCGGCCTTGCTCTGCTTCGTCTTTGTTATAAAGCTCGACTCTGGGGGCGTTGTGAAGTAGATCGCTCGGCAGGACGGCTTCAGCTCCGTAAACCAGAAAGAATGGCGTTCTTCCAGTCGACCGGTTCGGGGTGGTCCTCAGTCCCCACAAAACTGACGGAAGCTCATCGACCCAAGTGTCTGCTACGTGCTTGAGATCACGCATCAGTCGAGGCTTCAGTCCTTTGAGAATTAGACCATTTGCTCTTTCAGCTTGTCCATTCGACTGGGGATGCGCGACCGACGCGTAGTCGACTCGTGTGCCTTGAGAGGCGCAAAAAGCTCTGAACTTGTCTGAATCGAAGTTTGACCCATTATCAGTGATGATGCTATGCGGGACCCCGTATCTGAATATCAACTCTCTGACGAAACTGACAGCAGTGCTAGCATCAAGATTTTTGATAGGCTTGGCTTCAATCCATTTGGTAAACTTGTCGACTGCCACAAGCACATGTGTGAATCCGCTCCTGCCTGTTCTTAGTGGACCAACCATGTCCAGTCCCCAAACAGCGAAGGGCCAGACGAGTGGAATGGTCCTCAGAGCTGATGCTGGCTTGTGCGACATGTTGGAGTAGAACTGGCAGCCTTCACACTTGTCGACTATCTCTTTCGCCATTTCGTTTGCCCTGGGCCAGAAAAAACCCGCTCGGTATGCTTTGGCCACAATGGTCCGAGAGGACGCATGGTGACCACAGGTCCCCGAGTGGATATCATCAAGGATCATCTGACCTTCTTCTGGCGTTATGCACTTCTGACCGGTTCCAGTTGCGCTTTCTCTATATAACTGTGCTTTTATGACTGTGAAAGCTTTAGATCGACGGACGATCTGTCGAGCCTCTTCTTCGTCCTCTGGAAGTTCTTTCCTCAAGATATACGCGATGTATGGTATCGTCCAGTCGGGAGTGATAGCCAAGGTCTCCATGACTAGGTCGACCACAGCAAGAATTTCGACTTCAGTCAGATCTGTGGCACCTTTCGGTTGCGGGGCTTCTTCTGTAAAAGGATCCTCCTGGACCGACGGCAAGCGGATGTGCTCCAAAAACACATTGTTGGGAACGGCTTCTCTCTTGGAGCCTATCTTTGCCAGATCATCAGCTGCTTGATTTTTCAGTCGGGGGATGTGGTGAAGCTCTAACCCCTCGAATTTCTTTTCTACCTTTCTTACTGCGTTGTAGTAGCCAGTCATAGCTGGGCTTCTGACGTCCCACTCCTTCATCACCTAGTTGACCACCAAATCTGAGTCGCCATAGACCATGAGGCGCCAGACGCCGAGTGAAATGGCCATGCGCAACCCATACAAGAGTGCTTCATATTCTGCTTCATTATTGGAGGAATCGAAGTGAATCTGGAGAACGTATCTGAGCTTATCTCCTCGGGGGGAGACCAATACTACCCCAGCACCAGAACCATTCATCATCTTAGATCCATCGAAGAACATGGTCCAGTGCTCCGAGTGAACTTGAGTCAGAAGTTGCTGTTCAATCCACTCGGCGACGAAATCTGCAATTGCTTGAGACTTGATAGCCTTCTTTGCTTCAAACTTGATATCTAGGGGAAGGAGTTCAATCGCCCACTTCGCCACTCGACCAGTTGCATCTCTGTTGTGCAAAATCTTTGACAACAGAGCATCGTTGACGACTGTAATGGAATGGTCAGAGAAGTAGTGTGCAACCTTCTTCGTGGTCATGCAAATCCCATATACAAGCTTCTGGTAATGGGGATATCTTTGCTTCGAAGGAGTCAAAACTTCAGACACGTAATATACTGGGCGCTGAACTCTGAAGGCCTTTCCTTCTTCTTCCCGCTCGACCGTAAGTACTATACTGACAACTTGTCCCGTGGCCGCAATGTAAAGCAGCAGAGGCTCTTTACTGATTGGGGCAGCAAGCACCGGCTGGGTGGAGAGCAGAGCTTTGAGCTCTGCGAACGCTGCATCAGCTTCTGGAGTCCACTCGAACTTGTCAGACTTCTTCATCAGTCGGTAAAGAGGCAACGCCTTTTCACCGAGACAAGAAATGAATCGACTTAGAGCGGCCAAGCAACCTGTAAGCTTCTGGACATCGTGTACACGCACATGGCGCTTCATCCGGAGTATGGTGCCAACTTTCTCGGGATTGGCGTCGATTCCTCGTTCGGAAACGAGGAAACCGAGTAACTTTCCACCTGGAACTCCGAATGTGCACTTTGATGGATTGAGCTTGATATCATATCTCCTGAGGTTAGCAAAGGTTTCGGCAAGGTCAGTCAGTAGGTCGGAACCTATCCGTGACTTAACCACAATATCATCCATGTATGCTTCTACGTTCCGACTGATCTGAGTGAGCAAACACTTCTGAATCATCCTCATGAACGTGGCTCCGGCATTCTTGAGGCCGAAGGGCATGGTGATGTAACAGAAGCACCCGAATGGGGTGATGAAAGCCGTTTTGATCTCGTCGGGTCCATACAGACGGATCTGATGGTACCCTGAATAAGCATCTAGAAAAGACAAACGCTCACACCCCGCGGTCGAGTCGACTACCTGGTCGATGCGGGGGAGAGGGAAATGATCTTTCGGGTAGGCCCGATTGATATGTTTAAAGTCAATGCACATGCGAAGTGACTTGTCCTTCTTGGGGACCATGACAACATTGGCGAGCCACTCGGAGTGGTAAATCTCTCGGATGAACTCCGCTGCTAAGAGCCGAGCCACCTCCTCGCCAATAGCTTTCCTCTTCTGGACGGCGGGCCGTCGAAGATGTTCTTTCACAGGCTTGAACTTCGGGTCGACTCGTAGACGGTGCTTAGCCAGCCCCCTGGGAACTCCAGGCATGTCAGAAGGCTTCCATGCGAAGATGTCCCAGTTCTCACGAAGGAACTGGATGAGCGCTTCTTCCTATTTGGAGTCGAGCGTCGTTGAGATGTGAGTCGGGGCAGCATCGGGGTCGGTCGGATGAATGTGGGCTGGCTTTGTTTCACCGGACGACTGAAAAGTAGATTCTGAAGCAGGCTTCTTGGCTCGTAGCAATTCACTCGGATCAGCAGTCTTCTGGTACTCTTGCAGCTCAACAACTTCCATCTGAGCGTCAGCAATCTTTGAGCCTTTCTGAAAACACTCTTCTGCCTTCTTCCGATTGCCTGTAACAGTGATCACACCTTTGGGACCAGGCATCTTCAATTTGAGATACACATAACATGGTCGAGCCATGAAGCGTGCGTAAGTTGGCCTGCCCAAAATGGCATGATAAGCACTTTGGAATTCCACAACCTCGAATGTCAACCTTTCCTTGCGGTAATTCTTTGAATCGCCGAAAACCACATCAAGAGCGATCTGGCCGAGTGATTCGGCTTTCTTCCCAAGAATGACTCCGTGGAAGCTCATGTTACTAGTACTGAGCCTGGACATCGGAATGCCCATTCCTTTCAATGTTTCAGCATACAATATGTTCAGGCCACTGCCACCATCCATCAGGACTTTGGTCAGTCGAGTGGCTTCGACAACTGGGTCGACCACCAAAGCTTGCCTCCCAGGGGTGGCAATGTGCGTAGGGTGATCAGACTGGTCGAATGTGATGGCGGTCTGAGACCACTTCAGATAACTGGGTGTTGCCGGAGCAACCATATTCACCTCACGGTTAATGACTTTTGGTCGACTTTTGCTTTCGACATCAGCAAAAATCATCAGGGTGGAATTGATTTGGGGGTATCCATCGTCACTATCTTCCTTGTCCTCAACTCTGTCCGACTCTTTTTCCTTATCTTTGGACTGTTTGCCCTGAAACTGCTGGATCAGGAGCCGGCACTGTCGAGTGGTATGCTTTGGGTAAATAAAATTACCCTCTTCATCTTTCTTGGTGTGGATGTGACATGGCAGATCCAAAACATCATTTCCATCTTGATCCTTGACTTTCTTGGGCTTCCAGGGGCTTTTGGGCTGCGGCCAGGGCCTCCCCAGGGGCGGCTGGCTCGGCCTTCCGCTTCTGTTTCCGACTGGAGTTTCCTCCAGTTTCTTGGGTGACTGCCTTGTGCTTGCCACTCCGGAGTCCATCTTCGTCTTCACCATTAGCGTATTTGGTGGCAATCTCCATCATCCGGTTCAGAGACATCTCTCCAGTTCGACCGAACTTCAGATTCAATTCTCTGTATTTAACGCCTTCTTTAAAGGCACAAACTGCTTGATGGTCAGGCACATTCTCAACTGTGTGATGCAACGTGATCCACCTCTGGATGTAATCCCTCAGAGTTTCATTCGGTTTCTGTACGCAAGAACGCAATTCTGTTAGGCCTGCGGGTCGCTTGCATGTTCCCTCAAAGGTTGTGGCAAACACTCGGGAGAGGTCCTCCCAAGTGTAGATGCTGCTGGGTGCCAACTGATTTAGCCACGCTCTGGCTGAGCCCTCTAACATGAGAGGCAAATGCTTCATGGCCACCTCATCATTGCCACCGCCAATCTGTACAGCCACTCGATAATCTTCGAGCCAAGTGTCAGGCTTAGACTCACCGGTGAACTTGCTGACTCCAGTCGCCAACCTGAAGTTGGGAGGAATCACTGCGGCTCTGATGGCTTGACTGAAACACTCTGGCCCCGAAACATGTACTCTGCTGCTGGCAGGCGCATCTTTGTTGTGGCCTTCCCGATGAGCTCTGTTCCTTTCAACCAAACCTTGAACGAGGATAGATCTCGCGTCAAAGCCTGGGTCACTGGGGTCGACTGGAATCCTCTGCCCAACACTATGAGGGCGCCTGTCATCTCGATGTCGAGGCGCATATGACCCACTCCTCGGGGGAGGGGTTGGCACTCGACGTCGATCATCACGGTCGGATCGGTGATCATACTGCTCATTCCTTCTGTACTGATCATGCCGGTCACCACGTCCCTCACGCCTCGGGGGCGATCTCGGGCTGTGAGCCAACTGGACTGTATCTATTGCAACGGATCGACTGTGGATCCTATTTCGCGACTGAGAAACAGCGGAATTCTGGTTTCCCGCCGCCCGGAGCAACGCTCTGATCTGCAACAAGCCCCTGCCAGCCTCCGACTGGGAGGACTGAATCGATTCTTCTATACGGGCCGCGGCGGACAAATTCTGAACTGGGGTTCGGTATACCTGCGTCGGCGGGAAGAGCTGACGTCGACTAGACTCGGGAGCCTGCTGACGCGCTTGCTCGTCGAGTGCTCGCTGGAGATTCTCCAGTCGAGTGCGCTCGGCCAAGTTAGCCAAGCGCGCGTCCTCCAAGGCCCGGGCCTCGGGGGTCTCTCCGGCGATGGGAGTGTGGAGCACGTCCATGTTCCGGCGGCGAAGCTCCTCTCGCTGTAATGACGTGAGAGGTTCAGGGAGATACTCATCGCGGGGATGCGACGGGTCGCCCCCACCCACGCCTCCATCAGCGCGAGGGAAACCGGGAGGACTGTGCGTTCCATCGACCGCCAGAACCTCAGCCGCTGGGTCGCTGCTGTCGCACTCGGATGCGGTCTCCGCGGAGCCAGTCGACAGGTCGAACAGGCCGTAGAGGGATTCGTCGGGCTCGATCGCCGTGACTTGTGGGGCGGCCGACTGGAGAGCCATGGCATGCCTCACCCACCTCTGAAGTCTCGACCGACCGGAGCGCTTGCACCGGTGGGAGACAGAGCGGGGAGACGACACGGGGCCGACCGATACTGGGTCGACGGCTGCCGCAGGAGGACGCCACGAACACATGCGCGGAAGTGCGTCGCACCGCGGACGAGGAGCGCGTCGATGTCGAGTGGTGCCTCCTGAAGCCAGGCGGAGTCGTCGGCGATGAACGTGAGCGCGCCGAGGCGGATCTCGCGGCCCTCCACCAAAACTCCGCACGAAACCATGATCAAAGGGATCGGAGAAATCGCAACTTCTCCAATCAGGCGCTAAGATTCCTACCCCACGGTGGGCGCCAACTGTCGTGGTTCTAACTCTGACAGTGATGTAGGGGGGTGTGTATGGAGAGGCTAGATCTCAGCTATTGGGAAGTTGTAAACACACGAGGATTATGAGTTCAGGCCCTTCTCGGAGGAAGTAACAACCCTACGTCTCGGTGCCCGGAGGCGGTCGATTGAATTATGCGTGTGTGAATAACAGGGGTGCGAACCCTTCATACTGAGGAGGGGGTGGCTTATATAGAGTTTGCCGGTCCTCTCCTGCCCTCAGTGATGCAGGGTTTAAGGTACATTTAAGGTTGGGCGTTACTGGTAACGCCCCTAATAAAGTGCTATAATGACCATAAAGACTACTTAATAGCCGACCGTTTGCCTGCGGAGTGACTTTAGGTCTCCTGGCAGTCGAGTGGTTGGCTTCATGGTCGAGTGATAGTTTCTTGGTCGAGTGATAGCTTCTTGGTCGAGTGTCTTGAACCTGTCGAGTGGGATACCTTCAAGTCGATTGAAAGGTGACTTCTTCTAGGGATGTCCTTGGGTAGGGCTCTTTGGATAGGTCCGTGCCCCTACCCTAGGTACATAGCTTCATCATTATTGTTACTGGTGTCCCCTTCCCATACTACGGATGGCTTGAACAGCCTCTCCAAAAATATGTTGGGGGGGACCGCATCATGTTTTGCACCGATGCGGGCGAGGATATCCGCCGCCTGATTGTTTTCCCGAGCCACATGGTGAAATTCAAGCCCCTCGAACCGAGCTGACATTGTTAGGACGACATTTCGATAGGCCGCCATTTTCGGATCCTTGGCGTCAAAGTCTCCATTTATTTGGGATATTGCGAGGTTTGAATCCCCACGCACCTCCAGGCGTTGAATGCCCATGGAGACTGCCATCCGAATACCATGCAACAGAGCTTCGTATTCGGCTGCATTGTTGGAGTCTGTATACAATATTTGCAGTACGTACTGAACGGTATCTCCGGTTGGGGACGTCAGGACGACGCCAGCCCCTAGACCAGCCAGCATTTTAGAACCGTCGAAGTGCATGATCCAATTGGAGCATGCTTCGTACTCTTTAGGGAGCTCGGCCTCCGTCCATTCGGCGACGAAGTCGACCAATACTTGCGACTTAATGGCTCGCCGAGGTTTGTATGTTATGTCGAACGGTAGGAGCTCAATGGCCCATTTGGCAATCCGGCCCGTAGCGTCACGGTTGTTTATGATATCATTAAGTGGCACTTCCGAGGCTACTGTAATCGAACACTCTTGAAAGTAGTGTCGCAGCTTCCGGGATGCCATAAATACCGCATAGGCTATCTTTTGATAATGTGGGTACCGTGATTTGCATGGAGTGAGGACAGTGGATACATAGTATACCGGCTTTTGAAGAGGGAATTTGTGTCCATCCGCTTCTCGTTCAACGACGAGCACTGCGCTTACAACTTGATGAGTTGCCGCAATGTATAATAGCATGGGTTCGTCGATGTTTGGTGCTGCCAGGATTGGGTTGGTTGCCAGTATGGCTTTTATTTCTTCCAATCCGGCTGAGGCAGCGTCCGTCCACTCGAAGTGTTCGGTGCGCCGAAGGAGGCGATAAAGGGGTAATGCCTTTTCTCCTAAACGGGAGATAAAGTGGCTTAGAGCCGCCAGACATCCAGTTAACTTCTGGATTTGTTTGAGGTTAGTTGGGGTAGCCAACTATGACAAAGCTTGGATTTTGGCCAGATTAGCCTCAATACCTCTACTGGAGACAATGAAACCCAGGAGCTTTCCGGCTGGTACGCCGAAAACGCATTTTTCCAGATTGAGCTTGATGTCATATGTTCTGAGGTTGTCGAACGTGAGCCTCAAGTCGTCTATTAGAGAGTCAACGTGTTTTGTTTTGACGACCACATAAAATACGTATGCCTCTACTATTTTGCTGATTTGTTTCTCCAGACATGTCTGAATCATGCGCTGATATGTTGCGCCGGCGTTTTTGAGACCAAAAGGTATTGTGTTGAAACAGAAGGGACCGTATGGTGTGATGAACGCAGTTGCAGCTTGGTCGGACTCCGCCATCTTGATTTGGTGGTAACCGGAGTATGCGTCAAGGAAACACAATGACTTGTGTCCTGTGGTAGCATCAATAATTTGGTCGATGCGGGGGAGGGGGAAGGGATCCTTTGGGCAAGCTTTATTGAGGTCCTTGAAATCGACACAAAGGCGCCAGGATTTATCCTTCTTTGGTACCATCACCAGGTTTGCTAGCCAGTCCGGATGTTTTATTTCTTTGATGAATCCGTCCTCCAGTAACTTGGCTAGTTCCTCTCCCATGGCATGTCTCTTAGGTTCGGAGAAACGCCGAAGAGCCTACTTGACCGGCTTGAATCCCTTTAGGATATTGAGGCTATGCTCGGCCAGCCTGCGTGGGATTCCTGGCATGTCTGAGGGATGCCAGGCGAATATGTCCCAATTCTCGCGCAGGAACTCTCGTAGTGCGGCGTCCATGGTGGGGTTTAACTGTGCCCCGATGGAGGCTATTTTTGTAGGGTCCGTTGGGTGGACTTGGAATTTAACTATTTCATCCACTGGTTTAAAAGAGGTGGACTTGGATCTCTTCTCGAGTATCACGTCGTCCTTGTCCACTGTGGAGCCTAACGTGGTTAATTCCCCGGCCGAGAGGGTTTCGGATAATGCCTCGAGGGTCAGTGCGGCTGTTTTGTTTTTGGCACGGAGTGCTGTGTCCGGATCACTGGCGAGAGTGATGATTCCGTTGGGCCCGGGCATTTTGAGCTTCATATACCCGTAATGGGGTATGGTTTGGAAGATTGTGAACGCCTCCCGTCCTAAAAGAGCGTGATAACCACTGCTGAACGGGGCCACTTGTAATGTAATTTCTTCAGACCTGTAGTTATCCGGCGTGCTGAATACCACATCTAGTGTGATTTTCCCAGCACAGCGTGCTTCCCAACTGGGGATGATTCCTCTAAAGGTTGTGCTACTTTGCTCAATGCGGTTCCAGTCTATTTCCATCTTTTGAAGAGTTTCCTCTTAGATGAGGTTTAATCCACTACCTCCGTCCATGAGTACTTTGGTGAGTCGAAAGCTTTCTACGATTGGGCTGAGGACCAGTGCAGTTGGTGCTCGGGCTGTTCGGAATTTAGGTTCATCACTGGCATTGAAGGTGATAGCCGTGTCGCGCCATGGATTTATTGCTGCCACATGGCAGATTTCGGCAATGCTGCGGAGTGTTCGCTTGCACCTATTATTTGATGCGAAGGTCTCAAAGACTGTTAATACCGTATTGTTATCCGTGGGATGGTGCCCTGCGGTATCTGGGATGAGAAGATCCTCACCGCTTTTGGCCACTTGCCGGAGTATCCAACATGCTCTAAGGCTGTGTGTTGGTATGGTATCCGCCGTACTGTGAATTTTGCAGGGGTCGTTAAGCCATCCCTCCAATAAGGTTCCATGCCTTGTATAGGGTTTTTGTTTCTTGGCAACTAGCTTGGGTGTCTTATGATAGTGCACCCTTTTACTTCAGACTGGGTGTATATTCGAAGCCGTATTATCCCAAAATTTTGTTTCGGTTTTCCAGGCGCTTTCCATCGCACAGTACTTTCGTACTATGGACGCCAAGTCAGCGAAGCGTGATACGTCACGGCGACTTAAGGAGTTAAGGAATCCCTTGTCCGTGCAATTATTGCAGAAAAGTGAGATTGCATCTTCCTCGCGACAGTCATTAACCTTGTTCATCACAAGGAGGAATCTGGCCCAATAATGATGTACTGTTTCATGGGGCTCTTGCCTGATGTGGGAAAGATCGTTTATGTCTGGGTGGGTGGGTGGGTGGATTTGAGTCCGGACCCCTACCCGATCTGAGACCCAGGGGCCGAGGGGTTTCTGGTCTTGGAAGTTCGGATTCTGGTATGTTGCCCAATGAGTCTGGCCCGCTGCCTGACTCTAGGTTCAGGGTTTGGGTGATGTCCTCCTGTGAACGGGTATCCGGCTCGGAGAGCTCAGGTATTCGGACATAGTTAGTCCTCAAGATAGAGGAAGAATCGCCGCATTGTTCCTCCACCACCGCAACATGATGGGTGACCGGTGGAGAGTTAATCTCTCTGTACGTGGGTGACACATATGACAAGGATGAGAAGGGTCAGGGGCACGTTCGTCCATTTTCCTCGGGCAAGCAATTTTTCACCGTGGCTATATATACCCCTCCCTTCCTCAGTCTGTTTTTACTCCGCTCGACCTCACTCCCTCGCTCGAGCTCTCAAAACCTAGCGCCGCCGCTACTTTCATCGTCGCCGGTGAGGAAGAGCTTTGCTGCCTCGACCTCGGCATCATCGTACTCGCGCCAACCGCGGATTTCTTCACTCCGCCGCCACCGTAGTTGTCTTCCTCAACCAAATTAGGGCGTGGAAGATCTGAACCGACGAGCTTCAAATCTACTATTCTCAGTTCATCGTGTTCTTCGTCAAGGGTAATTAAAAGTCACTTTTACTACCCTTATTGATTCTAGTGTTTTCTTCAAAATCTTCAAAAGGTGTTTATTACTCAATCTTCACACTCTAAACACCTCACACAAACATCTGTTCTTGATCTGTTTCCCTAAGCCATATTTTTCTTCAAGATTCCTCAATTGTGTGGATTTTCAATCTATACAACTCTGGAACCTAAGACAAAGAACGCTTAGTGAAATTCCTCAAGACACATCTGGTCAAATTCCTCAAACTTGTTCTTATTTGCAAAAACTTCAGAGAACGCATATGACCTCTCCAAATTCTTCGCACCTATACTCTGTTCACAGGTACTCATGTCTGTTGCTGAATCACTAGGTTCTCATCAACTTAACACATTTGCAACATTCCTCGAAGAAAAACTGCATACCTCTTCAGAGAAATCAATAGTTCAAAATCCTCAGCTGAAGAAAATGGCAGATAGCAAGAAACCTTAGAAGGGAGGCAAGAGACTGGAAGTCAACACAGCTTTTGAAATCCCTGAAGATATCTATGATGGGTACTGCACACCCCCTCAAGAAACCAATAATGAGCGCAAAGTGCGCATTCAGAAAATTGAGAGGAGATGGGCCAGAGAATGGAGGGACTACCGATATGTCACTCCAAAGTACATGAAGAAATTCACTCTTCACCCTCCTTGTCCAAGACCTCCATTGGCACCTGGCCAAATTGCATATCCCACCAGCCTCAAGCGTGGTGAGGATTATCCTGATAAATGGGCAAAGTGTCAAGCTAAAGTAGCCAAGATAGCAAAAGAGGCAGTGAACAAATTCAATGAAGACTCTGCTGCTGCAGCTGCCACTGTTAGGCCTCTGCTAGCAAGCCCAAGAAGGCCATGCCAAAGAAGCCCGCACATAAGCCCAATGCTTCTTCTTTAATGCCCTCATGGCCAAGCTCCTCAGCAATGCCCTCATGGCCCAGTTCTCCAAAGCCATCACCAAAAATTCGTCAAGCTGCCCCAATTCCTTAAGTACCAAAGTCCTCAGCTCCTCCGACAAAGTCCTCTGTACCTGCGCATCTCGCCATGTGTCAAAGGACCTCAGGAAAATCAATTGCCTCAGGAGCCTCAGGAAGTTCTTTAGCTCCTCCGCAACCCTAACAGGCCCCACTCTGCTGAAGACTAAGGCCACTGTTAGACGAGGCACTAGACCAAGTCCTCATAAGAAGCAGGTTGCCTTCCATGTACCGTCCAGTGATGACGAAGCCGATGATGAGGAACTCGTCGAAATCATCAGAGACAGACATCAAAGGGTCGCTAGAGCCAAAGGCACTAATGTGCCATTGATGCTGGATCCAAAGTTGATCCTCGATTTCATTGATCTCTGGCACAAGGATCCCAACACCCCTATGCCTGACTTCAATCTCACTCCTGGCCAAAGTCACATGCTGACCGCCTTCATAGGTGAGGAAAAATGGAAATTTGAAAAGGCCAGGCAGCTGAAGAAAGCGCAGTACAAGAAGGAGCATTATATGAAGAAAAATGTTGTCAACATGACAACTGATGAACTTGTGGCTATCAAAACTGAGATCAAAGGACTCAGTGATGAATTCAAAGTCTACCGCATAGACTGGCTTGAAGCCAAAGTCAGATTCATCAAGTTGGCTAAAGGATTCACCACCAATGTTGCAGCCCCAACGCAACATGAATTTCCTCAGGCTGAGGCTTCTTCTCACCCAACTGAAGAACATGCCAACACCGTTGATGAAAATCAGGTTGCTGATGAAAATGAGAGTACCAGGGTTGATGCATCTATTCCAACCGCTGATGAAATTACTAGGGCAACCACTAGTGTTGCACCTGAGGAACAAGCCAGGCTAGCTCAAGCATCAACCGTTGTGCCTGAAGAAACTGAAATTGCCAGGGCAACTGCATCAGTTGCGCCTGCGGAAACTGAACCAATTTCCTCTTCTCCTCCTGTACCAACGTCAAGTCCAGTTCTTCCTTCTGCATCAGAAGCAAAGAAAACCAAGGCTGCGGAGCGAGCAGCAGTGAAGAAAAGGAAAGCATCTGCTTCATCATATTCTTCAACCCTGAAGAAGATGAAGACATTAACCATCTCATTTGAGAATCCTATTGATGATGTTCCTGTCTCCAGTATGCCATCTAAGGAACTCATTCCCTTTGGTGAAGATTATGAGATCCCAGGCATATCTGATGAGGATGTTCCTTCTGCTGCTTGTTCAGAGCAGTTGGACAAAGAAATTGAAGCGGATAATATCCCTTCAACCTAGTCGTCTTATCGCCCATGCCTCAGTTCACTGCCGAAGAGGCTGACGTTGAAGAATTGAATGAAGAAGAAGATGCGGACATTGGGTGCTCCACTCCAGTGTTGAATGATGACTATTGGGATAGTCAGTACCCCAACTCTCCGCTCTTCACCCCACTGCAACAAATTCCTTAGTCCCCAGTGCACACTGAAGTTCAAATGGGTTCTGAAGATCATCACTCCACTCCTTCCATTCCTGAAGAAATTCCAGCCACTAGTGTTGATGTCAATGTTGATGAAGAATTGAAGACCTAGGCTGCTACTAAAGCATAAACTGAAATTCCTCAGCCTGTGGTTCAAGAGAATGTGATTCCTGAGGCTGTGATGACTTTGACTGACACTCCTCAGCCCAAGCCGAAGAATCCCTTCTCCACTAAGCAAAAATTCAAGGTTGATGACTTCTTCCATGAGCATGTATTCTTCACAGATTACAATCGGTATGACTCTACTCGTTTGAGAAGGAACCATTTCTGGACCACAAGCCAAGCCAACTTCTATTATTCACTGCTTTTTGATAAGAACAAAGTATTTGATCATGCGCATATTCCTCATGTGGACATGGAATCACTGCCTTGCTTCCACTAGTCCTCAATGTGCTTCATGAAGCTGGGCTGCTCAACTTCTGCACCGACATCGTAGACTGGAATGAAGAACTAATTCTTCAGTTCTACGTGACGCTGCACATCACAGGAAATGCTGAAGATGTGAATTCTTGGGTGTTGGACTGGATGACCGATAACATTCACTTCAAAGCACCGGCCTCTGAATTGCTTCATGCCCTACCTGTCAGTCCTCCCCTTGAAGGTGCACAGCTGATCTATCATGAACCTGAGCTAACTGACCATTACATGCAAGTCCTGATGAAACCACTGAAGCCAGCTGGTCAAGCCCCAAGGATCAAATTCCTCGTGAAGGAATTGTTGTATGTGCCACGGACTGTCTATCACACTCTGACCAAGACAGTGAGTCCAATCAAAGGCCACGACTCGAATGAAGAAGAGGTCGTTGGCATCATGAAGAATTTTCTTTTCAATATCATCCATGGAGTTCCAATCAACTACTATGATTTCTTCATGAGGGCTCTGGAAAATGTTGCTTTCTCACCTTTTGAATTAAAGCCTTACGCTCCTTGTATTATGAGATTCCTCAGATCAAGGTCTTCAATCAATTACAAGGCTAATCTGCAGAATCACGTCAGTAACTTGCCGCCCATTGAAGTCTTCAAACGACCTATTTCCTCATCTGATGAGAAGGGAAAGGCAACTGCTATTATCGATGAAGGCATTCATCCATTGGATGGTCAGTTCCGCAAAGCTGCATCTTACTCCACCAATGATGACTCTGACACTCATGACTCTGCCGCCAATGCTTCAAAGCAAAATCCTCAAGGCACAGCTCCAAGGGTGTTGACTGATCGTGAGCTTCTCCTCAGTCTTCACCAGAACGTCGATCGCAACCATAAATGGGTCAAGCGCCAGTTTGGTTCCATTCTTCCGAACATGACCATCACTCAGAATTCAGTGAAGAAGAACCATTACTACCTCCATGAAGTATTTGATTGCACCTGGGCTATTCTGACTCATCTCTACGGTGAAGATGACCTCAAGAAGATGGGCTACAAGCAGGACTTTGACTGGTCTCGGCCACCTTCGAAGAAATTCAAGAAGGTCCAAGTTCCTCACTTGGTGGCCAGCTCTTATTCTTCATCACGCGAGACTGATGAAAATGAAGATTTGGACAACACTGCGGCAGGCCCTACTTCAACAACCGACCCCAACAATGCTGGCGCTCCTCCATCGACTCAGTGATGATATTCTTTAGGGGCATTAGTCCTCACTTTTCATCCCTTTTGGTCATTCGATGACAAAGGAGGAGAAATTTGAGTTAGTCTTCAAGCGGGTCTATTTATATGGGCGTTTTTTGCTAAGTTACAACTCTTGTTCTTTGTGAAGACTTTGTTGGATCGAGTTGTAATCTTAAACCCGATGGTGGTCTGATAATTTTGCTATGTTTTTCTGCATGCTATTTCCTCAGTTATGATAATGCACACATGCTGAATTACAGCAGTCACCATATTTCACATGCATTTCAAATTCTTCATATCCTATGTTAAATGCGTGTATGAATTCCAAGATATAGGAGGAGATCTCCATGATTCTACTCTTCAAACGTGCATTGCTTCAGAAGCAAATTCCTCTCTATGCACATCTTCAGGGGGAGTTCTTCTATATCTTGCAATCAAATTCCTCAATATCACTATTTACACTTCATATGTTTATCCCTGTTGAAAACTTAACCTATATTGTCATCAATCACCAAAAAGGGGGAGATTGTAAGTGCATCTAGTGCCCCTTAGTGATTTTGGTGTATTGAAGACTTATAGGTTAAGGGACTAATGCATTTGTGAGTGTACACAGGTCTATAAGTCTATGTGGAGTTTGATATTTACAGAGAAAGTCGACCCCTAAAAATGAATGTCTTCAACTGAAGACTTTGGATTTTTGAAGACTTTCTTAAGACTTTGAAAGTGAAGAAATTGGTGTGACCGTGAAGACTTGATATTCATGCGAGGAACATGAAGAGTGAAGACTTTTGTTTTCGTAGTTTCATTTTCTCTTTCTTGAGTCATAGGAAACACCGTACTGTTAAAGGGGGTCGAGGTAAAACTAAGGAAAAGCTTCCAGGTGATGCTCAACTCAAAATCCTACACCTACCAATCCCTTTGAGTGAAGCCTTTGGAAATCTCATATAGTTCAGTCAATTTCTTCAGTGACAGAGATGAAGTTCTTCTGGTCTCTGAGGAATTTGTCCTGACTAAGTAGTTAGGAATTCGCGAGTGCGGATTGCCTACAAGTGAGGAACATGATAGCCCTGAGGAATTTGAACCTCAAATTTCCGACCGTTGCTGTGCTATGCGTCAGCTGTCCCAAAATATCTTATCCACCTAACGGTCATATCATTGAAGGGCATTTATGTCTTATCATGTTGGGCTGCTCCCTAGGCTATAAATAGCTGCCCCCTACAACTACTAGCTGGTTTGCTTCTCCGCGAGAAACTAACACTTGTCATTGAGAGCATCCCATCCTCCGAGGACTTTGAGCGAAAATCATCAAGTGAGGAAAAACCAAAAACCCAAACCCAAAGTGATTGAGCATCACTGAAGAGATTGTTCCTATGTGGAACTGACGCGTGTTACCTTTGAGGACTGTGCATCCTTCAGACGGTTAGGCATCATGGTCTAGAGCATCCGAGAGGAAATTGTGGATCGCCGGGTGACCGAGTTTGTGAATGTTTGGAAGTCACCTGAAGACTTACCACGAGTGATTGGGCCAGGTCTGTGTGACCTTGGCTCAAGGAGAATACGGTGAGGACTGTGTGTCCGGGACTGAGTGTCCTCAGGTTTGAATACCTAGCCGCTCCAACCAGACGTATGACTGTCACAGCAGTTGGAACTGGTCTACCAAATCATTGTCTTCACCAAGCTAACCGTTTCTATTTCCTCAACCCTTCCATTTCCTGTTTACTATGTTGTGTACCTGTTCATATTTGTTTGAAGACTTTGACTGAAGACTTTCTCAAGTTCCTTAGTTCAATTTCTTCAGTCTGTTTGTCTTCATCCTGTGTTATCCTATCTTTACGCTCTCTGTACTCTGTGCTTGTTTTCATTTCATCATGATGACTATGCTTATGGTATGTTATGTCTGCATCTGAGTACTTACTCCGCTGCAAGTAGTTCTTCGCTTAGGAATTTCCTCACCCTGAAATTCCTCAGTGAAGAATTCATAAAAATCACCTATTCACCCCCCTCTAGTCGACTTAACACACTTTCATTTCGCCTCCCAACGTACTCACCTCAAGGGTGATGTCGACAATAATAACTCATGCCACCCATATTCAATTGGACATATGTGCCTAGGTCTTTCCTCGCCACATGATGCTTGCCAAAGGAGAAAAATAAAAGGAACAGAGAGAAAAACTTTGACTCTTTCATAAAAGTAAAAGATAGGCCCTTCGCAGAGGGAAGCAGAGGTTGCCATGCGCTTATTTGTTTGTATGCTCAATCCCTTAGTGCAAAAGAACGTCACATTACATTGCCCCTTGCGATAGCAACCTTTATTATGCAGTATGTCGCTTTTATTCTTCACCATCACAAATTCGTGCAACGCTCAATTTTCTCTTACACTAAATGATCTCACACTTTTAGAAGCAATTTTTATTGCCTTTTTGCACCGATGACAACTTACTTGAGGGATCTTGCTCAATCCTTAGGTAGGTATGGTGGACACTTGAAAATAAGATTTGGGTTTAACGGTTTTTGGATGCACAAGTAGTATCTCTACTTAGTGCGGAATTTTTGGCTAGCAAACATAGGGGGCAAGCACCACATGTTAAAGGACCATGACAATATGACTTCTATGTGAATATAAACAAACATAAATCATTAAGTTCTCTTCCTTGTCCAACGTCAACAATTCTGGCATATAATATTTTGATGAGGGCTCACAATCACAAAAGATTTCTAGGATAGCATATTTATATGTGAATCTTCTCTTCCCTTATTAGTTCTTTCATGAGTTGCATCATTGACTAATGCTATGTTTGTCAATCTCTAATAAATTTTTCTACTTATACTTTTCCTTATGTGGTGCCATCACCTACCATAGGATTGGTATATAATATTTTCATTATTTCTTTCCTTTATTTTATTTATTTCCTTTCTTTTATTCTTTCTTATTTCTGCAACATGAAAGTAGAGAAAGCAAAAACTCGAACTAAACTTTATTATATAACTTGCACACGATTACAAGGATAGATCACTAAGCAAACTCTCAAAGAAGAAAGGATCAAACTAAAATTTTATTCACCTAAAGCAAAATATCGAACTAAAATAAGTAAAAGCAAAAAGATAGTGGGATGATACGATACTAGGGCACTTACCCCAAGCTTGGCATAAGCCAAGGGGAGTGCCCATACCCGGTACTTAATTCTCCTTTGGTGGTGAGGAAGGTGATGGTGGTGATGTAGAAGAGATCTTGTCCTCGGATTTCCATGGTAGTGGTCCACCATCATAAGAGGAAGAGTGAGTCTCAGGAGTCCTGCAACTAGCAGCCAAGATTATACCTTTAAACCTCGCCTCATATTCAAAGACTTGGTTTTGAAGATCATAGATCTGGCTTTGGAGAAAGTTGATTTGCTCATTGAGGGTGAAGATGATGTCCTTCATGGGCTTGCCATCCACCTTGAGATCACGGGAAAGGTCAGCGATCATGAGGTGATTGGCATTAAGCCCATGCTCCACCATCCCCTTGCACCGGAAGACATCTTGCTCCATAGCTTCGAGCCTATCCTCCATGGTTCCCGTCCCCTTGGGACATGGCACATCGCGGAGGTGAAGCACCCCCTCATGCATCTGGATGATCTGAGGGTGCTGCACCACCTCCCGTAGATATGGGTTGATGACGTTCCTGAAGAACTTGTCCTTGGAGGAGCTTGAACCAGCCATGGTAGATGGGATCTGACAGAAAACAGCAAGGAAAATAAAATAGAAGATTTTCTCTGCGATACAGTGATCAACAGGTTCGGGAAGTATATATAGATTTTTTATCTTGGAATACAAGCATATGATAGAAAAACGGAGTACGGAAGGTGTCCCAGGTGGGCACAACCCACCTGGCCGCGCCAGGCAAGCCTGGCACGCCCTGGTGTCTTGTGCCCACCAGGGGACGCTTACTGTAAGTTTCTTTATTTCCAAAATTTTAAAATATTCGAAAACTAATAAAAAATATTTTTGCGGATTTTTTGGAGTGTGTTTACTTACCGTATCACGTACCTCCTTATTTTCACGATTCTGGAGTGTTCTGGAAGGACTCTTTTGTTTTTTCTTCCGGTGTCAAAGTTTGGATAATATTACTTTAAACATTAATAGGCGTACCTAAGATATAATGCTTTATTTGTTGCCCATTGACAACCTTCAGGTTAGTACCTTCAAAATTATTGATTTTGATGGCTCCAGACCAATAAACCTCCTCGATGACATATGGGCCTTCCCATTTTGAGAGGAGTTTTCCTGCAAAGAATCTGAAACAAGAGTTGTACAAAAGAACATATTCTCCGATTTTAAACTCACGCTTTTTGATTCTTTTGTCATGCCACCTTTTAAATTTTTCTTTGAATAATTTTGCATTTTCGTAAGCTTGGGTTCTCCATTCATCTAGAGAGCTAATATCAAATAACCTCTTTTCACTAGCAAGTTTGAAGTCATAATTGAGTTCTTTGATTGCCCAAAATGCTTTATGTTCTAACTCAAGAGGCAAATGACAAGCGTTTTCATAAACCATTTTATAAGGAGACATACCCATAGGATTTTTATATGATGTTCTATAAGCCCAGAGTGCATCATCTAATTTCTTAGACCAATTCTTCCTGGACCTATTGACAGTCTTTTGAAAAATTAATTTTATTTCTCTATTGCTAAGTTCAACTTGACCACTAGACTGAGGGTGATATGGTGATGCAATTCTATGGTTAACATCATACTTGGCAAGCATTTTACGGAAAGCACCATGAATAAAGTGTGAACCACCATCAGTCATTAAATATCTAGGGACTCCAAACCTTGGGAAGATGACTTCCTTAAGCATTTTAATAGAGGTGTTGTGATCAACACTACTGGTTGGAATAACTTGTACCCATTTAGTAACATAATAAACAGCAACAAAAATATGTGTATACCCATTACAGGAAGGAAAAGGTCCCATATAATCGAACCCCCAAACATCAAATGGTTCAACAACAAGTGAATAATTCATAGGCATTTCTTGATGCTTACAGATATTACCTATTCTTTGGCATTCATCACAGGATAAGATGAACTTACGAGCATCCTTGAAGAGAGTAGGCCAATAAAATCTAGACTGCAATACCTTATGAGCAGTTCTATCTCCAGCCTGATGCCCTGCATAAGCTTCGGAGTGACATTTCCGTAGGATTTGTCCCTGTTCATGCTCAGGTACACAACGTCTAATAATACCATCTACTCCTTCTTTATAAAGGCGTGGATCATCCCAAAAGTAATGTCTTAAATCATAGAAGATTTTTTTTCTTTTGTTAGTATGTAAAGCTAGGTGGTAAATATTTAGCAACAACGTAATCAGCATAGTCAGCATACCAAGGAGTACTATGAGAAACATTTATTGCAGCTAACTGCTCATCAGGGAAACTATCATCAATGGGTAGTGGGTCATCAAGCACATTTTCAAGCCTAGATAAATTATCAGCTACTGGGTTCTCAACTCCTTTTCTATCAATGATATGTAAATCAAATTCTTGTAAGAAGAGAACCCATCGAATAAGTCTAGGTTTAGCATCTTTCTTTTCCATAAGACATGTAATAGAAACATGGTCTGTGTGGACAGTTACATTAGAATCAACAATATAAGGTCTGAACTTATCACAAGCAAACACCATTGCTAAGAATTCCTTTTTAGTAGTAGCATAATTTCTTTGAGAACTGTCTAGAGTTTTACTAGCATAACGAATAACATTCAATTTCTTATCAACTCTTTGTCCTAAAACAGCACCAATAGCATAATCACTAGCATCACACATGATTTCAAAAGGCAAGTTCCAATCAGGTGGTTGAACAATAGGTGTAGAAATTAAAGCTTTCTTAAGTGTTTCAAAGGCTTCTAAACAATCATCATCGAAAACAAAAGGAATATCCTTTTGCAAGAGACTAGTAAGAGGCCTAGATTTTTTTGAAAAAGTCTTTGATAAATCTCCTATAGAAACAAACATGACCTAAGAAACTATGAATACCTTTTATATCTTTAGGACATGGCATTTTATCAATTGCATCAACCTTAGCTTGGTCCACTTCAATACCTCTTTCAGAAATTTTATGACCCAAGACAATGCCTTCATTAACCATAAAGTGGCACTTCTCCCAATTCAAGACAAGATTTGTTTGTTCACATCTCTGCAAAACTCGATCAAGATTTCTTAAACAATCATCAAAAGACTTACCATAAATAGAAAAGTCATCCATGAAAACCTCAACAATATTTTCACAAAAGTCAAATAATATAGCAGTCATACATCTTTGAAAGGTAGCAGGTGCATTACATAAAACAAAAGGCATACGTCTATAAGCATAGGTTCTAAAAGGACAAGTAAAAGTGGTATTTTCTTGATTAGGTTGAGAAACAAGTATTTGTGAAAAGCTAGAATATCCATCAAGGAAGCAAAAGTGTGTGTGCTTAGATAATCTTTCAAGCATTTGATCAATAAAAGGCAAAGGGTAATGATCTTTTCTAGTTGCTTTGTTTAATTTTCTAAAATCTATTACCATTCTATAACCTGTAACAATTCTTTGTGGAATAAGTTCATTCTTATCATTAGGAACAACAGTTATACCTCCTTTCCTAGTGACACAATGAATAAGACTTACCCATCTACTATCAGCTATAGGATAGATTATACCTGCTTCCAGAAGTTCTAATATTTCCGTTCTTACCACTTCTTTCATCTTCGTATTTAACCGACGTTGGTGATCAACAACGAGATTAGCATCAGGTTCCATATTAATTTCTTGATGACATAGAGTGGGACTAATGCCCTTTAAATCATCAAGAGTATATCCAATAGCAGCTCGGTGCTTCCTTAGAATTTTCAATAATCTTTCTTCTTCATGTTCTGAAAGGTTAGCACTAATAATAACAGGATATATCTTCTTTTCATCAAGATAAGCATATTATAAAGTCACTGGCAATTGTTTTAATTCAAACACAGGATCACCTTTAGGTGGAGGAGGGCCTCCTAGAGTTTCAATAGGCAAATTGTGTTTAAGTAGAGGATGTTGTTCAAAGAAATTATTATCTATTTCATTTCTTTCATGCATATGAAAATCATTTTCATGGTCTAGCAAATATTGTTCTAAAGGATCAGTAGGTGGTACAACAATAGAAGCAAGACCAACTAATTCATCCTTACTAGACAATTCTTTTTTATGAATATTTCTACTAAACTTGGAAAAATTAAACTCATGAGACTCATTACCAAAACTAGCATCGACAATTTGTTTCTTGCAATTTATCTTAGCATTAACGGTGTTCAAGAAAGGTCTACCAAAGATAATGGGACAAAAGTCATCTTGTGGGGAACCGAGAACAAGAAAATCAGTACGGTATTTTATTTTCCCACACAAAACTTCAATACCTCTAACAATCCCAATTGGTGATATAGTGTCTCTATTAGCAAGTTTAATAGTAACATCTATTTCTTCTATCTCCGCGGGTGCTATGTCATTCATAATTTCTTGATATAAGGTATAAGGAATAGCACTCACACTAGCACCTATGTCACATAAACCATGATAACAGTGGTTGCTACCTCTTGAGCATAGTGTTGGTTTTCCCTTGAAGAGGAAAGGGTGATGCAGCAAAGTAGCATAAGTATTTCCCTCAGTTTTTGAGAACCAAGGTATCAATCCAGTAGGAGACTACACACAAGTCCCTCGTACCAAGACAAACAAATAAGAACCTCGCAACCAACGCGGTAATGGGGTTGTCAACCCCTTCACGGTCACTTACGAGAGTGAGATCTGATAGAGATAATAAGATAAATATTTTTGATACTTTTATGATATAGATTGAAAGTAAAGATTGCAAAATAAAATAGATTGGAAACTTATATGATAAAGGATAGACCTGGGGGCCATAGGTTTCACTAGTGGCTTCTCTCAAGATAGCATAAGTATTACGGTGGGTGAACAAATTACTGTCGAGCAATTGATAGAAAAGTGTGTAATATTATGAGAATATCTAGGCATGATCATGTATATAGGCATCACGTCCGCGACAAGTAGACCGAAACGATTCTGCATCTACTATTATTACTCCACACATCGACCGCTATCCAGCATGCATCTAGAGTATTAAGTTCATAAGAACAGAGTAATGCATTAGGCAAGATGACATGATGTAGAGGGATAAACTCAAGCAATATGATATAAAACCCATCTTTTTATCCTCGATGGCAACAATACAATACGTGCCTTGCTGCCCCTGCTGTCACTGGGAAAGGACACCGCAAGATTGAACCCAAAGCTAAGCACTTCTCCCATTGCAACAAAGATCAATCTAGTAGGCCAAACCAAACTGATAATTCGAAGAGACTTGCAAAGATAACAAATCATACATAAAAGATTTCAGAGATGAATCGAAGATTGTTGATAGATAAACTTGATCATAAACCCACAATTCATCGGATCTTGACAAACACACCACAAAAAGAATTACATCGAATAGATCTCCAAGAAGATCGAGGATAACTTTGTATTAAGATCCAAAGAGAGAGAAGAAGCCATCTAGATAATAACTATGGACCCGAAGGTCTGTGGTAAATTACTCACACATCATCGGAGGGGCTATGGTGTTGATGTAGAAGCCCTCCGTGATCGATTCCCCCTCTGGCGGAGCTCCGAAAAAGGCCCCAAGATGGGATTTCTTGGGTACAGAAGGTTGCGACAGTGGAAATAGGGTTTCATGGTGATCCTGGATGTTTTCGAGGTATAGGATATATATAGGAGGAAGAAGTAGGTCGATGGAGCTACGAGAGGCCCATGAGGGTGGGGGCACGCCTCCCTGCCTCGTGGGCTCCTTGGTTCTTTCTTGACGTCTACTCCAAGTCCCCTGGATCACGTTTGTTCCAAATATAACTCTCCCGAAGGTTTCATTCCGTTTGGATTCCGTTTGATATTCCTTTTCTACGAAACACTGAAATAGGCAAAAAAACAGCAATTTGCACTGGGCCTTGGGATAGTAGGTTAGTCCCAAAAATAATATAAAAGTGTATAATAAAGCCGATTAAACATCCAAAATATATAATATAATAGCATGGAACAATAAAAAATTATAGATATGTTGGAGACGTATCAAGCACCCCCAAGCTTAATTCCTGCTCGTCCTCGAGTAGGTAAATGATAAAAACAGAATTTTTGATGTGGAACGCTACCTAGCATAATTCTCAATGTAATTTTTTTATTGTGGCATGAATATTAAGATTCGAGAGATTCAAGACAAAATTTTAATATTTACATAAAAATAATAGTACTTCAAGCATACTAACTAAGCAATCATGTCTTCTCAAAATAACATGGCCATAGAAAGTTCATCCCTACAAAATCATATAGTTTGGTCATGCTCCATTTTCATCACGCAAGAATGCTCTCATCATGCACAACCCCGATGACAAGCCAAGCAATTGTTTCATACTTTAGTAATCTCAAACTTTTTTCAATTTTCATGCAATATAAGAGCGTGAGCCATGGATATAGCACTATGGGTGGAATAGAATATAATGATGGGGGTTATGTGGAGAAGACAAAAAAGGAGAAAGTCTCACATCGACGCGGCTAATCAACGGGCTAGGGCGATTCCCATCAATTGATGTCAATGAAAGGAGTATGGATTTCCATGCAACGGATGCACTAGAGCTATAAATGTATGAAAGCTCAACAAAAGAAACTAAGTGGGTGTGCATCCAACTTGCTTGCTCATGAATACCTAGGGCATTTGAGGAAGCCCATTGTTGGAATATACAAGCTGTCGTGGAATTGTCACGACAGATGTCCTAGCAAAAGGACTTAGTCGTAGGGCCATCGAAACTAGGAAGCATAAAGGGGTTAATCGGAACAAAGGACATGAGAGGTTTTATACTAGTTCAGCCCCTTACGATGAAGGTAAAAGCCTACGTCTAGTTGTGTTGGAATTTCTGGGGTTTCGATCACCAAGAGGCTAATCCGCCGGCTTGGTTATCGATCTCTTGTTTCTTGCCCTAAGCCGCCGCCGGGTCGTCCCCTTATATACACGTTTGACGCCTGGCGGCCTACAGAGTCCCGGCCGGCTCATAAAATGTGTCCAGCTCGATGACTTCTTTTATATGTCTTTCCTTACAAGTATTTCCTCACATATGGCGGTTTACAATATTGGGCCTTAAGCCGCCTCTGAGCTTAGGCCTTCTATAAGCCTTAATAAACTATCGCCTTGAATGTTACTGGGCTTCCTTTGTGACCCGCCATTGGGGCTGACCTGGCCCCTCCTGGGCGGGTCTTACCTGGTAGCTATATTCCCAACATTAGGCCCCAGGCTGACTTTGAACTTTGTTCCTTGTCAATCTTCAATACTTATATGAAATCCATCTTCCTATCTCTGTAAAATTTCTGTAACCCGCCATGACGTCATCTTCCGAAAACACAAAAACTGTTATGACGTCATCTTCCGAAAACACAAAAACTGTTATGACGTCATCTTCCGAAAACACAAAAACTGTTATGACGTCATCTCCAACGGATCTTTTCTCTTTTAATGTTTTCCGAGAATCGAGGCGTCCGTTTAGCTGGATAGTCATTATTTGGGTCTTCCTCGATTTTTGTGCCCGCCTGTTTGCTTATCCCCTTATAAATAGGCACGCCCCAGTATTTCTCATTCTTCTCTTTCTCCATCTTCTTCCTCTCGCAACCCTGCCGCCGCCCGAGCTCCCCCGCCGTCGCAGAACTCCTCGTCTCCGTCGACCTTGGCCGCTGCATCAACCTGAATCGGTCCTGAGAATGGTGGCGACCTCCGCAGAAGACCCGTGGTTGTAAGTTTTCATCTTCCTGCTCCCCAGATCCGCATTAGGGTTTCTAAGTTTCCTGCGTGTTCTTCACAGTTCGTCACGGGTTCGTTGTAGTTCTTCCACTGCAGCTTCTTCTTGATCCAAAAAGAAACATATAATCATACGGTAGTTGTTTTGTGCCCATCCCTGATACTAGTCGATTCCTTCTTCTGGTAAAAAGTACTACAAAAAAATACACTTCCGTGATGATACGTGTTTGTCACAGTAGGTCGCGTTTTTTGTCATGCATGTACATCCATGACAAATTTATGACAGAATCAAGATAGGCATACCTGTGCTGTCGTAGAAGTGTTCCATGACATTACCAAAATTATCATCACGGAAGTGTCCACTTCCATGACGATAAATCACGCATCACAGAAGTGCTTTCATCAAGGGTGACCGACACATGGCATCCACTATAACAGAACGCCGTTAAGCTATCGGGTCGGGTTTTGGATCCGATAACCCGTTAACAGCCCCGACCAATGGGGATTTTCCACGTGTAAAATCATCATTGGCTGGAGGAAACACGTGTCGGCTCACCGTTGGTACAGATGTCATCCGCTCATTGGACCGAAGGCGCCTATGATACGGCGACATGTGGCACGGCCCAACAGAGGCCCATTCCTGTGAAAAGGTCGGCCCGTTTGACTTTGTCAAAAGGTGGCGGGCCGGCCCACAGAAAGCCTGTTAACGACCTGTTCGCATATAGCCCATTTACAGCCCACTAACCTAGGGCCCGTTATGCCCTATCCGAATTAGGCCCAGTAGCGTCATCTGGGCCGTCCAATATGATTCAACCCGTTTTAACTTCTGGCCCATGTGTGGCCCATGACTTCTTTCAGCCCATGTGTGGCCCATGACTTCTTTCGGCCCATATGAGGACCTTTGTAACTCTGGTCCCTTTAACGGCCCATGGTGAAACTGGCCCGTAATGAATAGTGTGTCACTTTATACCCATTAACGGCCCGTTATTCCATTGGGCTGTTTCCAGCCCAAGTTATCTTTCGGCCTTCTTAGGGCCCATTGATTCTTGGGCTCATTTGCAGCATTCGGTTACATACGACCTGTTACTGTCATTTTCTGCTTGTGGGCCAAATTCAGCCCATCGTTACAGTCGGCCTGTTTGTGGACCGTTAACACGTTGGGCCGTTTTCATGTCAAAAAAACCCATTGGGTTGTTTTCATAGAGTTATCAAATACGGGCTATTAACGGCCCGTTATGGTCCACGAATAGTACGGCCCATGATTGGCAAAATGATGATATGCCCCATAGAAGGCCCATGGATCCTACGGCCCGTATGAGGCCCATGGATAGTACGACCCGTATGAGGCCCATGGATAGTACGACCCGTAGAAGGCCCATGGATCGTACGGCCCGTAGAAGGCCCATGGACCCTATGGCCCGTAGAAGGCCCATTGACCCTAAGGCCCGTATAGAAGGCCGATGGATCCTACGGCCGGACGAAGGCCCATGGATCATATGGCCTGCAGGAGGCCCATGGTTACAACAGTCCATGTGTTGCCATGATTATTTTGGCCTAGTTACCAAAAATAGGCTATTGTGGCCACTAGAAAAAAACAGAAAAAGAACTACAGTGACTACAAGCAAAAAACTAAACAAGACAATAAGGAAATAAATAAGCAAGCAATTAACGCTAGCCTATTACCGCTATTACACATATTACATCCACTGGGCATCAAAGTTCGCCACCAGTGCAAATATAGGGAACAAAGCAGCACATTACATACACTGGCCGTCAAAATTGGCCACCAGTGCAAATAAACGCGGCAGAAAAACAAGAGCATAACTGAAACAACTTCAGAAGAGCTCAAGAAACGTTATCTTGGGTATCCACCATGCTGGCACTAAGCTTAGCAAGCTGATTAGCTTTGTCCCGTTTGGCGCTAAAATCCTCCAACGCTTGCTGTTGCACCAGAAAGTATGCATCTGAATGCTCCAGGGACTTTCGTAGTCCTTCAGCTTCTTGTCGCAGCACAGCTGATCGATGTCTTTCAGCTTGTAGTTGAGACTCAAGAAACCGAACTGATTCAGACAGTGAGTTTGAATAGCTTGTGCAAGCGGTAGTGGCCAGTAACTCGAACACTAAACCAAGACAGGACTTTGGGGTTGTCTCGCTATCTTCAAGATAGTCTTCCTTAGCTGTTTTATCAGCTTTGTTGGAGACCAACAAGGATGTGTCACTATCCTAAACGTTATCTGCATTACTTCCTTTACCATTGCTTAATAAGGCACTCTTCCCCAATATTCTGTCAGCATTCTAAAAGAAGAAACAAGCAGACACATAACAAGTTTAGCATGTACTAGTATATGAAACTCATTTCGGTGAACCAGTTCTTTAGTAAGGTGGACATGATTAAACTACCAAGTCTTCTATTGCCAAGTACTAGTACATAATAAAAGCATCAAACAAACATATATCTATGTCCTATGGTCACTGCATTTTCTTGCCAAATCAAAATAGAGACACGGTTCAAATCATATAAGTTCAAGACAAAGCTGAGTGAAAGAATACAAAGCGTGGGAAACTACACAACACAACAAGATTTCAGATGGGTACCACGGGTCTACATGTACAACAACACTATTGGCTCTGTTGTGATGCTAGTAATGTGCATGATATGAAAGTCAACTGTATACACAATTGAAATTGAAATCAACAGAGCTATTGATAAGAGCAAACCTGTTAAAGAACCATGCATGAACATACCTGCTGTGCCATTGGAGTTTCGATTGGATCCTTCAATTTAAAAATAAGTTTGTATGAGTAAATACAGTGATACAAGAGCAAAGCAATAGTTAAAAAGGTGCGCCTAAGCGAGCGCTTAAGCACGCCTAGGCTCTAGGCGTTGGCAAAATGCATTGCGCATAACTATGCATAATCTGTGCATAACTACGCATAATCTGTGCATAACAACGCATAAGCATGCGCTTTGGTCAGTAAAGTGCAAGGCGGTGGCAAAACGCATAATTAACGCCTAGCGATTTTTTGAACTATGATAGCAATGGAATCTTAAATTAGAACAGTTGTTCTTCAGGTTTAGGCACTTGTTCTACATGAACATAGTACAGTAAGATGCCAGAATATAATACTTAAAAATAGAAAATGAGCTCATAGACCTTACCACATTCTTGGTTCGGGACCAGTATAGAACAAGGCGTTCCCAGTCATTGTCCAGTAAATGTGTCTCAGGAGAACGTAAGGGAATTTGATGAGTTTCTTTGCCGGTGAAGTACGTTTTCTTCAGGTAATTCCAATACTGCCACCAAGCATTCTTGAAGATAGCAGTGGTATTAGCACAGGTTACCTCATCCTGAGTTTCCAAATCGGTCCTTCTCTATAGAGAAAAATGGGAAATTTTGTTGTATTATAACCATCATGGAGGTAGGATGTATGGGACGAAGCAAAGTAATTGCCATGAATAACATTACTTACACATAACTCCTGGACAAACACCTACAACTGTCATTTTCCTTCATATTCAGTATAATATTTCCAAGATGGGAAGATACGCATGTACGATTTAACAACATCAAATGCGATAGATGCTAAACTACGACTAGCTGGTTGTGCTTCCTCCACAGGAATAGGCGTACTAACTGGTGGAGTTGGGGTTCGCCGTGATAGTACTGGCCCTTTGGGCACTCGAGATGCCTTACTAACTGCTCTTGTTTGGGAGCTCTGTGGTGGAGATGGTGCTGTGTCAACAGGAACTGGGTTATTATCGGCTGGGGTTGGGGTTAGATTGGGTGAAGTTGGTTCTCTGTCCATCATAGTAGGGGTACAATCTGCGTGAGTTTGGGTTATGTGTGGTAGGGTTGGTTCTTGTGCATGTACAACCGGGGTGCTATCTCCACCAAGAGGTAGCACTGTTTTATTTGAAGACCATGTTTTTAGTCCGCTAGATACTGGCATCACCCGCTCCAATTCGAATGGCTGATAAACAGGAAACATAGTTGAATGTACAGACATTGTATGAGAGACAGATGCAATAGATAGTGTGGAAAAAATAGGGCATGAAATAGTTGACATGTATATTGTTTAACTAAAACGGATAGCATGACATAATTTCACACATATGATGTCTGTCTAAACTGGATAGCATAACATAACATAATTCAAAGATATGATGAATAACTAAACAGGATCACATGACATAATTCACCTACATGTTATCTAAGTAATCAGGATCACATCATTTAATTCACATATGTGATTTATATGCTAAACAGAGGGCATTCGATATGATGTCTGAACTAAGAACATGGTGTTGAATATTGTGTATATGATGTCTAAACTATGCAATGCAAGACACCGTATGCATGATATGAGCAGTATAACTGTGCCAAGTTAGAGCATACACCTCAGTGGGGGAATAGGACTGGTCATCTGTCTCTGAATCCATCTCTGAGGAGCTATCGGGACCCAACAAGAGATCTGCTTCAACGGGTAGCACTGTCTGCTCTGAAGGCCTTGTTTTCACTCCAGATTTTTCCATCTCCCACCCAAATGGCTGATTCACAGGAAGAGTAGTTTAATGTACAAACATTGTCGACAAATGGAAATGTAATAAAGAAAAGGATGGGCAAGATATCATTCAAATATATAATGCCTGGTTAAACAGGATGGCATTGCACAATTTCACATATATTATGGCCGGCTAAAAGACATGAGACTGCATAATTGCCATATATGATATAGAAACTAAACAGGTGGCATTATAGAACATGTCTAAACTAAGTAGATGACATATATGATGTCAAAAGTAGGCACTGCAAGGCAACATATGCATGATATGACTAACATCATCATGCCAAGATAGAGCAAACACCTTGGGGGGTAAATAGGAGTGGTCAGCGGCGTCTGAATCCGCCTCAGAACAGATATCTTCCTCTGGATTACAATTTGGAGATGGGTGGGGAGGGTTTGCCATTGAACCCACCATGTAGCGATGTCTGCATGACATTGTATTGCCGCGCAAAACTCTTCTCTTTTTCTCTAGATGTTCAGCATGACTGTGTACAATATCTGACATGCATACGAAAAAAATATGGTGAGATTATGTAAGGAGAGCATGCAAAAATTTAGAGTGATGGTAACAACCAGTGGATCGACGTTTTTCCGTTGAACCAAAATAGCCCTAATGGATCGACGTGAATGTATAGTAATAAGTGATGCAACAAGTGTACAACCTCTTTGCCATAGCCGTGTCGACCTCAGCATCATTGGGTTGGTCGCTGAAGCGGTTGAGGCAGAGGTGGCTGTCAGAGGTGTGGAGGAAGATCTGAGGAATCTGTAGACGGCGTCCAGGGCACTGCTCTGTTGTGATGGATCGTTCTGTCATTGGAGCAGCTCCGGTGAGCCGTAAGACATCAAGGCTGAAGCAGCACAAGACAGACATCGTCAATCTCAAGTGGGATTCTAATAGCATCTCCAATAGATGATGTAAAATGGATGTAAAATTAACATCACCAAAAATCAACTAACTACAACAGATGAGGTAAAAACTGTTGACTCTGAACTTAACTGTCGAAACTGAAATTTACTATGGAATCTGAATGCTACTGTCGAATCTGAACGCAATGGTAGCAGAGAGGCACTTGACATGTAGTTTAGGGAGGGCCTGCAGTTCATCTTCAACCTGCACCCCCCTGAGCTGCTAGCCACCATCGGCCGAACCGCCGACCCCAGCGCCGCCTAGCCGCCCCGAAACAACTCGCCACCGCCGCCCCGGCCAGCCCTCTAGGCCCCCGCCCCCACCCTAAACCCTAAGATAGATAGTGGGGTACCTCTCCGGCGAGCCCCCGTCCCCGCTGCGGGTGGTTCTTCCTTAACTCTGGCGAGCCCCCCCAACCCTTGAAAATCGACTGACCCAAAAGTCGATTCGGTCAACTGAAGTGTGGCTTAATCGGAGCAGAGCAACATCACGAGCGAGGGGGAGAGCAGCATCAGTACCTGGGCGAGCGAGCGATCAAGCGAGAGCCGGAGCAGCAGCAGCAGCGTGAGCGAGCGAGCGAGAGCCGGAGTAGCAGCAGCAGATCTGGCTGGTATGGACGCCACCGCTGAAGGGGCCTCGCACTGGGGGAGAGTCACCGTGGAGACGTCGCCCGCGGCGCCGGCTTCAAGGTAGGCACTCCATGGGGGTGCGGGATGGAGCACCGTTGGCGCCGGGAGATCGAGTTAAGGAGAAGGTGCGATGTGATGAGTGTACAACCTCTTTGGTGGCGCCGAGTAGGCCTTGGCTTCGTCCGAGGAGTCGGTGAGGATGTTGCGGTTCCGGTGGAGTAGGTTAAGGCGGCGCTGTGGGGATGGAGCAGCCGCGATAGACGAGGCGATCGTCGGAGCAGCTCCTTGGAGGTGGAGGACGGGGCGGCTGAACCGGCGGGACGGCGAGATGGACGACAGATCCTCATCCGGGGAGGTGGGCGAGGGACGTCGAGCTGTTGCGGTGGACGACGTTGTCAGGGAAGAGGCTTCGGCCGGGCAGCGGTGATGTGGAGGACGGAGGAGGGTGGGGTTTCGTGGCTGGAGCGGAGAGGTTATGGCGGCCTGGGATTTCGAATGGCGAAAAGGGGGCGATGGGACGGTGTGAAGCATGACTTAGGGACGCGCTTGTCCAAAATGTAGGGTGTGTTACAAAAGTACCACCCACCGATTTGAACTAGCGGCCCTTTTGGCTTACGGTTAGAAAGGGGATTTCGCGTGTCGGGATTTGGCAGCTGGAGGGACTTTTCGCGCGCGTTGTAATTTTGGGATAGAAAGGCGCGGGTTGTGAAGGCGCCAATTTTGGGAGCACGATATCTGAATTTTCGGGATATAAAAAGACGCGGGTTGAATTTTAGGGACACGTCTAATGTGTAGTAATATTGTACTTGTACGTACCAAATCAATTCGCACTTCCCTCAACCAAAAAGAAAACGAGAAAATAAAACTATTAACACCACACAAAGAGAGTCTTGCCCTGTTTTACTATACAAATGCTATTCAAAGCTACTCCCTCCTTCCATCTATATAGGGCCTAATGTGTTTTTTGGTGCTAACTTTGACCAAATATTAGAGCAATGATATATGACATGCAACTTACACAAAGCACACCATTAAATTCGTCTGTGAAAGGTTCTTTCAATGATATAATTTTCACATTGTGCATGTCATGTACTATTAATCTTGTCAATAGTCAAAGGTGGTCTTAAAAATCTCATTACGCCCTATATAGATGGAAGGAGGGAGTATGAATCCATGTTATGTCCGATTAAATTTTTTCGCTTACTCATACCAACATTTTAGTGCATTCCAACTGTCTATACTACCGCTGCAATTCGAACTAAATTTGAATTCGTTTATCTATTTCAATAAGAATCTACAATCATGATTGTTGCCAACTTCAACCATCATAGTTTCCTTGCTATCCGCCAGATATAAATCGGACGGCCTATAATGCAGGATGGCAGGCACACCATCATCAACAACTCCGTTTTTTTATAAGAGTAGATATAAAATATATTAAATGTAGTATAACATGTTCATAACCACACCATGTGTATCACCATTATATATTCACACATGCGTCGGTTTGAAACACTATGATAAATTCTTCAAATATCCGAATTTGCTTTTTATAATGAAGTATATATATGATCTCTATTCGTCTTTTACACCCACACAACCCTCTTATCTTTGTAGCTAGCGCTAACTTTCTCTTGTGCATGCACACGCCCGCATCCCTCTCACCCTCCCTCAGCATTCTCTAGCTCCATCGCGCAAATTCGTCTTTTCACTTTAGGTCATTCACCCACGGTGTGTGTAGTCCCCCAGCTCCTTCTTTACGGCACACATCGATCGATATGCCTCTCTAGCCAGGTGTGCCTAGCACAAACACAAGCTTCCCCTCTTCTCTTGTCACCGTCCATGCCTCACTTCCACCACTCTTTTCATCGTTCTCGTACTCGCACACTCCTCCCCCCTCGATATAGTATGCCTCTCGTACCACCTCCTACATGCATCCCTTTCTCTCTATCCTTCTCCTCATGCCTCATTTGCTTCTAACACACACATGCATGTATACCGATCGATCTCCCAACATATACCTAGATCGACTTTAACTACCCCCCATCGATCGACGTACCTCACAAGTTATGTCTCTCCTTTCTCTAACAAAGGGCGATTGATCTTCCTATGTAGTTACGTCTGCTTACCATAGCCACATCGTCCCCCCTCATCATACGTGCATGCCTCCTGACCCGTCTCTCACACACACATGCACAGACAACAAGCAACCATCTCCTCTCTTATTGATATTGCGGGCGTGCCCTCCGTTTGTCTAGCAAGCCTATCCCACCATTTGTTAGAAGCAACTCCACTACCACCCCCTCCAACACTCTAGCTCTATCTCTCTCCCAACCTTATTCCTCTCCTCCACATATGCATGGATGCCGATCGATCTCCCTTAATAAACGAGGCAGATCGATCTCCTTAATACATGAGGTAGGCCTCTCTCCTCCTCCACACATATACCAGCCATTGTACCTCTATAGTTAATTGGGCCTCCCTCTTCCCCCACCACACACCGATAGTCGAGCGCTGCAGGTAGGTATCCATGCCACAGAGACAAACTGCACATGTCCCATCTCACATTCCAGTAGGCCAACCACTCTATATCTTTGACGTGGGCACACACAAATTCGATGGCACTCTTTATCGATCGCGCGCACACACACACACCATCCCTCTCTTCGATTCTATGGACACCTCAAGATGCATTTGTATGAGTAGTTTATCTTGTGAAGAAAAGGTTGAACGAGGGAAGGCCTTATTTGCGAACATGGAGAGATGTGTGGGTATATTTTTGCAAAACTGCCATAGTTTCTTTCCTATCCGTTAAATATAAATCCGACGGCCGATATTGCAGGATGGCACGCACACCATCATCACCAACTCTATTTTCTACTCCCTCCGTCCGAAAATACTTGTCATCAAAATGGATAAAAAGAGATGTATCTAAACTAAAATATGTCTAGATACATTTCCTTTTATCCATTTTGATGACAAGTATTTCCGGACGGAGGGAGTATTTGTCTTTCTAGAGATTTCAACAAGTGACTATGACCGGACCTGAAGGAAATATGCCCTAGAGGCAATAATAAAGTTATTATTTATTTCCTTATATCATGATAAATGTTTATTATTCATGCTAGAATTGTATTAACCGGAAACATAATACTTGTGTGAATACATAGACAAACAAAGTGTCACTAGTATGCCTCTACTTGACTAGCTCGTTAATCGAAGATGGTTATGTTTCCTAACCATAAATAAAAGAGTTGTTATTTGATTAACGGGATCACATCATTAGGAGAATGATGTGATTGACATGACCCATTCCATTAGCTTAGCACCCGATCGTTTAGTATGTTGCTATTGCTTTCTTCATGACTTATACATGTTCCTATGACTATGAGATTATGCAACTCCCGTTTGCCGGAGGAACACTTTGTGTGCTACCAAACATCACAACATAACTGGGTGATTATAAAGGAGCTCTACAGGTGTCTCCAAAGGTACATGTTGGGTTGGCGTATTTCGAGATTAGGATTTGTCACTCCGATTGTCGGAGAGGTATCTCTGGGCCCTCTCGGTAATGCACATCACTTAAGCCTTGCAAGCATTGCAACTAATGAGTTAGTTGCAGGATGATGTATTACAGAACGAGTAAAGAGACTTGCCGGTAACGAGATTGAACTAGGTATTGGAATACCGACGATCGAATCTCGGGCAAGTAACATACCGATGACAAAGGGACAACGTATGTTGTTATGCGGTCTGACCGATAAAGATCGTAGAATATGTAGGAGCCAATATGGGAATCCAGGTCCCGCTATTGGTTATTGACCGGAGACGTGTCTCGGTCATGTCTACATTGTTCTCGAACCCGTAGGGTCCGCACGCTTAAGGTTTCGATGATAGTTATTTTATGAGTTTATGAGTTTTGATGTACCGAAGGAGTTCGGAGTCCCGGATGAGATCGGGGACATGACGAGGAGTCTCGAAATGGTCGAGACGTAAAGATCGATATATTGGACGACTATATTCGGACATCGGAAAGGTTCCGAGTGATTCGGGTATTTTTGGGAGTACCAGGTAGTTATGGGAGAAGCAATGGGCCTTGATGGGCTTTAGTGGGAAGAGGAGAAAGGGCCAAGGGGCTGCTGCGCCCCCCCTCCCCTCTAGTCCGAATTCGACTAGGGAAAAGGGGGCCGACCACCTCTCCTTCTCCTCCACTTCCTTCTCCCTTCCTCCCCTCTTGGTGGACTCCTAGGACTTGGAGTCCTAGTAGGACTCCACATCCTGGCCGCACCAATTGCCTTGGCCGGCCTCCTCCTCCTCCATCCTTTATATACTGAGGCAAGGGGCACCCCATAGAGAGAAGTTGATCCACGTGATCTTATTCTTAGCCGTGTGCGGCGCCCCCAGCCACCATAGTCCTCGATAATATTGTAGTGGTGCTTAGGCGAAGCCCTGCGACAGTAGTACATCAAGATCGTCACCACGCCATCGTGCTGACGGAACTCTTCCCCGACACTTTGCTGGATCGGAGTCCGGGGATCGTCATTGAGCTGAACGTGTGCTAAAACTCGGAGGTGCCTTAGTTTCGGTGCTTGATCGGTCGGGCCGTGTAAGACGTACGACTACATCAACCAAACGCTTCCGTTGTAGATCTACCAAGGGTACATAGATCACACTCTCCCCTCGTTGCTATGCATCACCATGATCTTGCGTGTGCGTAGGAATTTTTTTGAAATTACTACGTTCCCCAACAGTGGCATCCGAGCCTAGGTTTTATGTGTTGATGTTATATGCACGAGTAGAACCCAAGTGAGTTGTGGGCGATATAAGTCATACTGCTTACCAGCATGTCATACTTTGGTTCGGCGGTATTGTTGGATGAAGCGGCCCGGACCGACATTACGCGTACGCTTACGCGAGACCGGTTCTCCCGACGTGCTTTGCACATAGGTGGCTTGCGGGTGACAGTTTCTCCAACTTTAGTTGAACCGAGTGTGGCTACGCCCGGTCCTTGCGAAGGTTAAAACAGCACCAACTTGACAAACTATCGTTGTGGTTTTGATGCGTAGGTAAGATTGGTTCTTGCTTAAGCCCGTAGCAGCCACGTAAAACTTGCAACAACAAAGTAGAGGACGTCTAACTTGTTTTTGCAGGGCATGTTGTGATGTGATATGGTCAAGACGTGATGAGATATAAGTTGTTGTATGAGATGATCATGTTTTGTTGAAGTTATCGGCAACTGGAAAAATCCTTATGGTTGTCTCTCTATTGCATAAGATGCAAGCGCCCAATAACTGCTTTACTTTATTGCTATGCGATAGCAATAGTTGCAAGAGCAATTGTTGGCGAGACGACCACGTGACGACACATTGATATAGATCAAGATGATGGAGATCATGGTGTCATGCCGGTGACGATAGAGATCATAACAGTACTTTGGAGATGGAAATCAAAGGCGCAAGATGATGATGGCCATATCATGTCACATATTTTGATTGCATATGATGTTTATCTTTTATACATCTTATTTTTCTTAGTTTGACGGTAGCATTTTAAGATGATCTCTCACTAATTATCAAGAAGTGTTCTCCCTGAGTATGCACCGTTGCGAAAGTTCTTCGTGCTGAGACACCACGTGATGATCGGGTGTGATAGGCTCTACGTTCAAATACAACGGGTGCAAAACAGTTGCACACGCGGAATACTCAGGTTATACTTGACGAGCCAAGCATATACAGATATGGCCTCGGAACACGGAGACCGAAAGGTCAAGCGTGAATCATATAGTAGATATGATCAACATAGCGATGTTCACCAATGAAACTACTCCATCTCACGTGATGATCGGACATGGTTTAGTTGATTTGGATCACGTAATCACTTAAGAGGATTAGAGGGATGTCTATCTAAGTGGGAGTTCTTAAGTAATATGATTAATTGAACTTAAATTTATCATGAACTTAGTCCTGGTAGTATTTTGAAAATTATGTTGTAGATCAATAGCTCGCGTTGTTGCTTCCCTGTGTTTATTTTGATATGTTCCTAGATAAAATTGTGTTGAAAGATGTTAGTAGCAATGATGCGGATTGGATCCGTGATCTGAGGTTTATCCTCATTACTGCACAGAAGAATTATGTCCTTGATGCACCGCTAGGTGACGGACCTATTGCAGGAGCAGATGCAGATGTTATGAACGTTTGGCTAGCTTAATATGATGACTACTTGATAGTTAATGCACCATGCTTAATGGCTTAGAATCGGGACTTCAAAGACGTTTTGAACGTCATGGAGCATATGAGATGTTCCAGGAGTTGAAGTTAATATTTCAAGCAAATACCCGAGTTGAGAGATATGAAGTCTCCAACAAGTTCTATAGCTAAAAGATGGAGGAGAATCGCTCAACTAGTGAGCATGTGCTCAGATTGTCTGAGTACTACAATCGCTTGAATCAAGTGGGAGTTAATCTTCCAGATAAGATAGTGATTGACAGAATTCTCTAGTCACCATCACCAAGTTAGTAGAACTTCGTGATGAACTATGATATGCAAGGGATAAAGGAAACGATTCCCAAGCTCTTCGTAATGCGGGAAATTGACGAAGGTAGAAATCGAGAAAAACATCAAGTGTTGATGGTAGACAAGACCACTAGTTTCAAGAAAAGGGCAGAGGGAAGAAGGGGAACTTCAAGAAGAACAGCAAGCAAGTTGCTGCTCAAGTGAAGAAGCCCAAGTCTGATCCTAAGCCTGAGACTAAGTGCTTCTACTGCAAAGGGACTGGTCACTGGAAGCGGAACTACCCCAAGTGATTGGCAGATAAGAAGGATGGCAAAGTGAACATAAATATATTTGATATACATGTTATTGATGTGTACTTTACTAGTGTTTATAGCAACCCCTCAGTATTTGATACTAGTTCAGTTGCTAAGATTAGTAACTCGAAACGGGAGTTGCAGAATAAACAGAGACTAGTTAAGGGTGAAGTGACGATGTGTGTTGGAAGTGGTTCCAAGATTGATATGATCATCATCGCACACTCCCTATAAATTCGGGATTAGTGTTGAACCTAAATAAGTGTTATTTGGTGTTTACGTTGAGCATGAATATGATTTGATCATGTTTATTGTAATACGGTTATTCATTTAAGTAAGAGAATAAATTGTTGTTCTATTTGCATGAATAAAACCTTATATGGTTACACACCCAATGAAAATAGTTCATAGGATCTCGATCGTAGTGATACACATAATCATAATATTGAAACCAAAAGATGCAAAGTTAATAATGATAGTGCAACTTATTTGTAGCACTGCTGTTTAGGTCATATTGGTGTAAAGCGCATGAAGAAACTCCATGCTGATGGGCTTTTGGAATCACTTGATTATGAATCAATTGATGCTTGCAAACCATGCCTCATGTGCAAGATGACTAAGACTCTGTTCTTCGGAACAATGGAGCGAGCAACAGATTTGTTGGAAATCATACATACTGATGTATGTGGTCCGATGAATATTGAGGCTCGCGATAGGTATCATTATTTTCTGATCTTCACAGATGATTTGAGCAGATATGAGTATATCTACTTAATGAAACAAAGGCCTGAAACATTTGAAAAGTTCAAAGAATTTCAGAGTGAAGTGGAGAATCATCGTAACAAAAATGGAAGTTTCTACGATATGATCGCAGAAGTAAAATATTTGAGTTACGAGTTTGGTCTTCAATTAAAACAATGTGGAATAGTTTCACAAACTCATGCCACCTGGAACACCACAGCATAATGGTGTGTCCGAATGTCATAACCGTACTTTATTAGATATGGTGCGATCTATGATCTCTCTTACCGATCTACCACTATCGTTTTGGGGTTATGCATTAGCGACAGCTGCATTCACGTTAAATAGGGCACCATCTAAGTCCGTTGAGACGACACAATCTGAACTGTGGTTTGGCAAGAAACCAAAGTTGTCGTTTCTTAAAGTTTGGGGTTGTGATTCTTATATGAAAAAGTTTCATCCTAATAAGCTCAAACCCAAATCGGAGAAATATGTCTTCACAGGATACCCAAAGGAGACTGTTGGGTACACCTTCTATCACAAATCCGAAGGCAAGACTTTTGTTGCTAAATTCGGAGTTTTTCTAGCGAAGGAGTTTCTCTCGAAAGAAGTGAGTGGGAGGAAAGTAGAACTTGATGAGGTAACTGTACCTGCCCCCTTATTGGAAAGTAGTTCATCACAGAAATCTGTTCCTATGACTACTACACCAATTAGTGAGGAAGCTAATGATGATGATCATGTAACTTCAGATCAAGTTACTACCAAATCTCATAGGTAAACCAGAGTGAGATCCGCACCAGAGTGGTACGGTAATCCTATTCTGAAAGTCATGTTACTAGACCATGACGAACTTGCGAACAATGAGGAAGCTATGATGAGCCCAGATTCCGCGAAATGGTTTGAGGCCATGAAATCTGAGATATGATCCATGTATGAGAACAAAGTATGGACTTTGATGGATTTGCCCGATGATCGGCAAGCCATAGAAAATAAATGGATCTTCAAGAGGAAGACGGACGCTGATAGTAGTGTTACTATCTACAAAGCTAGAATTGTCGCAAAAGGTTTTCGACAAGTTCAAGGTGTTGACTACGATGAGATTTTCTCACTCGTATCTATGCTTAAGTCTGTCCGAATCATGTTAGCAATTGCCGCATTTTATGAAATCTAGCAAATGGATAAACAAAACTGCATTCCTTAATGGATTTACTAAAGAAGAGTTGTATATGATGCAACTAGAAGGTTTTGTCGATCCTAAAGGTGTTAACTAAATATGCAAGCTCCAGCGATCCATCTATGGACTGGTGCAAGAATCTCGGAGTTGGAATATACGCTTTGATAAGTTGATCAAAGCATATAGTTTTATACAGACTTGCGGTGAAGCCTGTATTTACAAGAAAGTGAGTGGGAGCACTACATTATTTCTGATAAGTATATGTGTATGACATATTGTTGATCGGAAATAATGTGGAATTATTCTGCAAAGCATAAAGGAGTGTTTGAAAGGAGTTTTTCAAAGAAAGACCTCGGTAAAGCTGCTTACATATTGAGTATCAAGATCTATAGAGATAGATCAAGACTCTTGATTAGTTTTTCAATGAGTGCACACCTTGACAAGATTTTGAAGTAGTTCAAAATGGAACAGTCAAAGAAAGAGTTCTTGCCTGTGTTGCAAGGTGTGAAGTTGAGTAAGACTCAAAGCCCGACCACGGCAGAAGATAGAAATAGAATGAAAGTCATTCCCTATGCCTCAGCCATAGGTTCTATAAAGTATGCCATGCTGTGTACCATATCTATTGTATACCCTACACTGTGTTAAGCAAGGGAGTACAATAGTGATCACTGGACAGCAGTCAAAATTATCCTTAGTGGAATAAGGAAATATTTCTCAATTATGGAAGTGACAAAAAGGTTCGTTGTAAAAAGTTACGTCGATGCAAGTTTTGACACAGATCTGGATGACTCTAAGTCTCGATCTAGATACATATTGAAAGTGGGAGCAATAAGCTAGAGTAGCTCCGTGCAGAGCATTGTTGACATAGAAATTCGCAAAATACTTACGGATCTGAATGTGACAGACCCGTTGACTAAAATTATCTCACAAGCAAAACATGATCACACCTTAGTACTCTTTGGGTGTTAATCACATAGCGATGTGAACTAGATTACTGACTCTAGTAAACCCTTTGGGTGTTGATCACATATCGATGTGAACTATGGGTGTTAATCACATGGTGATGTGAACTATTGCTGTTAAATCACATGGCGATGTGAACTAGATTATTGACTCTAGTGCAAGTGGGAGACTGAAGGAAATATGCCCTAGAGGCAATAATAAAGTTATTATTTATTTCCTTATATCATGATAAATGTTTATTATTCATGCTAGAATTGTATTAACCGGAAACATAATACTTGTGTGAATACATAGACAAACAAAGTGTCACTAGTATGCCTCTACTTGACTAGCTCGTTAATCGAAGATGGTTATGTTTCCTAACCAACCAGAAATAAAAGAGTTGTTATTTGATTAACGGGATCACATCATTAGGAGAATGATGTGATTGACATGACCCATTCCATTAGCTTAGCACCCGATCGTTTAGTATGTTGCTATTGCTTTCTTCATGACTTATACATGTTCCAATGACTATGAGATTATGCAACTCCCGTTTGCCGGAGGAACACTTTGTGTGCTACCAAACGTCACAACGTAACTGGGTGATTATAAAGGAGCTCTACAGGTGTCTCCAAAGGTACATGTTGGGTTGGCGTATTTGAAGATTAGGATTTGTCACTCCGATTGTTGGAGAGGTATCTCTGGGCCCTCTCGGTAATGCACATCACTTAAGCCTTGCAAGCATTGCAACTAATGAGTTAGTTGCAGGATGATGTATTACAGAACGAGTAAAGAGACTTGCCGGTAACGAGATTGAACTAGGTATTGGAATACCGACGATCGAATCTCGGGCAAGTAACATACCGATGACAAAGGGAACAACGTATGTTGTTATGCGGTCTGACGATAAAGATCTTCGTAGAATATGTAGGAGCCAATATGGGCATCCAGGTCCCGCTATTGGCTATTGACCGGAGACGTGTCTCGGTCATGTCTACATTGTTCTCGAACCCGTAGGGTCCGCACGCTTAAGGTTTCGATGACAGTTATTTTATGAGTTTATGAGTTTTGATGTACCGAAGGAGTTCGGAGTCCCGGATGAGATCGGGGACATGACGAGGAGTCTCAAAATGGTCGAGACGTAAAGATCGATATATTGGACGACTATATTCGGACATCGGAAAGGTTCCGAGTGATTCGGGTATTTTTCGGAGTACCGGGTAGTTACGGGAGAATCAATGGGCCTTGTTGGGCTTTAGTGGGAAGAGGAGAAAGGGCCAAGGGGCTGCTGCGCCCCCCTCCCCTCTAGTCCGAATTGGACTAGGGAAAAGGGGGCCGGCCACCTCTCCTTCTCCTCCACTTCCTTCTCCCTTCCTCCCCTCTTGGTGGACTCCTACTAGGACTTGGAGTCCTAGTAGGACTCCACATCCTGGCCGCACCAATTGCCTTGGCCGGCCTCCTCCTCCTCCATCCTTTATATACTGAGGCAAGGGGCACCCCATAGAGAGAAGTTGATCCACGTGATCTTATTCTTAGCCATGTGCGGCGCCCCCAGCCACCATAGTCCTCGATAATATTGTAGTGGTGCTTAGGCGAAGCCCTGCGACAGTAGTACATCAAGATTGTCACCACGCCGTCGTGCTGACGGAACTCTTCCCCGGCCACTTTGCTGGATCGGAGTCCGGGGATCGTCATCGAGCTGAACGTGTGCTAAAACTTGGAGGTGCCGTAGTTTCGGTGCTTGATCGGTCGGGCCGTGAAGACGTACGACTACATCAACCAAACGCTTCCGTTGTCGATCTACCAAGGGTACGTAGATCACACTCTCCCCTCGTTGCTATGCATCACCATGATCTTGCGTGTGCGTAGGAAATTTTTTGAAATTACTACGTTCCCCAACAGGACCTTACCAACATACTCAAAAAAGTAGTCCATAATTTTGATGTTACCCTCTTTTCTTGGCGGTGCAGTGCCATCTGGATACCTCATAAATAAATAAAGTACTACATGATACTAATATATGATACATGGCGCAGGAGTACTAAGTATTATTAATACAGTTTTGCTAGAACTCATCTAGATGAGATATAGTTTGGTCTCATTCATCTTTTATAGCCAATGGATGTGATGCTATATAAGATGCGTGTGTGCTGATGTGGGTTGTATTTGTTCTTGTGCAACGAACTGACCACTGCATGTCATGTTTGATAGTCTCAAGTCATTTAAAGCATACAAGCCCCACATCTCTTCTTGGTTGATTCCTCTATTTATGTCAAAAAATATGAAACAACGTGAGAGTTAATGCACCACGCCTATGTGTTTACTATTTGGTTTTCATAAGATGACTTAATACTCACCTAGACGGAGGGAGTATTCAATTTGACAGCGGGCGGCGCAGTTCCTGATACGGCTTTAATGCAGACGAGGGAGAGAGTAGCGGTTCCCAATATGTTGAACCCAATGCATCCTCCTTAAATTAATGCATGAGGGAAGTAATGGGAGGAGGTCCGGGAAAAGAGGCTGCACGATGTGAATGCAACGCAGTTTGCCCTCATTGCCCTCATATAAAGGCGCCCCTCCATTCCAATGCATCTACCACATCGTACGCACCTAAGCATTTGCCTAAGCACCTACACTAAGCGCAAAAGAGCTCACACCAGACCCATGGCGGCGATGCGCGTGAGCGGCCAGCTGCTGCGCCAGATGGTCCACGACGCCGACCTGCGGCATGGCGCCGAGGATCGTCTCCAGACAATGTTGGAGACCGGCTGGTGGATGGCCGCCGTCGACGCCAACTACGACTCTCAGTTGGACCAGATGATCGTTGCCACCAGCAACAAGTTCACCGTCCTCAAGAAGCTTGCGGACAACATCGCCGTACTCCTCCAGCCCGTGCGCCCGCGCTCCTCATTGCCTGCCACCCTAATCGGCCTCCATGGCTGAAACCTCTTTCAAGCACTGGTGGCCCTGCGACTGCCCGCCGACGCCATGAAGAATGTCCACCTGGAGGTCGCGCTCGCCACGAGGCGCCTTGCCCTGCAAGAATTCGTCGACCTACACATCCACGTGTACGAGGAAATCGTGTACATAGGTATCTACAAGGCCAGTGAGGACGCTACGACGTTGGCCTTCCTCAACCGGCTGGAAGCCTTGGATGCCTTTGCTGAGAAGCGACTCGACCTCGCCACAAAAGCCGCCGCTCCTTAGCCGCCGGTCGGTGGCCCGGCGCACTAAGTTGAGGAGGAGGAGGTCGTACGTTCGTGGATCCATCTTTCTTCTTGCCTTCTATAACCACCACTGCGATCGCATCATCGTGGCCTTAATTCTTATTATGCTGTTGCATTCTCGTTCTAGTCAATACCGACACGTGCGATCCCTTTGCTTAATTATATGCATCACTGTAACTAGTACTCCATCCGTCAATTTATAAGTTGTGCTTACCTTTTCCATCAACTTCGTGCAACGCGCGGGCATCTTGCTAGAAACACTAGAATATGTCTATATAATCTGTATGTGATAGTCCATTTGAAATCTCCAAAAAGACAAATATTTAGGTACGGAGGGAGTAATATATTAGGAGTATATCAAAACAATAGTGGTTTCTTTCAAGTTTGTGAACAAATACTACTATTCTACTACTTTGGATCTATCGCAACGCACGGGCGCATGCTAGTCAAAAGGAAAAGGCCTGCCTCGTTCGCGCGGCACCCCCACACGCTTGGGAATCGGGAGTACAACACGCAGTGGGGTTTGGATGCAAATGAAGACGAAGGGGAGGTGAAGAAGCTGAGGAGAATCGGTTCCCGATGGAGAAGTAAATGGGAGAAGTGGCGTGCAGGCAATTGATTAGACGGCTAGGTAGACTAAACGAAAAGGCTATGCGGGTAGACTGATGAGTCGTACCTGTTCGTGTACGTGCCCATCCTTCCTGATAGGTGGACCTATGCAAACAGATAAAAAAATGTGTCGTAGTTTTTTTTTGAGCGCGTGAGTGGGAGACACAACATTCTCTAGTTAAGGAATACTCCCTCCGTTTAGGTGAGTATAAGTCACCTTATGAAAATCAGGTTTTCCCAAAACCTTTAGGCGTGGAGCATTAACTTCCTGCTGGATCCCCTCCCAGCCTCGTTAGCCAGCGTTCTCTTCCTCTGCTACCGCGTTCTACCTTTCCATTTTTCCTCTTCTCAAGTGTGGAACGATCTGCATGCCGTCCTTGATGCACCAGAATGACCACTGCATGCGTCGCGGCACGGTGTTGATTGGGCATGCACGAGAATTTGGTTCTGCTCGCAATATGGATGATACCTGAACGATGAAGTGAACAGGCATGCTAGCACGGGAGACCTATTTCCGCTATACAATATTGGAGTACTCATGTTCCTACTACTACTACTACTACTACTACTACTACTACTACTACTACTACTACTACTACTACTAGTAGTAGTAGTAGTAGTAGTAGTAGTAGTAGTAGTAGTAGTAGTACAATTGTGGTACACTTGATGGTCAAAATACTATTCATCCGGTCCTCACAGTGAAGTGACAACACCCTGCGCCTCACACTAGTCCACGCGGCATGTTCGGGTTACCAAAGTCAGCCTCACCCTGTGCACTGTGTAGTCTGTCACCACCGATGTACAACACATTGGCGCCTCGCCTCGTCTCCCTCTCCGCTCCCATAGCACCACTCCATCTCCATATCCTTCTCTGTCTCCGTCTCCATCTCCATCTCACTGTGCCCCGTGTACCGTCGCCTCACTCGCCTCCCCTAGTACCACTATTCCCCAGTGACATCATCGACCTCTGTTGTTCGTGTATGGATATGTTGAGCGCCCTGCGGCTGGTTGCATGCTCGAGGGACATGCACACGGCCATCGTTGAAGCAAGGCCTAAGCTTTTCAAGACACCCTGCTTGCTGCTATCTGGTCTTGCGAGATTGGCTCACCATGATACGGAGGCGTGCATGATGCCCCTCGACATCAATCCGATCTCCATTAGCCGAAACTTCTTTGCAGGTATATAGTGGGTCGCCGTACATCATTTCCCTCGACATCGATCCGATCACCATCTCCCGAAACTTCTTGGCATGTATGTAATGGGTCGGCATGAACTCCCACTCGATGGCTGCCTTCAAAGAAGACGGTAAAAAGTTGGTGCTCGTGAACTTCCAGACCTCCCATGAGATTATCCTTCCTCCGTTGGATTATATAGAGTATTACCATCGCGGTCCAAGTCATCTAGATTACTACGTCAGTTGGACGGACCTTGTTTTGCAGAAGATTGTAGAAACATGCACCACACTGTTGGTTTCATCTAACCATACATTAGGGAAGTAAATGTGCATATGGAGAACTCTATATTTGGAAGTAGTGAAATCCTGCAATGCTTACCATGTGTACATACCTATATTCGCCCTTCAGCAATCAATGGATAGAATAATATCCTCACAAAAATTTTGCCCACAGAACACGAGTATATAACAATGCATGGTCTGTTAGTTACCTTGAAGAATTTGTTTGTGAGGATAGAACATGATTACATAACATGCATGACATGGTAGTTTCCTGTAAAGAATCGATTGCGAGATAACATGAGTATAACCATGCATGGCACTTCTATATTTTCGAACCCAGTATACATTTCCCTATATTTTCCTCCCAGTTCCAACAGGGACATATCAATGTTGTTTCCTGCATTATCCTACTCATACTCTGAACAATGCTGATCTTACATTAACAATGCCTGTCCTTTTTGATATGATGCAGTGTCCCTACAGTTACTGCCCTTTGTAATCACACCACCTTTGCCAAAAACAGGGAAGCACAACTGGTTCCTCGCTCGATCAGACGACGGCAAAAGACTGGTGATCATTCGGACACATGAGCCGGAAAAGTTATATTGCAAAACCCCACTGTATACAAGCACCGTGTAATACGTGAGTATCCGGACAGTGGCTGTTACATCTATGAGCAGGATACCAGCTTGTTGGGACCTTTAGGATTTTTTAGTTGGAGGCGGGTAAACAACCTTGGTTCACACTCTCTGTTTCTCGGACTCAATTATCTGATTAACTAGGAGATCACCGTTGGCAAGGACCTTGATGGCAAAGAGACTCAATTATCCGGGTCAACTTGTTATTCTCCACCCCACTAGGCTGCAAATTTTCCTAGGAGGTATGCATTAGGCTTAATAAGAAAATGCACTTTAAGAAATAATAAATGGGATGTAATTATAATAACTAGACAGTTACTATGCACTAAACACGTAATTATTTTGAAAAATATATTATTTTTCGAATTTGAAAATTTTAATTCCATTACTTGTTGCGCGTGCAATATTTCGTTGGATTTTAACGTAGTACAACTTTATTTTGAAATTATATTTAACCTGACTAGAAATTTCGAATAAAAATATTTCGGATCCCATCAAAATGTGGGAATTTTTTTTTTGAATTCTGTTTTGAGCGGTTGTTTGAAATTATTAATCGTTGTCCTAGCTAGAAGTTGGGTTGTACTTTTAACAAACTATAAATAGGCTGTAGTAAATTCCATTAGAATTAAAAAATAGGCTGTACATTCTTACAAATCACAAATGGGCTATATGTTCTCTGCCAAATCCGAGTTGTGGGCCTACTAAGTTGACGCGTACCAAGGGCTTTGTCAACTTAGTCAATATAAACGATTCTAGTTGCAGTGATCGTACGATGTCCATCCAACGGCCATAGTGCTTCTTCAACCTCTGGTCTTCTTGCTCCAGCCGCCCAAAGCAGCGCCGGTCGTGTCGCATGCTCCTGCCTCCCGTGGCCGGCTGTGATGCCACGGAGGCCTCACCGCCCCGTACTACTCCCACCGCTGGCCAGGCCATCCCTCTACTCACCCACACCCCCTATTATTCTGCGGTGACGGTAGCCTCACAACGCAGCCGAACCAGTGAACCCTCGTACTCCTCTCCGCGCGGGCTTCCACTGTTGTGTCTTCCCCGGCTCCGCGTCATCCCCTTCCTAGGCCTCGTCGTCATCCAGACCATCGCCCTGGTGCTCTCGGCGCGGCGTGGTCAACGTGGTCAACGATCGACTTCCATTGGAAGAGTACTGTACGTGGAGAGGCTGACAACTGGGTTCAGGCGGCCGCAAGGAAGTGCCTCCTTATTACACGCAAAATAATATTCCTCCACCTGACAGCAGGGACCCACCGGACGGGCCACCTTATTACGCGGAAAAAACGTTTCCCCCCTGACTGTTGGGACCCACCGGACGGGCCAGCGTATTTCGCGAAAAAACCCCCCCCCCCCCGTTGTCAGCTCGGACCCATCGGAAGTGCCTCCTTATTACGCACAAAAAAAATGAATACTCCCCCTGCTAGCTGGAACCCACCATGGTGGGAGGCTGACTTGTGGGCCTACTAAGTTGACTGGGACGGGGGCCTTTGTCAACTTTAGTCAATATGAACGATTCTAGCTCCAGTGACAGTACGATGTCCATCCAACGGCCGTAGTGCTTCTTCAACCTCTGGTCTTCTAGCTCTAGCCGCCCAAAGCAGCGCCGGTCGTGCCGCATGCTCCTGCCTCCCGTGGCCGGCTGTGCTGCCGCGGAGGCCTCACCGCCCCTACTATTCCCACCGCTGGCCAGGCCCTGTGGCGACGGCAGCCTCACACCACAGCCGAACCAGTGAACCCTCGTACTCCTCTCCGCGCAGGCTTCCACTGCCGCGCCTTCCCCGACTCCCCGTCGTCCCCTTCCTAGGCCTCGCCGTCGTCCACCGCCCTGGTGCTCTCGGCGCGGCGTGGTCAACGTGGTCAAGGAACGACTTCCATCGGACGTGGACTGTACGTGGAGAGGCTGACAGCTGGGTCCACGACCGCAGCAAGGAAGTGCCTCCTTATTACATGGAAAATAATGATTCCTCCACCTGACAACTGGGACCCACCGGACGGGCCACTATATTTCGCGAAAAGAACGTTTCCCCCTGACTGCTGGGACCCACCAGCTACATCTTCGCATGCAAGGAAGTACGTCCGGGCAAAAAAACGATTCGCCCCCCTGACTGCTGGGACCCACCAACTACATCTTCGTAGGCAAGGAAATGCCTGACAGTCGGGACCCACCTGGTCGAAGCGTACGTAGCGTTGTCATTCTGGTCGCGAATGTGTACGTACATACTGGTGGATGTAGAGGAGCCCACGTGTCGTAGTACAGGCGCGTACGTGTCATAGTAGAGGCGCGCACGTAGCATGTACAGGACGTACAGCGGCCAGGGTGCAAGAAATAAAATACGGCCACGTATGTGTACATACGGGCAGGGTCTCGAATGCCTACTCACGCATACGTACGGCCAGGGCTCGTGTACATGGCTGGGTCGGAACGGAGAAACAGCGTCGTCTCGTGTTCACGGGGAGGCAACGGAATGCGTTGTGTTCATCCGGAGGCAACGAAATGCTTTTCATGTTCATGAGGAGGCAACGGAATGCGTCGTGTTCATCGGGAGGCAACGGAACGCGTGGGAGCCAACCGGCTAGGTCGGAACGAAATGCGTGGTCGTGTTCATCGGGAGGGCTTGGACGGAACAGGCGATGGAAACGAGGCCTGGCGTACCGCAAAACGGAGGAAACGGCCTTGTGTTCGACCGGCCACGTTCGAAACGGGATCCTGTTCATCGGGAGGGGTCTGGCGTACCGCAAAACGGAGGAAACGGACCTCCTACGGTCGAAACGGGGGTCCTGTTGATCGGGAGGGGTGTGGCGTACCGCAAAACGGAGGAAACGAACTTGTGTTGGAGCGCTATGGTCGAAACGGGGGTCCTGTTCATCGGGAGGGGTGTGGCGTACCGCAAAACGGGACTCCACGGGATACTGTTCATCTCCACCATCGACCTCCTCCAGCCTCCACGGGCTACCGTCGACCTCCTCCAGCCTCCATGGGCTCCTGTTCATCCAGCCTCCACCGCGCTCTACTCCACCGGCTACTGTTCAACCACCCCTCCACGGGCACCCCTCCACCGTCTACTGTTCATCCAGCCCTCCACACCACGGGGTCATGTTCAACCACCCCTCCACGAGCACCCCTCCACCGTCTACTGTTCATCCAGCCCTCCACCACACCACGGGGTCCTATTCATCCAAAGGCAACGACACCGCTCACTGTTCATCCAACCCCCCCCCCCCCCGCAACGCTCACTGTTCATCCAATCGATAGGCTTCAGTTAGCAGTAGTAGCGAAGGAATCGCTCGATCGAGTTCAGTTAACAGCCATCGATCGATTTCTCGGGTTCAGTAACGCGTAGCCTGCAGTGCAATCGCTCGGATTCAGTTAGAGCCCAACGCCTCGCTCGGGTTCAGTTAGAGCTAACGCCTCGCACACACGCGCGTACGTGTACAAGAGAAACACGCATCGCTCGGCCCCCGACCTCCCACCATAATCGGGAACTCCCCGAAATCCCCCCCCCCCTCGCTTCTACCACGGTTTTTTCCATCATGGACGGCCCAAAGAATGTCATGCAGCTGCGTCTCCGGCCCGCCTAGGACGAAAAGCCCATTTTCTGTCATGATTTTTTGTCATAGAAGTAGGAGCCCACCACATCTATGATGATACCGGGTTTTGTCACAATTATCGTCATAGAAGTGTCATATGTATGACAGAAAAAAATTGTTTGGTCCAAAATGTCACGGATGTGTCTTTTTTTGTAGTGAAGGGTTTCATTAGAGCTCGCGAACTCTTCTGTGCTAGATTTTTAGGTCTAGAATTTTTTCCATTTTGAACGACCACTCGATCCAGAATAATATCAAGAATTTAAGAAACTTGTTTGCCTCAAGACTTAGCCAATTCTGTTTCTGTTTTTCCTCCAAATGTCTGTAGTCATGGCGGCTTATGATGCCGGCTTACTTTTCCCTTATATGACATTAGCCCTTACTTAAGCCGCCATTACTTATTTGCACCATCATCTTTTAACTATTAATTTCACCATTGAATTGAACCGGCACGTTACTTTCCTTTTAGTTCGTCTTTTGATCATCATGCCGTCAAAAGCACCGACCGTCTGCAACTGGGTCCCTTCCACAGTAACTGAGGACAATCTAAAGGAATTCTTCACCATAGGTTTTTTGCCAGGGAAGAATGTTATGTCTTACCGTGCACCTGACCCAGACGAGGAACGACCCAATCCCAAAGATGGTGAAGTCATTGTCTTTTCTGACCACATGAATCGAGGGTTTTCCCAGTCACGACGTTGTAAAACGACGGCCAGTGAATTGTAATACGACTCACTATAGGGCGAATTCGAGCTCGGTACCCGGGGATCTCGGGCCCAATTCCATATCCAATATCTGCAATTTCCAAGTTCTCTGTGAGGTGTACCTTCAAGAAGAACCGACTGTGGAACTCTTTAGAGAGTATTTTTATCTGAACCGCCAGAACGAGTGCACCAATGGCCCAAGCTTGGAACCTGGAGGCATCTTGATTCAACGCCGATAGGGCGCCGTCTTCCCCCTCATAGTCTTGCTGACTCATCCCAAAGACTGGAATCAAACCTGGTTCTATTGTCAGGACACTTCACCAGCCAACGAGAAACCACTATTGGGTTACCGCGCGGAGCGTCTAGATTCCAAGTTTGCGCTCCCTGACAAGCTCACTACTGCAGAACGCAAGAAGCTTATTCCATCAATTAAAACGATTAACGCTTTATTGGGGAACGGCTTAACCGGAGTTGACTTGACCCGTTGCTGGGTCTCATGGCGGGTCATCCCTCTAAGCCGCCGATCCAAATTGATGTATGAATATGGTGGAGGCCCAAATGACTCTCTTCGTCATAGCTCTGTTCAATTAACTGAAGAAGATATTGTTTCAATGTCGACCCTTCTGGTGAATGGCAAATATGAAGACTGCAGTAAAGTCGGGTTAAACCCCTTTTGCAAGCTTAACCCGGTGCTAGAGGTAAAGAACCTCTGACCTCTTTCTCTTTGTATTTTTCTCAGTCGTTTTAAATACCTGCATGACCTTTCATCTTTTTTATTTGTTTACAGGCCAAATCTGATTTCTGGAAAGCCAAGTATGACCACGAAGCTGCCAAGAAGGCTAGAGCCGCCGCCATGACCGCCAAGAAGACAACACGGAGGTCTAAGAAGAAGAAGAAGAAGAGCACCGCTAAGGACCTGTTAAAGCTTGACGATGATACTTCTGAGTCGGAGGTAGCCCTTGACTCCCTTGGCCAGTTTTTCAATAACCTTATTGACACTGATTATTGCTAGGACGACACGGGGGCCAGTCAGGCCGGAGAAGAAGAGGTAATTATTTCCTCCGACTCAGACCATTTGCGGAGACAGAAATTTCGACTGGTAACCCGGGAAGTAAGGTTTTTTCACCCTTTGGCTTATTTGGACCCTCATTTCGTTTGAAAAAGCAACAACACGAGACCGTCGTCAAGCCCGGAACGATGATGAGCGGCCTTCTGTTGTACAACAAACTCCTCAAAAACGCCAAAATGAGGTCTCTTTTATATTCCTCTTCGGCTTTCATTAATGAGTCTATTCTCTTGTGTTACTGACGTTATTTGCCCTTTGAAGGAGGTTTCTCGCTCTTCTAGCGACTCCTCTCAGACGCAATTTCCGGCCTTCAAGACTGCCCCTAGGTAAGGAATAAATCATCTTTCCTCTGTGTCTTTAAAAATTGCACCGTTGCACTAATTGTCTTATAAAATCTTTCTTAGTGGCCAAGCCAAGTCCAAGAAGGCCAAAGTGGTTAAATCAGTGGAAGACCCGTCAATTCTTGCACCTGAAATGGCGATGCCAACTGCTCCCCCTCAAATTGAAGTGCCAGAAGATCCGGCTGTGACAGCTCAATCGGACCCTCCTGAACCGTCAGCTGATGAGACCACTCTCAACCCGGCTATAACTGAACCATCCAGTTCAGCTAACCCACCGACAACCTCTGACACTGACGTCTTGATTACTGGTAGCCGGTTTGTTGAGCCAGGGAACCCCACTGTATTATCTCGACACACTGCTAAACAAGAAGCCTTAGAGAAGCAGAAGGTGCGGTTTGATGTTTCACATTACACCCATCTCAATGTCAATGACGTGTTGTCCGGCTATCTCAGTCATGTGCACTCCAGCCGTGACTCGGAAATCGAGATGGTCAAGCAATTGCAGCTGAAGTATGAGGTATGCCTGAGGGAGTCCTGGGTTAGGGGGTCTCCGGACAGCCGGACTATATCCTTTGGCCTGACAGTTGGACTATGAAGATACAAGATTGAAGAATTCGTCCCGTGTCCGGATGGGACTTTCCTTGGCGTGGAAGGCAAGCTTGGCAATATGGATATGTAGATCTCCTCCCTTGTAACCGACTCTGTGTAACCCTAACCCCCCTCCGGTGTCTATATAAACCGGAGGGTTTAGTCCGTAGGACAACAACAATCATACCATAGGCTAGCTTCTAGGGTTTAGCCTCTATGATCTCGTGGTAGATAAACTCTTGTAATACTCATATCATCAAGATCAATCAAGCATGACGTAGGGTATTACCTCCATTGCGAGGGCCCGAACCTGGGTAAACATCGTGTCCCCCGCCTCCTGTTACCATCCGCCTTAGACGCACAGTTCGGGACCCCTACCCGAGAACCGCCGGTTTTGACACCGACATTGGTGCTTTCATTGAGAGTTCCATGGTGTCATCATCATAAGGAGGGATAGCTCGTCTCATTGTCAAGAACAACATCACCTCTGGGGGAGCCCTGGCTGTAGGCCAAACTCTCCGACTAGACGGCTTCGTCATGACCGCCCGCTCGGCCACGGCGCCGACGATGACTTCTCGGGTCATCGAAAATAGCCTCCACATTGGCTCAAAATTCACCGAGCAGATGGATCCAATGGAGCCCTCCTTGTTGAACGAGCTCCTGGATCGCATCACCGCTCTGGGAGTCACTATGGACTATGATCGGATTGGGCTTAAACCCGACCAAAGGGATATTAACTCTCCACCGGTCACCCATTAAATAGTGGTGGTGGTGGAGCAATGCGGCGATTCTTCCTCTATCCTAAGGACAAACTATGTCCAGATTCCTAAGCTCTCCGAGCCGGATACCCGTCCACGGGAGGACATCGCCCTAACCCTGAACCTAGAATCAGGCAGTATGCTGAACCTGCGGGGCAACATCCCGGAGCCCGAACTTCCTAGATCAGAAACTCCCCTGCCCCTGGGTCTCAGATTGGGTCAAGGTCTGGACTTAAATCCACCCACCCACCCAGATATAAACAATCTTTCCCACATTAGGCAAGAGCCCTAAGAGACAGTACATCACTATTGGGCCAGATTCCTCGTTGTAATGAACAAGGTCAAGGACTATCGCGAGGAAGACGCAATTTCGTTCTTTTGCAACAATTGCACGGACAAGGGAATCCTCAACGCCATAAGTCACCGTGACATAGCACACTTCGCTGACTTGGTGGCCATAGTACGGAAGTACTGTGCGATGGAAAACGCTTGGAAAACCCAAACAAAATTTTGGGATAATCCGGCTCTGACAAAACCCCCAGTCCGAACTAAAAGGGTGCACTCTCATAAGTCGCCCGACTCCATTACAAAGAAGCAAAAGCCCACTATAGGGCGTGGAAACGTATTGGAGGGATGGCTTAACGGGCCCTGTAAAATTCATAGTACAACAGATACCATACCAACACACACTTAGAGCACGTTGGGTACTCCGGCAGGTGGCCAAGAGCGGTGAGGATCTCCTCATTCAAAACACCGCAGAGCACCATCTCATGGATAACAATACAGTATTGACAGTCTTCGAGACATTCGCCTCAAATAATAGGCGTAAGTGAGCACTCCGCAGCCTTGCCGAAGTCTGCCACGTGGCAGCAATAAATCCATGGAGCGACACGGCTATCACCTTCAATGCCAGTGACGAACCTAAATTCCGAACAGCCCGAGCACCAGTTGCCTTGGTCCTCAGTCCAATTGTGGACAGCTTTCGGCTTATTAAAGTACTCATGGACGGCGGCAGCGGATTAAACCTCATTTATGAGGAGAATCTTCAAAAAATGGAAATAGACAAAAACCGTATTGAGCAAAGCAACACGACCTTCCGAGGAATCATCCCCAGTCGGGAGGCACGTTGCGCTGGGAAAATCACACTAGATGTGGTATTCGGCACTCTGGAGAATTACAGGTCCGAAGAAATTACATTCCAAGTGGCCCCGTTCAGTAGCGGATACCACGCCCTTTTGGGGCGGGAGGCATTCACGATCTTCCAAGCCATACCCCATTACGGGTACATGAAGCTCACAATGCCCGGGCCAAATGGAATCATCACTCTAGCTAGTGATCCGGACATAGCACTCCGCGCCGAAAACAAAGTAGCCGCACTGGCCCTCGAGGCATTATCCGAAGCCCTTGTGGCGGAGGAATTAACTGCGTTGCGCTCCAGAGTGGACAGGGACGACGTGATACTCGACAAAAGATCCAAGTCCACCTATTTTAAACCAGCGGATGAAATAGTCAAATTCCAAGTCCATCCAACGGACCCCACAAAAACAGCATCCATCGGGGCACAGTTAAACCCCGCTGTAGACGCCGCACTATAGGAGTTCCTGTGCGAGAATTGGGACATATTCGCCTGGCATCCTTCAGACATGCCAGGAATCCCACGCAGGTTGGCCGAGCATAGCCTTAACATTCTAAAAGGATTCAAGACGGTCAAGCAGACTCTTCGGCGTTTCTTTGAACCTAAGTGACAAGCCATTGGAGAGGAGCTAGCCAAGTTACTGGAGGCCGGATTCATTAGAGAAATAAAACATCCGGACTGGCTAGCAAACCTGGTGATGGTACCAAAGAAGGACAAATCCTAGCGCCTATGCGTCGACTTCAAGGACCTTAATAAGGCTTGCCCAAAGGATCCCTTCCCCCTCCCTCGCATCGATCAAATCATCAATGCTACCGCAGGACATGACACATTGTGCTTCCACGACACATACTCCGGTTACCGCCAGATTAAGATGGCGGAGTCCGATCAAGCCGCAACGGCATTTATCACTCCGTACGGCCCCTTCTGTTTTAACACAATGCCCTTCGGGCTCAAAAACCCCGGCGCAACATATCAGCGCATGATTCAGACATGTCTGGAAAAGCAGATCGGCAAAACAGTGGAGGCATACGTGGACGATGTGGTCATTAAAACCAGACATGTCGACTCCTTAATAGACGACTTGAGGCTCATGTTCGACAATCTCCGAACATACGACATTAAGCTCAATCTAGAAAAATGCGTTTTCGGCATGCCCGCCGGAAAGCTCCTGGGCTTCATCGTCTCTAGTAGAGGAATTGAAGCAAATCTGGTGAAAATTCGAGCTCTGTCGCAGTTGGCTATCCCAACTGACCTCAAGCAAATCCAGAAGTTAACTAGATGTGTGGCGGCCTTAAGCCGCTTTATCTCCCGATTAGGAGAAAAGGCACTCCCCCTTTATCGCCTTCTTTGGCGCACCAAACACTTCGAGTGGACGGACGCAACCACGGCCGGATTGGAAGAAATAAAAGCCATCCTGGCCACTAACCCAATCTTGTCCGCGCCAAATATTGGCGAACCAATGCTGTTATATATAGCGGCAACTCACCAAGTTGTAAGAGCAGTGCTCGTCGTCGAACGAGAGACGGGCGGACATAAATTCCCACTTCAAAAGCTGGTATATTATGTATCCACTGTCCTCACTCCATGCAAATCACGGTACCCACATTATCAAAAGATAGCATATGCGGTATTCATGGCATCCCGGAAATTACGACACTACTTTCAAGAGTGTTCAATTACGGTGGCCTCAGAAGTGCCACTCAACGACATAATAAACAACCGTGATGCCACGGGCCGGATTGCCAAATGGGCTATCGAGCTCCTCCCATTCGACATAACACATAGACCACGACAAGCCATTAAGTCGCAAGTACTGGCCGATTTCATCGCCAAGTGGACAGAAGCCGAACTCCCTAAAGAGTATGGCGCGTACTCCAATTGGATCATGCACTTTGACGGCTCTAAAATGATGGCTGGTCTGGGGGCTGGCATCGTCCTGACGTCCCCCACCGGAGATACAGTCCAATACGTACTCCAAATACTATACACAGACTCCAACAACACAGCTGAATACGAGGCCCTATTACATGGTCTCCGGATGGCAGTTTCCATGGGCATTCAACGCCTGGAGGTGCATGGGGACTCGAACCTCGCAATATCTCAAATAAATGGAGACTTCAACGCCAAGGATCTGAAAATGGCGGCATATCGCAACGCCGTCCTCAACATGTCAGCTCGGTTCGAGGGGCTTGAATTCCACCATGTGGCTCGGGAAAACAATCAGGCGGCGGATATGCTCGCCCATCTCGGCGCTAAGCGTGACCTTGTCCCACCTAACATCTTCTTGGAAATGCTGTTTAAGCCATCCGTAGTATGGGAAGGGGACACCGGTAACAATAGTCCAGACCCGGCCACAACACCAAATACCGAACATTGTGACACAATCGGAGGCTCTGCCATCGAAATAACACCTTCAGCCCACGTGATAATGGTCGTCATCGCCTCGTGGACAGAACCATTCCTGGCCTACCTAACCAGACAGGAACTACCTGAGGACCAAAATGAGGCACACTGCATAGTGCGGTGATCTAAAGCCTACAAGGTCCACGAGGGAGAGCTTTATAAGAAAAGCACTATCGGAGTCCTTCAAAGGTGCATCTCCGAAGAGGAAGGGTGGAAGCTTTTGGCAGAAATCCATGCTGGACTCGGCAACCACCACGCTGTAGCCTAGGCCCTTGTAAGAAAGGCCTTCTGTACAGGTTTCTATTGGGCGACGGCCCGAGCAGATGCACAGGATCTAGTCCAACATTGCATCGGTTGCAGCTTTTTGCAAACCAAAGCCATATGTCGCCTACCGCTCTCCAAACAATCCCCATTACTTGGCCCTTTGCGGTCTGGGGGCTTGATATGGTCAGACCCCTCAAAGGGGGAACCCATAAGAAAAAAATACTTACTGGTCATGGTGGATAAATTCACCAAATGGATAGAAGCCAAACCCGTTAAAACGGCTGAATCTGGACCGGTGATAGACTTCATATCTGGGGTTGTACACCATTATGGCATCCCCCACAGCATCATCACTGACAACGGCATGAACTTTACAGCCGGCGAGGTAAAACTTTGGTGCAGCAACATGGGCATCAAGCTCGATTATGCTTCTGTCTATCACCCGCAAACTAACAGTCAAGTCGAGTGAGCAAATGGTCTTATCATGAGCTGCATCAAACCTAGATTAGTGCGCTCCTTAAAGGAATCAAACATGCACTGGGTAGAGGAGCTCGACTCCGTACTATGGGGGATGCGGATCATGGCGAATCGCACTACCGGATACACACCGTTTTTATGGTGTATGGCGCAGAGGCGGTTCTGCATTGCGACATAATTCATGACTCACCTCGAGTGCGCATGTACGAAGAAAAAGAGGCTGAGCTCGATCGGCAGGACAGTTTGGACGCCCTAGAGGAGGAGCGCGACGTGGCAAAAGACCGTTCTGCATTCTATCAGCAACAGGCTCGAAGGTATCAAAGCAAAGAAGTACGGGCCAAAACCTATAACGTTGGCGAACTAGTTCTATGCCTGCCGGAGAAGAAAAAGAACAAGCTCAAGCCCAAATGGGAAGGTCCCTTCATTATTGACCAGATTCTGACCAGTGGGGCGTACCGTCTGTGGGATGCATCAGACAATCGACTCGAGCCAAACCCATGGAACGCAGCCAGACTTCGAAGATTCTACGCCTAGTGCCGGACTCTATGTTTGTCTCCTTACCCCCGTCAATTTTGTGCATATCCGTTATCTGTCTTTTCTCTCCTTTTCTCTTCTTTTTCTTCTCCTCAAGGCCCTAAAAGGCTAACTTGTGTCTTGACTACACAATCTTGACGCGCTAACCGCGCTCATTATAATCGGGGGCTTCTTATACAGAAGCTTAATATAACTATTTTTCTGGGCTTTATGCCCCACACATGTGTTATTCTTCCGCATGTACCTTTTTCACCATTATATGCATTGATATGACTTAAGTTTTGGCCAAGCTAGGTTGCCTGGCTCTTGTATTTATGCCCTACGTTCCCGTTAATTCGGCTAGGGCATAAGGGGAGCACCTCTGCGATTGTTACTGCCGGGTCAGCCGGATGTGTACCTCAGACTGGGTGAAGCCGAAAGCTAGCGTTCTTAAGGGAATATTCGTTCGGTGAACAAAAGATGACTTTTATTTATTTTGATACATGCCCCCAGATGTTTATAGCCTGCGTCTCTTTTCGCAGTTCGGACATGCACATTAGGGCATGCGTACCCAGGGAAAGGAACCCTTAATGGAACTATTCTCCCTGGAAGATGTTTCTTACTATCCATGTAATATAACATAGCTAGTTGGGTACTTGTCTGTTCAAGCACTTATGACCCCTACGCATGGTTTCCACACATACCCCGATTTTTACATAACCGAGCGGGTATTCGGATACACTCTGGACTATCGGGTCCAGAGGTCGAAGTGAAAAGGTCCGCCATGACAAATGATTTACAATCCAGCTAGGGACATTATATATGTCACTTAAAGTACACAGTCACTCAGACTGACTAAATTCTTCTTCTATACCATCCAACAGGCTGTCTAGCCTACAATCCTGTTGGGAATACTTTGCAGCTACTTCTACTTGATCATACACCAAACTGACGGGGATCTCTTTCCCATCGGGCCCCACAGGTCCGACCTCGACCATGCGGTTTGGGTCAGCTTTGGTATATCGTGTCTTCACCATGGCCCAGGCTTCCCTTGCACCTTGTCGGCAGGCTGATATCTTCCATAATCGGAAGCGTCGCCGTGCTCCCTTGAGCTTCTCTATAAGCTCCCCCATGACTCCTGGCGGGTAGGCGGATGGCCACAAGGCTTGGGCTACACCCTGCATCACCTGCCGAACTTGTTCGTGCAGTTGTGAGAGCTCTGGTAGAAGATCACCCACAGACCCGGGCATCTCCTCCGAGGGACGACCCGTCAGCATACCTGCAGACATAACTCTGTTAGCCGGCTTCATCGCCAAACTCTTTCAAAAGTTCGTTCAAGCACTTACTGAAAATGCCACGTCGAAGCCGCTTATTCTCCTTCATGGAGTCTGCAAGCTAGGCTCGGACGTATTTCAGCTCCACGCCCAGCTGCATATTGGCGTCCTGGAGATCATTTCTCTCCTGCCTGACCCACGTAAGCACACGCTCGTCAGCATTTAGCTGTCGATTAGCACGTTGCGCATTACCCGGCACGGCCTCCGGATTCACTCCGGAGTCATCTGCAACACCTATTGTTAGATTTGAATGCATGTTGCATACTATCTGGTACCTGTCATTCTTTGCAATGGAAACAAGTGTTACCAGAGGGGGCCTTCTCGGACTCCTTAAACGCGGCAACCGCGGCCCGTAGCTGGGCCTTGCACTCTTCCAGCTCTTGAGACAATTGGGTGTTCTTCTCTGTAAGAACCTGCACAAGTAATGATCCTTAAATCAGTTGTGTCAACTATTTCAAGTCACAGGGGCTACTAATATATATAATCGTCAGATTTTCTTACCCGTATATCCTTTACATACTAGTCCATGGCTCTGTCAAGACCGTTTTGAGCAGCACGGATGTACGCGTCTCCTGAGTTGAAGGCATCGAACGCCTCTTGGGAGAAACAAGAGTCACGGAGTACGGTCCCAGCGACGCCTGTGATTCATGGCACTTTCCACTTCGGAATTTGAAGCGGATAGTCTATTTGCATCCTCTATAGGAGGAGCATTCGGCGTTCGCCCCGTGTTAGCCTCCGCCTCTACGTCCGGTCTTGGAGCCCGACTAGTGGAGGCGTGATCGGCAACCTCCCCGGATGTAGTCCGGCGAGTGTTTTTCCTACTAGGAAACATGGACGTTGTTATATTTTAAAAGACGACAACCACGGAGCGAGGTTCTATATCATACCTCTGCGCCGGCATCTCAGTCCTGACCGCCTTCCTTTTTAGCCTACCTGGCTTCGGTGCCCCTTGTTGGCTAGTCACTGCGGGTTCGGCGGGGTGTCTTGACGGCCTTCCCTGTAAGACACCATATGTGTACGGTAGGTGAAGTGCATAAAAGGGGATCCTTTTCAGAAGTTGGGACTCCGGTTTTTCTTACACGCGATGCAGGGAGTAGCCCAGGATAGTCGGCTATGATGTCCACCATGGCATCGTCGCCGCTCAATTGATAGAATGTCCTGTCGATCAGCTCCACAAATATGTCCACATCCTCTTCGAGTCCGGGATTGAGGGCCCGATCAGGGTCCTCTGGTTGTGGAGGTGGGATATTGACCTCCCTTATAGCTTTTTGCAGTTCCTGCCATGAAACGACAAGGTGAGTATTTATGACTAAGAATGTGGGAATGTTGGGAGTAAAAAGTGACAGCTCACCCAGCTTGGAGGGTTGTACGTGGAGAATCCATCCCGTGGTCTAATATGGATGAACTCCTCTTCCTCTCCCTTGTACAAAATGGACAGAATTTTTGCTAGAGCAGCAACTGAGTCCGGTCCCTTATGCCCGCAGCGGGTGGCATCATCTTCCCCGTTAAAGTGCCACATGGGGTGCCCTCGATATTGAAGTGGCTGCACCCCCCCCCCCCCCCCCCCGCATTATACATACTGACAAAACCTCGATTATTGTAAGTCCTGATTGAGCCAGCGCTTTTATCCGGCCCATCAGGTAAAGGGCTTCTTCGTTATCATCCTCCTGAGGGCTCCGTGGGCGCCAGCTTCGGCGTTTCTTCAAAGGGGCATTGTCGAACTCGGGAAGACCCATCCAAATAGGATCTGGAAGGGGGGCGTCCTCCATGTAAAACCACTCTGAAGGCCAGTCTTCGGACGTCTTCTTCGGGGTACCGGACAGGTATCCGGTCTCGGCGATGCACCATATTTCGGCTCCGCCCACTTGATATATCGACCCCTTCCGTGTATGGGGCACAAGGCAGAATAGCCTCTTCCACAGCTCGAAATGAGCTTCGCAGCCCAGAAATAGCTCACAAAGGGCAACATAACCAGCGATGTGTAATATGGAAGCAGGGGTGAAATTATGCAACTGGAGGCCATAAAACTCCAGGAGCCCGCGGAGGAACGGATGGATTGGAAATCCAAGTCCCCTTAGTAAATAAGGGACAAGGCATACCCGCTCCCCCTTGGAGGGATTGGGGAAGCTCTCCGCTTGCTTCCCGCCATTATAAGTGGCGAGCCTGGCTCGAACGGGGACCATATACGCTGGAGGGAGAAATCCCTGGGTCTGTAACCCTACTAATTGGCTGTGCGGGATGGAACACTTCTCCCAATCACCAGGCTTAGGGCTACGGGAGCGAGAGGAGGAGCTGCAATGGCCGGCCATGTTGGAATGGATTTTATTCGAGCACGCTCCGACGGATACTCGCCGTGGGAGGATGGTGTGGTCTGGATCTAAGAATCCCCGTCTCTTTAAATAGACAGTTTACTTACATGGCTAGGGTGGCAAATGTAAAAATGCCCTGGCTCCTCGCATTCGCTCGACATGTGGAAGATAACCCTTATTGGGCGCGGAAGCCAAGAAGCACAACATTTATGGGGAGCCGGACACTACTCAGCAGATATTCAGAATTTGGAGAAGAACCCGCCTTGCAATGCCGAAGACAATCTGCGCTCCGGACTCATCGTCATTGAAGCCTGGTTCGGGGGCTACTGAGGGAGTCCTAGATTAGGGGGTCTCCGTACAGCCAGACTATATCCTTTGGCCGGACTATTGGACTATGAAGATACAAGATTGAAGACTTCGTCACGTGTCAGGATGGGACTTTCCTTGGCGTGGAAGGCAAGCTTGGCAATACGGATATGTAGTTCTCCTCCCTTGTAACCGACTCTGTGTAACCCTAGCCCCTTCGGTGTCTATATAAACCGGAGGGTTTGGTCCATGGGACAACAACAATCATACCATAGGCTAGCTTCTAGGGTTTAGCCTCTACGATCTCGTGGTAGATCAACTCTTGTAATACTCATACCATCAAGATCAATCAAGCAAGACGTAGGGTATTACCTCCATCGCGAGGGCCCGAACCTGGGTAAACATCGTGTCCCCCGCCTCCTGTTACCATCTGCCTTAGACGCACAGTTCGGGACCCCCTACCTGAGATCCGCCGGTTTTGACACCGACAATGCCCTTCCGGCTTACTTATATTCTGCCAGCCCCCAAGTCTTTAGATTATGATAAAACCGGAATGATCTGTAGACTTATGATATAGGCTAAAGCTTTACCTTTAGATTTTTTTGAAGTCCAATAAAATAGTATAAACTTCACATGTAGTCCCCAAGGGCCGGTTCATTTGATCATAAATGAGCCGGTACTTAATTTCATAACTATCTTGTGCCGAACCCAACAAATAGTGTAATCCGGCTTAATCTTGAGAGACTTTCTGAATATCATGCATTAGCCCCCAAGTGCTAAGTGATGTTACTTTGTAAGGTACTTGGGACTTGAAATATATTAGAGTCATAAGAAATTGTTTTGGCAGACATTAGCCCCCAAGTGTCAAGTGGTTTTGCAGTGCAAAGTACTTGAGACTTGAACCTTGAACTTTTAGTTTAAACCTTGACACACCTGTGTATGCTTTGTAGAACGCCTTATCTGAATTGGGTTCCCAATTAACTGACGCCAAGACCCGGCTGGCGGATCAAGAGGCAGAAATCAAATCTGCCGATTCTAAACTTCAATTAAGTCTTGCTGAGACGGAAAAACTGAAAACCAGCTTGATTGCCAAAAGGAAATCCTGGGCTGGAGAAAAGATGCTGCTAACACAACGTGCCAAAAAAGTTGAAGCGGCTCTGAGGAGGTTACCACGGAGCTGACCGGCTTAAAGAACCGGGTGTCTCAAATGGTTTCCGCCATCTTTGGTAAGCCATCTGTACTGATCTTTTATACCTTATTTTGACCCGGAATATAAACCGCCAGCTGACCCCTTGTTTAAAAAATATGTGCAGGCCCGTGAAGCAAGAATCTGAACCAAGATAATGTGACTAAACTGAAGGCGGTCTATACCTTAGTGGAGCAGTTGTACACTGGCGCTCAACGAGCACTTGCTGCTATCTCTCCTGCCAATCAAGGACCCAACCGGCTCAGCGATGTCTTGAAAAAATTATCAATCTTACCCGCCAGCTTTCAAGAAGTCAAACGATCCTGTGCCAGAGCCGGAGCCTTGACTGCCCTGAGCTGCTCCAAAGCCTGGGTGCCAGATCTAGACCCGGCAGACATAGCCAGGGGGTACCCTACCGTGAAGGAAGACGGGTCTCTGTTTGAGCAGGATGACTTCGTTGCTTGCGTGAGGGAAGTTCGACCTCAGGCTACCATTCTTGGAGATGAAACCAATATTGATAAATATCAGCCGGGTTTTGATTTGGAGAATAAGAAGATGGCGAATCCCTCTTACAAGGTGACAGACCTTATCCCGCCGGTTCATCAACATAAGTTTGCTCCAGAAGTTGATCCGGCTGGCTTGATTGATGATGAATCAGAGTTCATTGCCGTGAACGGCTTCGACTGGTCCAATCCCAGCTTCCAATTAACAGAAGGAGGTGAACCGGCAAGGGAAGAGTGAGAACCATCTTTATGGGCTCTTAAAAGCCTTGTAATAGATTTAGCTTGAAACAACTGCATATTTTGCCTATGCCAATGTGCATAAGATGCCGTGTGTAACTCTTTGCTTCCTGATGTTAATATATGCGTCACATTTATTATTATCTCTGTAATATTTCGGCTCTGTTCCTGTAGAAAAGGAAAAAACTGGCTTGGCAGTTTAGCACCGAACGGGTCAGAACACCCGGTATATAACCAATGGTTTATAATAGTAGAAGAAACAAAAACAGATGCGAAAATAAACAAGGTTGAAACAACCGTTGATTAACACAGAAACAACTGTTCATAAATAACAGTCATACCTGTATTTTTGACCTCTGGACCACCGGTTTATATGACCCAGGTGATGAGGTTGATGATCCAGTCCTTTTGAGAAGTCAATGCTTCTATACGCCTGATGACTATCATGCCTTGGCGGTTTATTGTCAAATAGTCAAGCCGGTGAAAAGATTGTGCTGATTGTTTAAAATTGAGACAATAAAAGACCAATAAGACAAATAACAGGTGGCAAACAATATAAATTAACCTTGTAACTAAAGGTTGGGGGTTTCTGATTCGAATACGATCAGTAAACCGGACCAAAGGGGTTAAGCTAAGATTCGAATACGATCATATGGCCCCCAGTGGCTTTGGCGTTGCGCCGATCAAATGGGTACCGACAGCTATGTTCTCTTTGGTTCGAATACGACCTATGTTTGAACAGGAAGCCCCCAAATGACCTTGAGAGGTTTTTAACGACCCTGATTCGAATACGATCCAAGTCGAACCCAAAAGGGTTTAAGCTATGATTCGGATACGATCAAGAAGCCCCCAAATGAATTTGGCTTTGAGCCGATCAAGAGAATTATGAAAGCTATGTTCTCTTTGGTTCGAATACGACCTATGTTTGAATAGGAAGCCCCCAAGTGATCATGAGGTTTACAACTAGATTCGAATACGATCATAAGCCGGACCAGAAAGGTTAAGCTAAATTCACATATGATCAGCTCTTTAATAGTCATGAAAAATAGTAAAGATATATAACCTTTGAAGAGGAAAAAGGAAAAAGGTCCTACTTTATTACTTATCATAGTATATACAACATCAAAGTATGTACATGACGAGAGCCGATGGATCAGGTGTAGTATGGCCGAAGTTGAGCAATGTTCCATGGCCGGCGGGTCTCCTCCTCCAACTTACGTGAGTCTTTGTGCTCTCGAACGTCAATGAGGTAATATGACCCGTTGTTTAAGTTCTTGCTGACCACAAAGGGTCCTTCCCAAGGCGGGGATAGCTTGTGTGCATCTGACAGATCCTGGATGAGCCGGAGCACCATGTCACCTTCTTGAAAAGTCCTGGACTTAACCCGGCGGCTGTGATAATGGCGCAGGTCCTGTTGATAAATTGCCGATCGAGCCGCTGCTAAGTCTCTCTCCTCATCTAACAAGTCAAGTGCATCCTGTCTGGCTTGTTCGTTATTAGCTTCAACATAAGCCACCACACGAGGCAAGTCATGAAGGATGTCACTAGGCAGCACCGCTTCCGCTCCATAAACCATGAAGAAAGCTGTATAACCCGTGGTCCTGTTAGGAGTGGTGTTGATACTCCACAGTACTGAGGGTAACTCCTCTACCCAACAACCCGGCGTCTGTTGTAAGGGAACCATGAGCCGGGGTTTGAGACCTTTTAAGATTTCTTGATTTGCTCTCTCAGCCTACCCATTAGATTGAGGATGAGCTATAGAAGAAACATCAAGCAGGATACGCTCATGTTGACAAAACTCCTCCATAGCCCCTTGGGATAAATTAGTACCATTGTCAGTGATAATGCTGTGTGGAAAACCAAAGCAAAAAATCACCTTTTTCATGAACTGGCCCATTGTGGCTGCATCACACTTACTCACTGGCTCTGCCTCAACCCACTTTGTGAATTTGTCAACTGCCACTAAAAGATGTGTCTTTTTATCCTTAGAACTTTCGAAAGGTCCAACCATGTCAAGCCCCCAGACTGCAAACGGCCAAGTAATTGGAATCATCTGTAACTCTTTAGTCGGCACATGCACTCATCGTGCAAATTTTTGACATCCATCACACCTACTGACCAGATCCTCTGCATCGGCGTGAGCCGTCAACCAGTAAAAACCATGACGAAAAGCTTTGGCCACAAGAGACTTTGACCCGGCGTGATGACCACAATCCCCTTCATGTATCTCACGAAGTATTTCTTGGCCTTCTTCAGGAGAAACACACCGCCGAAACGCTCCAGTGACGCTGCGATGGTATAACTCTCCGTCAGAAATCATCATTGATTTGGACCGCCGGGTTATCTGTCGGGAAAGGGTCTCATCCTCTGGCAACTCGCCCCAGGTCATGTAAGCCAAGAACGGTACTGTCCAATCTGGGATAACGTGAAGAGCCGCCACCAACTGTGCCTCCGGGTCAGGAACGGCTAAATCTTCCTCTGTAGGTAACTTAACAGACGGGTTATGCAAAACATCCAAAAGGTGTTAGGTGGGACCGGCTTACGCTGAGATCCCAACCGGCTTAAAGCATCGGCCGCTTCGTTCTTCCTACGATCAATGTGTTCCACCTAATAACCTTTAAAATGTCCTGCAACAGCATCAACTTCACGGCGATAAGCCGCCATGAGAGGGTTCTTGGAATCCCACTTGCCTGGCACCTGTTGAGCCACCAAATCTGAATCGCCAAGACATCGGACCTGGCTCAGGCTCATCTCTTTAGCCATTCGAAGACCATGGAGCAAGGCTTCATACTCTGTTGCGTTGTTAGTACAAGGAAACATCAATCGCAACACATAACAAAACCTGTCACCTCGAGGGGAAGTTAAACAACTCCAGCCCCCGAGCCTTCCAGCTGTCTAGACCCATCAAAGTGAATTGTCCAATATGTGTTGTATGGTTTCTCCTCTGGCATCTACATCTCTGTCCACTCATTAAAAAAGTCAACCAGCGCTTGAGATTTGATCGCAGTACGTGGCACATACTTCAACCCATGAGACCCAAGTTCAATGGCCCACTTGGCGACTCATCTAGTAGCTTCTCTATTTTGAATGATGTCTCCCAAAGGAGCGGAGCTAACCACAGTGATTGGGTGACCCTGAAAGTAATGTTTGAGCTTCCGGCTTGCCATGAATACCCCATAAACAAGTTTCTGCCAATGTGGATATCTTTGTTTAGATTCAATTAACACCTCACTGACGTAGTAAACCGACTGTTGGACCGGATGCTCCTTGTCAGCCTCCTTGCGTTCCACCATAATCGCCACACTAACAGCTCGTGAGTTAGCAGCTACATATAACAATAGCGGTTCTTTCTCAACCGGAGCAGCAAGAACCGGCGGCTCAGCAAGTTGTTTCTTTAGATCCTCAAAGGCAGAATTTGTAGCTTCACTCCAAACAAAGTCATCCGTCTTTTTCATCATCTGATATAAAGGCATCACCTTCTCCCCTAACCGGCTTATGAACCGGCTCAGAGCAGCAACACGACCCGCCAGCCGTTGAACGTCATTGATGCATGCTGGTTTGGCCAGGGATGTGATTGCCTTAATTTTCTCTGGGTTAGCTTCAGTACCTCGGTTGGACACCAAAAAACCCAAGAGTTTGCCAGCTGGGAGTCCAAAAACACACTTGGCCGGGTTAAGCATCATCTTGTAGACCCGGAGGTTATCAAAGGTCTCCTTCAGATCTGTCACCAAGGTTTCCTTTTTCTGGACTTCACCACTATATCATCCACATAAGCATGAACATTACGCCCAATCTGATTGTGAAGGCAATTCTACACACACCGTTGATAAGTCGCCCGGGCACTCTTAAGCCCAAAAGGTAGACTAGCAGAATGCTCCAAATGGAGTGATGAAAGCTGTCTTCTCCTGGTCCTTGACTGCCATCTTGACCAGATGATAACCTGAATAAGCATCCAGAAAACTCAAACGCTCACAACCTGCCATAGCATCAATGATCTGATCAATATGAGGGAGAGCAAAAGGGTCGACTGGACAAGATTTGTTTAAATTGGTGTAATCCACACACATACGCAAGGTGCCGTTCTTCTTGAGTACAAGCACCGGGTTAGCCAACCACTCTGGGTGAAAAACTTCCACAATGAACCCGGCCGCCAAGAGCCAGGCCACCTCTTCTCCAATGGCCTTGCGCCTTTCCTCGTTAAACCGTTAGAGAAACTGCCTGACCGGCTTAAACTTCGGATCAATATTAAGAGTGTGCTCAGCGAGTTCTCTCGGGACACCCGGCATGTCAGAAGGTTTCCATGCAAAGATGTCCCGATTCTCACGGATGAACTCGATGAGCGCGCTTTCCTATTTTGGATCCAAGTTGGCACAGATAATGAACTGCTTGGATGAGTCGCCAGGCACAAAATTAACCGTTTTGGTGTCATCAGCTGACTTGAATTTCAACACCGGTTCATGCTCCATTCTTGGCTTCTTTAAAGACGTCATGTCTGCCGGGTCAACATTATCTTTATAAAACTTTAACTCCTCTGTTACACAAACAGATTCAGCATAAGCGGCATCTCCTTCTTCACACTCCAGGGCTATTTTCCGGCTTCCATGTACTGTAATGGTGCCTTTATAACCCGGAATCTTGAGCTGCAGATATACATAACACGGCTGAGCCATGAACTTGGCGTAAGCCGGTCGTCCAAACAGAGCATCATATGGGCTTTTGATCTTAACCACCTCAAAAGTTAACTTCTCAGCTCTGGAATCATATTCATCCCCAAAGGCTACTTCCAGTTCAATCTTACCAACTGGGTATGCCGACTTGCCAGGTACAACACCGTGAGAAATAGTGTTGGATTGCTTAAGACTCTTATTAGTCAACCCCATCCGACAGAACGTCTCATAGTAGAGGATGTTGATGCTACTGCCTCCATCCATGAGCACTTTAGTGAATTTATATCCATCAACCTGAGGTGCCACTACCAAGGCTAAGTGACCTGGATTATCAACCCGGGGAGGATGATCTTCTCTGCTCCACACAATAGGTTGTTCTGACCACCTTAAATAACATGGAATCGCCGGCTCAACGGCATTGACAGCCCTCTTATGAAGCTTCTGGTCCCTCTTGCATAAACTAGTGGTAAATACATGGTATTGGCCACTATTCAACTATTTTAGGTTGCTCTGATATCCGGACTGTTGCTGCTGATTACCTTGGCCGGGTTGTGGATTATAACCTCCCTGGTTACCCGTATGGCCCTGACCATGAAAACCGCCTCCACCTGAACCGGCGCCCGGGCCATGAAAGCTGCCTCCGCCTGAACCGCCGCTAGGCCCGTGACTTCCATCAAACGTGTTTGAATTTTTGAATGCCTTCATGATGGTACAGTCCTTCCACAAATGGGTGGCTGGCTTCTCCAGGGTGCCGTGTCTTGGACAAGGTTCATTCAATAGTTGCTCGAGGGTGGGACCTGACCCGCCTGACCGAGGGGGTTGCCTACCCTTGCGTCGTTGATTGTTGCTCTGTGCATTGGTGTTAGCCACAAACTCGTCAGCCTTACATTTATTACCTCCTTGATTTGTCGGGTTATGCTGGTGACCTTTGCCGTTGCCATTCTTCTTTCCCTTCCCTATTTTTTCTTCATCAGACACGGGGTCCTTGGTACTATCAGAATCAACATACTTGACCAGAGCCGCCATCAACTGGCCCATGTCATTGCAGTCACGCTTGAGACGCCCCAGCTTCTGCTTCAGAGGTTCAAAACGGCATTTTTTCTCCAACATTAAGACTGCTGAGCTGGCATCCATATTATCAGATGAATGTATTATCTCCTTGACCTGACGCACCCAATGGATTGTGGACTCACCTTCCTCTTGCTTACAATTAGTCAGGTCCACGATTGACATAGGTTGTTTGCATGTGACCTTGAAGTTCTGAATGAACCGGGCTTTTAATTCCGCCCATGAGCCGATGGAATTGGGGGGTAATCCTTTCAACCAAGTGTGAGCCGTTCCATCCAACATCATAGTGAAATACTTATCCATTGCTGCATCGCTGACCTCCAACAGCTCCATCGCCATCTCATAACTCTCAATCTAGGCCACAGGCTGCAAGTCGGCCGTGTAATTAGGCACCTTACGAGGCCCCTTGAAGTCTTTTGGCAAGCGCTCATTACGTATAGCCGGCACCAGGCAAGGGACACCTCCTGTTCTTGTGGCTACTCCTGCCTCAACAGAGGTTACTGGATAATCCGGAAAAGTTTGATGAGCCGCCTACTCAGCTACCAGTTGAACCGCCCGCTCAGCCTCTTATCGGATCCTCTCCTGATCCGCTAAGTTAAGGGCTCCAGCCTGTACCGGCTCATGCCTGTGCGGTTGATTGCGGCATTGAGCGTTGCTTGACATATCAGCTGAGTCCATATGCCTGCTGTAGCTTGGGCCCCGGCTCTGGCGAGGGGTTGAATGGATTCTGTCTCGACTGTAAGAGTACGCATCCTGCTGCGCCAGAGCCGTCTGAAGAAGTTCTCTCACCCTTCGTGTTTCGATTGTTGTCGGAGAGTCACCTTCCATCGGGAGAGCCGCCAAACGAGCCGACATAGCAATGAGGTTTTCCAAAGGATTGGAGAAGTGACCCGGTGGTGTTGGCGCATAATGAGGCGGAGCGGTATACATGCGAGGTGGTTCCATGGCCCGCGGCTGAACCGGCGCTCCGGGTGTCGTGATCCGATTTGCCTCTGGCGGGTTACTTGGACCGGCCCCAGGGGTATGGCAAAGGTTCCTAGGATCGAGCATCAGAGGTAGACGTGACTGAGTTTTCTAATGCCTTCTCCTCATGACCTCGTTTGACGCGTTTAGATCCACCGAGAGCCGGAAAGTCTTCGCTTGAAGCTGCTGAGCACGAGCGTCCAAAGCTAACAGCTCCACGGCCATCTTGACCTCTTCTGCTACTAAATTTTCCTTGGCCTGTGCCATCTCTTTGCGTACCGGTGCCACCTCCGCGTCATGCTAAACTTTATCCACCGGCTCCACCACGGAAGTCAACAGAGCTGTCAACTTATCCATGAGGTCCATTAGTATCTGAGCCGGGGGGGGCGCGGGGTCTCCTCACCCGGCCGCTGCCGACCCGGTGGTTGTTGCTGCTGCAGCCGTGGAGTTCTGCCCGGGCTGAGTGCCTGCCATGAAGACTCCGGCTCGATTCGGCGGCTCAAAGGGGTCCGGAATACTGTTGCCATCGGAACAGCCCCCAAGCATGCCATCCTGCAGCTGATACAAATAATTTGTCTCACCTGTTGATGATGTAGCATCAGAGCAGATGGCCGTCTCACCGCCATCCACTGATCCGTCTGAGTATTCACCTCCATGGGTGCAACCCACAAAGGCACACTTTATGATGGGTCGGGCCCGTGCGGGTCTCGCGCGCTGAGCCGTCTCGATGATGTTGGTGCAGACGTCTGGCTCAGGGCCCGATTCACCGATCCGGCCGATGAAGACATGAATTCCACCGAAGGGGACCCGGTACCCGTACTCAATTGAGCCGGCCTCGGGGCCCCAGCCTTCGTCGCCGATGTAGAGCTTGCCGTGAAGACTCTTGGTCATCCGGCCCACAGTGTATCCCTTGAGCCCTTTGAAGTTGCCCTTCAAGAACTCAAATCCACCGTGCGTTGGCCCCACGGTGGGCGCCAACTATCATGGAATTGTCACGGCAGATGTCCTAGCAAAAGGACTTAGTCGTAGGGCCATCGCAACTAGGAAGCTTAAAGGGGTTAATCGGGACAAAGGACACGAGAGGTTTTATACTAGTTCGGCCCCTTACGATGAAGGGAAAAGCCTATGTCTAGTTGTGTTGGAATTGCTGGGGTTTCGATCACCAAGAGGCTAATCCACCGGCTTGGTTATCGATCTCTTGTTTCTTTCCCTAAGCCGCCGCCGGGTCGTCCCCTTATATACACGGGTTGACGTCTGGCGGCCTAGAGAGTCCCAGTCGGCTCATAAAACGTGTCCGACTCGGTGACTTCTTTTATATGCCTTTCCTTACAAGTCTTTCCTCACATACGTCGGTTTACAATATTGGGCCTTAAGCCGCCTCTGAGCTTAGGCCTTCTATAAGCCTTAATAAACTATCGCCTTGAATGTTACTGGGCTTCCTTTGTGACCCGCCGTTGGGGCTGACCCGGCCCCTCCTGGGCGGGTCTTACCTGGTAGCTATATTCCCAACACAAGCCAAGTTCTATAATGAAAAATTCACACTAGTATATGAAAGTGACAAAACAAGAGACTCTCTATCATAAAGATCATGGTGCTACTTTGAAGCACAAGTGTGGAAAAAAGGATAGTAGCATTGTCCCCTTTTATTTCTTTTTTTGGCCTTTCCTTTTTTTATTTAGCCTTCCCCCTTTTTTGAGATAATGCTCTATTAATGATGATCATGACACTTCTATTTATTTACAGCTCAATAATTACAACTCGATACAAGAACAAAATATGACTCTATATGAATGCCTCCAACGGTGTACCAAGAAGGGCAATGAATCAAGAGTGACATGTCTGATAAATTATGCATGGTGGCTTTGCCACAAATAAGATGTCAAATACATGATCATGCAAGGCAATATGACAATGATGAAGCGTGTCATAAATGAAACGATGGAAAGTTGCATGGCAATATATCTCGGAATGGCTATGGAAATGCCATAATAGGTAGGTATGGTGGCTGTTTTGAGGATGATATAAGGAGGTTTATGTGTGACAGAGTGTATCATATCATGGGGTTTGGATGCACCGGCGAAGTTTGCACCAACTCTCAAGGTGAGAAAGGGCAATGCATGGTACCGAAGAGGCTAGCAATGATGGAAAGGTGAGAGTGCATATAATCCATGGACTCAACATTATCCATAAAGAACTCACATACTTATTGCAAAAATCTGCAAGTCATCAAAAACCAAGCATTACGCGCATGCTCCTAGGGGGTAGATTGGTAGGAAAAGACCATCGCTCATCCCCGACCGCCACTCATAAGGAAGCCAATCAAAGAACACATCATGTTTCAAATTTGTTACACAACCATTACCATACATGCATGCTACGGGACTTGCAATCTTCAACTCCAGTATTTCTCAAATTCACAACTACTCAACTATCACAACTCTAATATCACCATCTTTATATCTCAAAACAATTATCAAGTGTCAAACTTCTCATAGTATTCAATGCACCTTTTATGAAAGTTTTTATTATACCCATCCTGGATACCTATCATATTAGGACTAATTTTATAACCAAATCAAATTACCATGATGTTCTAAAGGACTCTAAAAATAATATAAGTGAAGCATGAGAGATCAATAATTTCTATAAAATAAAACCACCACCGTGCTCTAAAAGATATAAGTGAAGCACTAGGGCAAAATTATCTAGCTCAAAAGATATAACTGAAGCACATAGAGTATTCTAATAAATTCCGGTTCATGTGTGTCTCTCCCAAAAGGTGTGTACAGCAAGGATGATTGTGGTAAACTAAAAAGCAAAGATTCAAATCATACAAGACGCTCCAAGCAAAACACATATCATGTGGTGAATAAAAATATAGCCTCAAGTAAAGTTACCGATGAACGAAGACGAAAGTGGGGACGCCTTCCGGGGCATCCCCAAGCTTAGGCTTTTGGTTTTCCTTGAATTTTACCTTGGGGTGCCTTGTTCATCCCCAAGCTTAGGCTCTTGCCACTCTTTATTCCATAATCCATCAAATCTTTACCCAAAACTTGAAAACTTCACAACACAAAACTCAATAGAAAATCTCATGAGCTCCGTTAGTATAAGAAAACAAACCACCACTTAAGGTACTGTAATGAACTCATTATTTATTTATATTGGTGTTAAACCTACTGTATTCCAACTTCTCTATGGTTCATACCTTCCGATACTAGCCATAGATTCATCAAAATAAGCAAACAACACACGAAAAACAGAATCTGTCAAAAACAGAATAGTCTGTAGTAATATGTAGATTTCGAATACTTCTGTAACCCCAATAATTCTGAAATAAATTGGTGGACGTGAGGAATTTGTCTAGTAATCATCTGCTAAAAGAATCTACCTAATCACACTCTCCAGCAAAAAATGGCAGCAAATCTCGTGAGCGCTAAAGTTTCTGTTTTTTACAGCAAGATCGCAAAAACTTCCCCCAAGTCTTCCCAAAGGTTCTACTTGGCACAAACACTAATTAAAGGCATAAAACCACATCTAAACAGAGGCTATATAAATTATTTATTACTAAACAAAACCAAAAATTAATAAACAAAAATAAAATTGGGTTGCCTCCCAACAAGAGCTATCGTTTAACGCCCCTAGCTAGGCATAAAAGCAAGAATATATCTAGGTATTATCATCTTTGGTATGCAATCCATAAGTGGCACACATAATAGATTCATAAGGTAATTTAATTTTATTTCTAGGAAAGTGTTACATGCCTTTCCTTAACGGAAATTGGAATCTAATATTCCCTTCTTTCATATCAATAATTGCACCAATCGTTCTAAGGAAAGGTCTACCAAGAATAATGGGACATGTAGGATTGCAATCAATATCAAGAACAATGAAATCTACGGGCACATAATACCTATTTGCAATAGTAAGAACATCATTAATCCTTTGCATAGGTTTCTTAATAGTGGAATCCACGAGGTGCAAATTTAAAGAACAATCATCAAATTCACGGAAACCTAACACATCACACAAAGCTTTTGGAATCGTGGAAACGCTAGCATCCAAATCACATAAAGCATAGCATTCATGATCTTTAATTTTAATTTTATTAGTAGGTTCCCACTCATCATGAAGTTTCCTAGGGATAGAAACTTCTAATTCAAGCTTTTCTTCATAAGATTGCATTAAAGCATCAACAATATGTTTGGTAAAAGCTTTATTTTGACTATAAGCATGCGGAGAATTTAGCACGGATTGCAACAAGGAAATACAATCTATCAAAGAGCAATTATCATAATTAAATTCCTTGAAATCCAAAATATTGGGTTCATTGCTCTGTAAAGTTTTTACCTCATCAATCCCACTTTTACCAAAGTTTGCATCAAGATCTAAAAACTCCGAATCATTGGGACCTCTTTTAACTAAAGTTGACTCATCTCCAGTCCCATAATTATGAAGATTCATATTAAAATACAAATATTTAATAGGAGACACATCAATCACTTTTAGATCTTCATCCTTATTATCATCAAAACTAGAAGAACACACTTTTATAAAGCAATCTTTGTTTGCACGCATCCCAACGGTTCTTTCTTTGCACTCATCAATGGAAATTCCCAAGGCTTTGAGAGACTCATTGATATCATGCTTAGGTGGAATAGATCTAAGTTACAAAGAATCAACATCAAGAGAAATTCTATCCACGTTCCTAGCCAACTCATCAATCTTAGACAATTTTTCTTCAATCAAAGCATTGAAACTCTTTTGCGAACTAATAAATTCTTTAATACTAGATTCAAAATTAGAGGGCATCTTATTATAATTTCCATAAGAATTGTTGTAGGAATTACCAGAATTATTATAGGAATTACTAGGAAACGGCCTAGGATTAAAGTTTCCTCTATATGCGTTGTTACCAAAATTGTTCCTACCAACAAAATTCACATTCATAGATTCATTATTATTCTCAATCAAAGTAGACAAAGGAATATCATTAGGATCGGAAGATACACTCTTATTAGCCGACAATTTCATAAGTTCATCCATCTTTCCACTCAAAACATTAATTTCTTCTATAGCACGAACCTTTTTACTAGTAGATCTTTCGGTGTGCCATTGAGAATAATTAACCATAATATTATCTAGGAGTTTGGTAGCTTCTCCTAAAGTGATTTCCATAAAAGTGCCTCCCGCGGCTGAATCTAAAAGATTTCTAGAAGCAAAATTCAATCCAGCATAAAAATTTTGTATAATCATCCACAAGTTCAAACCATGTGTAGGGAAATTACGTATCATTAATTTCATCCGCTCCCATGTTTGTGCAACATGCTCATGATCAAGTTGCTTAAAATTCATAATATCGTTTCTAAGAGAGATGATTTTAGTGGGAGGAAAATACTTAGAGATAAAAGCATCTTTAAACTTGTTCCAAGAATCAATACTATTTTTAGGCAAAGACAAAAACCAAGTTTTAGCACGATCTCTAAGAGAAAACAGAAATAGCTTCAATTTAACAATATCATTATCCACATCTTTCTTCTTTTGCATATCACAAAAATAAACTAAATTGTTTAGATGGGTAGCGGCATCTTCACTAGGAAGGCTAGAAAACGGATCTTTCATGACAAGATTCAGCAAAGCAGTATTAATCTCACAAGATTTAGCATTGGTAAGGGGAGAAATCAGAGTGCTAATAAAATCATTATTGTTGGTATTGGAAAAATCACACAATTTAGTATTATCTTGAGCCATCGTGACAAACATTCCAACACACAAGCACACAAGAAGCTAGTGAAAAATAGGCGAATGGAAAAAGAGGGCGAATAAAATGGCAAGGGTGAAGTGGGGGAGAGGAAAACGAGAGGCAAATGGCAAATAATGTAATGCGAGGGATAAGATTTTGTGATGGGTACTTGGTATGCCTTGACTTGTGCGTATATCTCCCCGGCAACAGCGCCAAAAATCCTTCTTGCTACCTCTTGAGCACTGTGTTGGTTTTCCCTTGAAGAGGAAAGGGTGATGCAGCAAAGTAGCGTAAGTATTTCCCTCGGTTTTTGAGAACCAAGGTATCAATCCAGTAGGAGACTACACGCAAGACCCTCTTACCCACACAAACAAATAAGAACCTTGCAACCAACGCGATAAAGGGGTTGTCAATCCCTTCACGGTCACTTACGAGAGTGAGATCTGATAGAGATAATAAGGTAAATATTTTTGGTATTTTTATGATATAGATTGAAAGTAAAGATTGAAAAATAAAATAGATTGGAAACTTATATGATAAAAGATAGACCCGGGGGCCATAGGTTTCACTAGTGTCTTCTCTCAAGATAGCATAAGTATTACGGTGGGTGAACAAATTACTGTCGAGCAATTGATAGAAAACTGCATAATTATGAGAATATCTAGGCATGATCATGTATATAGGCATCACATCCGCGACAAGTAGACCGAAACGATTCTACATCTACTACTATTACTCCACACATCGACCGCTATCCGGCATGCATCTAGAGTATTAAGTTAATAAGAATAGAGTAATGCATTAGGCAAGATGACATGATGCAGAGAGATAAACTCAAGCAATATGATATAAACCCCATCTTTTTATCCTCGATGGCAACAATACAATACGTGCCTTGATGCCCCTGCTGTCACTGGGAAAGGACACCGCAAGATTGAACCCAAAGCTAAGCACTCCTCCCATTGCAAGAAAGATCAATCTAGTAGGCCAAACCAAACTGATAATTCGAAGAGACTTGCAAAGATAAAAAAATCATACATAAAAGATTTCAGAGAAGAATCAAATATTGTTCATAGATAAACTTGATCATAAACCCACAATTCATCGGATCTCGACAAACACATCGCAAAAAGAATTACATCAAATAGATCTCCAAGAAGATCGAGGAGAACTTTGTATTGAGATCCAAAGAGAGAGAAGAAGCCATCTAGCTAATAACTATGGACCCGAAGGTCTGTGGTAAACTACTCACACATCATCGAAGGGGCTATGGTGTTGATGTAGAAGCCCTCCGTGATCGATTCCCCCTCCGGCGGAGCTCTGGAAAAGGCCCCAAGATGGGATCTCTTGGGTACAGAAGGTTGCGGCGGTGGAAATAGGGTTTCGTGGTGCTCCTGGAAGTTTTCGGGGTATATGGATATATATACGAGGAAGAAATAGGTCGGTGGAGCTGCGAGAGGCCCACGAGGGTGGGGGCACGCCCAGGGGGGCAGGCGCGCCTCCCTGCCTCGTGGCCTCCTTGCTTCTTTCTTGACGTCTACTCCAAGTCCCCAGGATCACGTTTGTTCCAAAAATAACTCTCCCGAAGGTTTCATTCCGTTTGATATTCCTTTTGAAACACTGAAATAGGCAAAAAAAACAGCAATTTGCACTGGGCCTTGGGTTAGTAGGTTAGTCCCAAAAATAATATAAAAGTGTATAATAAAGCCCATTAAACATCCAAAACAGATAATATAATAGCATGGAACAATAAAAAATTATAGATACATTGGAGACGTATCAGTGATCTCCTATTTTAACTGAGATGACAGGCATGCCAACAATAGGTCTATGTTTATCTTTTTTACCAGGTTTGGCAATTCTAGCAGCTTCTTCATAGAAACAAATAACATGACCATCCATATCTTCTTCCAAGAGATCTTTAACCATAGCAATACTAGGTTCTACTTTAATTTGTTCATCAGGGTTAGATGTTCTAGTATAGCATTTGTTAACCACAGCTGAAACTTTAGCATGTTCCTTTATCCTAACAGCGAAAGGTGGTTTCTCTATATAAGTAGAAGGAACAACTTGATCAACATTATAAAGTACAGTTTCTTCTTTAACTGGTACCAGTTCTTTAATTTCTTATTTAATAGGTGGGTGATATTTAAACCACTTCTCTTTAGGGAGTTCAACATGAGTAGCAAATGATTCACAAGAGGAGGCTACTATTTCAGAGTCAAGTCCATATTTAGTGCTAAACTTTTGAAAAGCATCTATATCCATAAAAGATTTAACACAATCATATTTAAGTTTAATACCTGACTCTTTACCTTCGTCGAGTTCCCAATCTTCAGAGTTGCGTTTAATTCTTTCCAAAAGATCCCACCGGAATTCAATAGTCTTCTTCATAAAACAACCAGCACAAGAAGTATCAAGCATGATTTGATCATTACGAGAAAGCCAAGCATAAAAGTTCTGGATAATTTCTCTTGAGAGCTCATGATTGGGTCATGAATATAACATTGACTTAAGCCTCCCCCAAGCTAGAGCGATACTTTCTCCTTCACGAGGCCACAAATTATATATATAATTCCGATCACGATGAACTAGATACATAGAATAATTTTTTGGTGGAACTCCAATTTCAAACGATACCAATTCCAAGATCCGATATCATCGCATAGCCTATACCATGCCAATGATTTTCCCTTCAAAGATAAAGGGAAAACCTTTCTCATAACTTCATCTCTGGGTAAACCTGCAAGCTTGAACAATCCACAAATTTGTTTCACATATATCAAGTGCATATCAGGATGTTCAGTTCCATCTCCTGCATTAGGATTAGCTAGCAGTTGTTCTCTCATACCCGAAGGAATTTCATATTCAATATTTTAACTAGGTGCAGTAGGTTGAGGGGAAATTAATTGTGGTTCCTGACGAGGTGAATATACCCCAAACAAACCCCTCAAAGGATTGTTTTCCATAGTAACAAGTGACAATAAATTTCAGCACACTATGTAAATGTTTCTTTACCAAATTCCACTTACCAATGGTGCTTCACTCCCCGACAACGGCGCCAGAAAATAGCCTTGATGACCCACAAGTGTAGGGGATCAATTTTAGCTCTTTTTGATAAGTAAGAGTGTCAAACCAACGAGGAGCAGAAGGAAATGACAAGTAGTTTTCAGCAAGGTAATGTCTGCAAGTGCTAAAATTGTAAGTAGCAAAGTAGTTTGATAGCAAGATAATTTGTAACAAGCAAGTAATGATAGTAGTAAAAAATTGCAGCAAGGTAGCCCAATCCTTTTGAGGCAAAGGACAGGCCAAAACGGTCTCTTATGATAAGCAAAGCGTTCTTGAGGGTACACGGGAATTTCATCTAGTCACTTTCATCATGTTGGTTTAATTCGTGTTCGGTACTTTGATAATTTGATATGTGGGTGGACCAGTGCATAGGTGTTGTTCTTACTTGAACAAACCTCCTACTTATAATTAACCCTCCCGTAAGCATCCGCAACTACGAGAAAAGAATTAAGAATAAATTCTAACCATAGTATTAAACTTTTGGATCCAATTGGTCCCTTACGGAATAACACACAAATTGGGGTTTAAGTGTCTGTCACTCTCACAACTCATCATCTAATTGCTACTCCACAATTCATTCCCTTAGGCCCAAAATATGGTGAAGTGTCATGTAGTCGATGTTCACATGACACCACTAAGGGAATCACAACATACATACTATCAAAATATCAAACACATATCAAATTCACATGATTACTTGCAACATGATTTCTTGCCTGACCTCAAGAACAAAGGTAACTACTCACAAATGATAACACATGATCATGATCAGAGGATTATTAAATAACATATTGTATCTGAACATATAATATTCCACCAAATAAACCATATAGTAATCAACTTCAAGATGCAATCAACACTACTAGTCACCCATAATTACCAATATATAGTTCCGGTAACAAGATTGAACACAAGATATGAACTAGGGTTTGAGAGGAGATGGTGCTGTTGAAGATGTTGATAGAGATTGCCCTCCCCAAGATGGGAGAGTTGTTGGTGATGATGATGACGATGATTTCCCCCTCCGGGAGGGAAGTTCCCCCGGCGGAATCGATCCGCCTGAGGGCAAAAGTGCTCCTGCCCAAGTTCCGCCTCGAGGCAGCGGCGCTTCGTCCCGAAAGTCCTCTCCTTATTTTTTCTAGGTCAAAATGACTTATATACCAAAATATGGGCACCGGAGGTGGGCCGAGGGGAGCACAACCCACCAGGGCGCGCCTGGGCTCCCTGGTGCGCCCAGGTGGGTTGTACCCACCTGGTGGACCCCCTCTGGTACTTATTGGCTCCAATAATTCTTATATATTCCATAAAAAATCCTCATGAAGTTTCAGCTTGTTTGGAGTTGTGCAGAATATGTAGCCTGACGTAGCTTTTCCAGGTCCAGATTTCCAGCTGCCGGAATTCTCCCTCTTGGTGTGTACCTTGCAAATTATGAGAGAAAAGGCATTAGAATTACTCCAACAAGCATTATTATGGATAAAAACATTTATAAATAACAGTAAGAAAACATGATGCAAAATGGATGTATCATTCGGTGACTCCGAGATGCTAGGGTTTCACAGAGTAAGTGATTTCGGTCACACCGATTAGTACTCTTCGGTCAGACCAAGATATACTTGTGCAATGGCCTGAGCCAAATCGGTGAGACCGAGATCCTCAGATCGGTCAGTCCGAGATGAGTTTGGCAAAAACCTAACCCTAAGTTTTTGCATCAAATCTATTCTAATGGAACTTTTTGGTCGATAGATTGATCTCATTCGTGGTAAGAATAATGGCAATGTTCTTTGTGCAAGAATCAGAAAAAGAGAACGCACAAAGAGGTCAAGTCCGTACCCTAACTTGGCGACGAAATCGCTACGCCGACAACGGCGGTGAGATTTCCATTGACGGCGACGGAGACTAGCGGCAGGAGGACATTGGCGACAACTGAGATGATCTAGAGACCAAGAGGGCGGCAGAGCTGGGAGGCGTGGACGAGTGGTTTGGAGGAATTTCCAAAATTTCAACCCGCGGTATATATACCCAGTCATTGTCGGTGTGACCGAGTGGAACGACTCGGTGGCACCGAGATGCAAAACTACTAGCAGTTACAGCAACTCGGTGTGACCGAATTTTTCAAATCGGTTGCACTGAGATGATGAAAACCTAGATCAACTTAATGAATTCGGTGAGACCGAGTGTGATAAGTTGGTTTGACCGACATGCATTAAGAGGTTTTGGAAGTTTAAGCCCTTGACGAACCGGTGGCTCCGAGTGCTCCTCACCCGAAGGTTTCAAATTCGACTTGTTCAAGCTTTGTGATGTAGCATGAATAGAGTTTGAGATGAGAAAAGCATAGATAGCTAGAGGGAGTACTTAGGCATTCTTGTCCATCCATTTGGCAAAAAGAAAAACCAAACAATCAAAGCAACAAATGGATGTCCTCGAATGGAGAAATTATGCAACCAACATGCTTACACAATAATATGTCAAATGAAATTTGTGGCAAAGCGTGCACAATCACTCTAGCATCTATCAAGCAATTGGAGATTACTAGGTCATCTATATATGAGTATATTGACTGAGGAGTCAAATGAGAACATTTGATTGTAGGTCATACTCATCATTTAAGAACAAGTGGGGTTACCACTTTTACATAAAGCATTGTTGTGTTCACATCATTTTAGTTTCTTTAGCTCAATTCTTAGAGCAAAGCTCCCCTAGATGTGATATCCCCCCCTAGAGGGATGAATTAACCTTGGGTTTTTTCGATGATGACTTCATGTAGATATTGAAGATGTGGATGCTCAACTTTGATGTAGATTATTTGGAGCAATCCATTGGAGTGAGTTGCACTTTCAATACCTACATGGGTTAGTCCCACAAGGAACACACAAGGATATCCATATACATAGAGTGAAACACACATATGATGATGTCCATGAAAGCATTAGGTTACCTTGTCCCTTGTCTTACCAACAAGAGGGTTTGTGACTCCTTGAACTAGTGCAAGATATGGAAGTTGATTGCACTTGTACTTGCCAAAATGAATATGAGTGGAGTATGTTGGCGGAGTCACCCTCAAGAACTCTCTAGTTCTTCTTCTTTGGAACCCACATCAACTTGATGGGAATCCTTGGAGTTATAGTCGTACTTGATGAAGTAGAACTTGATGTAGTCTTGGGAACCCACTTGACCAAGGCCTTTGGAGCTTCTCCAAATGAATCAATCTCTTCTTGAAGCTTATCCTTGCCTTTTAGCTTGTGGTCTTGTGGTGGAAGATCATCTTGAGCTTGTATTCCCTTGAAAGAAGTAGGGTCATACTTATCTTGTTGAGGAACAAACTTTTTCTTGGGGTATTGATCTTCTTCCCACTCAACTCCATTAGCATTGAACTTTTGTTAAAAACCAACACCTTGATTCTTCCGGTGCCTTCCTTGCTTGCGTAAAATTTCCTCAAATTGCTTACTTCTAGTAAGGCTCTTGTAAACACCTTTCTCTATAATTCCCTTCAATAAGCTATTTTTTTTGCTCAAGTGTAACTTGGCTAAGAGAATCATTAGTGGAATCAAGAGAACTAATAGAAGCATCAATATTGGATTTAACATGATTATTATTACTACTAGAAGAAGAATCTTTCTTGCTCTTGTTGCTACATTTTACTTGGGGCATGTAAGTAGACAAGAGTAAATGCTTCACAGTGTAAGAAGAACTTTTCTTATGAAGATCATCATTGATTGCTTTTAAGAACCCATGCTCTTGCTCTAGGTTGAGCTTCTCAAAGTGTAGCTTCTCATGAGTCTTTAAAAGCTCTCGATAATCCTGTAAGGTAGTTTCATGAGCTAACTTAAGATTGTTTAGTTCTTTAGTTAGATGATCAATCTCCTTCTTATCATTGTCATTCATTTTATCTTGATTAGCATGATTAATAGCAGTTTCATCATAGTTTTCATCACTAGTGTTGTCAACAAGTAAATCATCATCACCTAGCAAATCATCTTCATCACTATTGAAATCAACATACTCGGGGTGTGATACCTTAGGGCCTTTAGCCATGAAGCATCTTCCAATTCCTTCATTTGGTGAGTCGAATATGCCGTATGAGTTGGATGACACAAGTGCAATACCGGCAACACCTTCATCTTGAGTATATTCAGAGTCAGAGTGATAACTTCTCTCGGAGTAGTTGTCGAAGTCAGAACCGGATACCCATTCACCAACATGAGCTTGATGTCTTCGTCTTGTGTAGCTCTTTGATGACTTGTCCTTCCTTTGCGAATCCTTGCTTCTATGAGAGGGTCTTCGTTCATAACGATCATCTCTACTCCTTCTCTCTCTTGGAGGTGATTCCTCTCTTTTACTTATCCTTTTAGGTGAGTCTTCTCTTCCTTTGTAGGGAGCCGTACACTCACTAGAGTAGTGTCGGGGTCTTCCACAATTGTAGCAATTGCGATCACAACTAGAAGATCTTTTGTCATTGTAGGACCTTGACTTGTGATACGTCCATTTTGCATCATGCTTTTATATCGATATTTATCGCATTATGGACTGTTATTTCACTTTATATCACAATACTTATGGCTATTCTCTCTTATTTTACAAGGTTTACATAAGGAGGGAGAATGCCGGCAGCTGGAATTCTGGGCTGGAAAAGGAGCAAATATTAGAGACCTATTCTGCACAACTCCAAAAGTCCTGAAACTCCACGGAATGTCTTAAAAGAAATAAAGAAAAATCCATGCCAAAGATGAAGGCCAGGGGCCCCACACCCTTCTCACGAGGGTGGGGGGCGCCCCCCCTAGGGCGCGCCCCCTACCTCGTGGGCCCCCTGGTGGGTCTTCGACGTCCATCTTCTCCTATATGAAGTCTTTTGATGAGAAAAAAATAAGAAGCAACTTTTCGGGACGAGACTCCGCTGCCACGAGGCGGAACCAATCTAGAGCTCCGGTAGAGCTGTTCTGCCGGGGATACTTCCCTCCAGGAGGGGGGAATCATCACCATCGTCATCACCAACGCTCCTCTCATCGGGAGAGGGCAATCTCCATCAACATCTTCACCAGCACCATCTCATCTCCAAACCCTAGTTCATCTCTTGTATCCAATTCTTGTCTCAAAGTCCGGGATTGGTGCTAGTAGGTTGCTAGTAGTGTTGATTGCTCCTTGTAGTTGATGCTAGTTGGTTTATTTGGTGGAAGATCATATGTTCATATCCTATATGCATATTATTACCCCTCTGATTATGAACATGAATATGCTTTGTGAGTAATTATGTTTGTTCCTGAGGACAAGGGAGAAGTCTTGCTATTAGTAGTCATGTGAATTTGGTATTCATTTGATATTTTGATAAGATGCATGTTGTCTAGCCTCTAGTGGTGTTATGTGAACGTCGACTACATAACACTTCAACATTATTTGGGCCTAGAGGAAGGCATTGGTAAGTAATAAGTAGATGATGGGTTGCTAGAGTGACATAATCTTAAACCCTAGTTTATGCGTTGCATCGTAAGGGGCTGATTTGGATCCATATGTTTCATGCTATGGTTAGGTTTACCTTAATACTTTTGTTGTAGTTGCGGATGCCTGCAATAGAGGTTAATCATAAGTGGGATGCTTGTTCAAGTAAGAACAGCACCCAAGCACCGGTCCACCCACATATCAAATTATTAAAGTATCGAACGTGAATCATATGAACGTGATGAAAACTAGCTTAATGATATTCCCATGTGTCCTCGGGAGCGCTTTTCCTATTATAAGAGTTTGTTCTGGCTTGTCCTTTGCTACAAAAAGGATTGGGCCACCTTGCTTCACCTTATTTACTTTTGTTACTTGTTGCTCGTTACAATTTACCTTATTACAAAACTATCTGTTACCACTTATTTCAGTACTTGCAGAGAATACCTTGCTGAAAACCGCTTATCATTTCCTTCTGCTCCTCGTTGGGTTTGACACTCTTACTTATCGAAAGGACTACGATAGATCCCCTATACTTGTGGGTCATCAAGACTCTTTTCTGGCGCCGTTGCCGGGGAGTGTAGCGCCTTTGGTAAGTGGAATTTGGTAAGGAAAAATTTATATAGTGTGCTGAAATTTACAGTCACTTGTTACTATGGAAAGTAATTCTCTGAGGGGCTTGTTCGGGGTATCTTCACCCTGTCCAGTAGAGAAAAGAGTTGCTCCTCAACCTACTGAACCTATTAATGAAACTCCTTTTGAATTTCCTGTGGCTATGATGGAAAAACTGCTAGCTAATCCTTTTACATGATATGGAACAAAACATCCTGATGAGCACTTAATATATGTGGATGAAGTTTGTGGATTATTTAAGCTTGCAGGTATACCCGATGATGTTGCTAAGAAGAAGGTCTTCCCTTTATGTTTGAAAGGAGACGCATTGATATGGTATAGGCTATGTGATGATATGAGATCGTGGGACTATAAAAGATTGAAGCTGGAATTTCATCAAAAGTATTACCCTATGCATCTTGTTCATCGTGATCGCAATTATATATATATAATTTATGGCCTCGCGAAGGAGAAAGCATTGCTCAAGCTTGGGGGAGGCTTAAATCAATGTTATATTCATGCCCCAATCATGAGCTCTAGAGAGAAATAATTATGCAAAGTTTTTATACTCGGCTTTCCGAAAACAATCGCAACATGCTCGACACTTCTTGTGCTGACTCTTTTATGATGAAGACTATTGAATTCAGATGGAATTTATTGGATAGAATTAAACGCAACTCTGAAGATTGGGACCTCGACGAAGGTAAGGAGTCAGGTATGACACCTAAGTTTGATTGTGTTAAATCTTTTATGGATACCGATATTTTCCGTAAGTTTAGCACTAAATATGGACTTGATTCTGAGATAGTAGCTTCTTTCTGTGAATCTTTTGCTACCTATGTTGATCTCCCTAAGGAGAAGTGGTTTAAATATCATCCTCCCATAGAAGTAAAAGTAGCTGCACCTATTAAAGTTGAAGAAAAGACTGTCACTTATAATGATCCTATTGTTCCTACTTCTTATATTGAGAAACCACCTTTCCCTGTTAGAATAAAGGATCATGCTAAAGCTTCAACTGTTGTTCGTAAAAGCAATATTAGAACTTATACACCTCCTGAGCAAGTTAAAGTAGAACCTAATATTGCTATTGTTAAAGATCTCTTGTCTGATAATATTGATGGACATGTTATTCAGTTCGAAGGTGAAACTGCTAGAATTGCTAAACCGTGTGATAAGGATAAACATAGACCTATGGTAGGCGTGCCTGTTATTTCTGTTAAAATAGGAGATCATTGTTATCATGGCTTATGTGATATGGGTGCTAGTGCTAGTGTTATACCTCATGACTTACACAAAGAAATTAAGAATGAAATTGCACCTGCTGAGTTAGAAGATATTGATGTTACTATTAAACTTGCTAATAGAGATACTATTGCACCAATTGGAATTGTTAGAGATGTTGATGTCTTGTGTGGGAAAACTAAATATCCTGCTGATTTTCTTGTTCTTACTTCTCCACAAGATAGCTTTTGTCCCATTATATTTGGTAGACCCTTCTTAAATACTGTCAATGCTACCATAGACTGCACTAAGAATATTGTTACTATTGGTTTGGATGATGTGGTTCATGAGTTTAATTTCTCTAAATTTAGTAAACAACATCGTGAGGAAGAATTACCTAGTAAGGATGAAATTATTGGTCTTGCTTCTATTGCCGTACCTCCTAGTGATCCTTTAGAACACTATTTGCTAGACCATGAAAATGATATGTTCATGAATGAAAGAAGGGAAATAGATGAAGTATTCTTTAAACAGGAACCTATTCTGCAACACAATTTGCCTGTTGAAATTTTAGGAGATCCTCCTCCACCCAAGGGTGATCCCGTGTTTGAGCTTAAACCGTTGCCTGATAATCTTAAATATGCCTATCTTGATGAAAAGAAGATATATCCTGTTATTATTAGTGCTAACCTTTCAGAGCATGAAGAAGAAAGATTATTGAAAACTCTGAAAAAGCATCGTGCTGCTATTGGATATACTCTTGATGATCTTAAGGGCATTAGTCCCACTCTATGTCAACATAAAATAAATTTGGAAGCAGATGCCAAACCAGTTTGTGATCCTCAACGATGTCTGAATCCTAAAATTAAAGAAGTGGTAAGAAAAGAAATACTTAAGCTTCTGGAGGCAGGTATAATTTATCCGGTTGCTCATAGTGAGTGGGTAAGTCCTGTCCATTGTGTCCCTAAGAAGGGAGGTATTACCGTTGTTCCTAATGATAAAGATGAATTGATTCCACAAAGAATTATCACAGGTTATAGGATGGTAATTGATTTCCGCAAATTAAATAAAGCTACTAAGAAAGATCATTACCCCTTACCTTTTATTGATCAAATGCTAGAAAGATTATGCAAACATACACACTATTGCTTTCTAGATGGTTATTCTGATTTCTCTCAAATACCTGTGTCGGCTAGAGATCAATCAAAGACTACTTTTACATGCCCTTTTGGTACTTTTTCTTATAGACGTATGCCTTTTGGTTTATGTAATGCACCTGCTACCTTTCAAAGATGCATGATGGCTATATTCTCTGACTTTTGTGAAAAGATTTGTGAGGTTTTCATGGACGACTTTTCGGTCTATGGTTCTTCTTTTGACGATTGCTTGAGCAATCTTGATCGAGTTTTGCAGAGATGTGAAGAAACTAATCTTGTCTTGAATTGGGAAAAGTGCCACTTTATGGTTAATGAAGGTATTGTCTTGGGGCACAAAGTTTCTTAAAGAGGTATTGAAGTTTATAAAGCCAAGGTTGATGCTATTGAAAAGATGCCATGTCCCAAGGACGTCAAAGGTATAAGAAGTTTCCTTGGTCAAGCTGGATTTTATAGGAGGTTCATTAAGGACTTCTCAAAAATTTCTCGGCCTCTGACTAATTTATTGCAAAAAGATATACCATTTGTCTTTGATGATGATTGTGTAGAAGCATTTGAAATACTTAAGAAAGCATTAGTCTCTGCACCTGTTGTTCAGCCACCTGATTGGAATTTACCCTTTGAAATTATGCGCGATGCTAGTGATTATGCTGTAGGTGCTGTTCAAGGGCAAAGAGTTGATAAGAAATTAAATGTTATTCATTATGCTAGTAAGACTCTAGACAATGCTCAAAGAAATTATGCTACTACTGAAAAAGAGCTTTTAGCAGTTGTATTTGCTTGTGATAAGTTCAGACCTTATATTGTTGATTCTAAACTAACTATTCACACTGATCATGCTGCTATTAAATACCTTATGGAAAAGAAAGATGCTAAACCTAGACTTATTAGATGGGTTCTCTTGCTACAAGAATTTGATTTGCATATTGTTTATAGAAAGGGAGCTGAGAACCCCGTTGCAGACAACTTATCTAGGTTAGAAAATATTCTTGATGACCCACTACCTATTAATGATGACTTTCCTGATGAACAATTAAATGTTATAAGTACTTCTCGTAGTACTCCATGGTATGATGATTATGCTAATTATATTGTTGGTAAGTTTATACCACCTAGCTTCACATACCAGCAAAAGAAAAAATTCTTCTATGACTTGAGACATTACTTTTGGGATGACCCACATCTTTATAAAGGACTAGATGGTGTTATTAGACGTTGTGTACCTGAGCATGAACATGAACAGATCCTACGCAAGTGTCATTCCGAGTCTTATGGAGGACACCACGCTGGAGATAGAACTGCACATAAGGTATTGCAATCTGGTTTTTATTGGCCTACTCTCTTCAAGGATGCCCGTAAGTTTGTCTTGTCATGTGATGAATTCCAAAGAATTGGTAATATTAGTAGACATCAAGAAATGCCTATGAATTATTCTCTTGTTATTGAACCGTTTGATGTTTGGGGCTTTGATTATATGGGACCTTTTCCTGCCTCTAATGGATATACACATATTTTAGTTGTTGTTGATTACGTTACTAAGTGGGTAGAAGCTATTCCAACTAGTAGTGCTGATCATAACACTTCTATCAAAATGCTTAAGGAAGTTGGTTTTCCGAGTTTTGGTGTCCCTAGATATTTAATAACTAATGGTGGTTCACACTTTATTCATGGTGCTTTCCGTAAAATGCTTGCTAAATATGATGTTAATCATAGAATTGCATCTCCTTATCACCCACAATCTAGTGGTCAAGTAGAGTTGAGCAATAGAGAGCTCAAATTAATTTTGCAAAAGACTGTTAATAGGTCTAGAAAGAATTGGTCCAAGAAACTGGATGATGCGTTATGGGCATATAGAACTGCATACAAAAATCCTATGGGTATGTCTCCATATAAAATGGTATATGGAAAAGCATGTCACTTACCTCTCGAACTAGAAAATAAGGCATATTGGGCTATTAAGGATCTCAACTATGATTTCAAACTTGCCGGTGAGAATAGGTTATTTGATATTAGCTCACTTGATGAATGGAGAACCCAAGCATATGAAAATGCCAAGTTATTTAAAGAAAAAGTTAAAAGATGGCATGACAAAAGGATACAAAAGCGTGAGTTTAATGTAGGTGATTATGTATTGCTATACAACTCTCATTTAAGATTTTTTGCAGGAAAACTTCTCTCTAAATGGGAAGGCCCCTATGTTATCGAGGAGGTCTATCGTTCCGGTGCAATAAAAATCAACAACTTCGAAGGCACAAATCCGAAGGTGGTAAACGGTCATAGAATCAAACATTATATCTCAAGTAATCCCATAAATATTGAAACCAATATTATTGAAACCGTAACCCCGGAGGAACACATAAGAGACACTTTCCGGAACGTTTCTGACTCCGAAAGGGAATAGGTATGTGGTACGGTAAGTAAACCGACTCCAAAACAATTTCTAAGGCAATATTTCTCCGTTTTGGAATATTTAGAAAAATAGAAAAATAAGTAGCAGTCCGGGAAGGACACGAGGGCCCCACGAGGGTGGTGGGCGCGCCCCCCTACCTTGTGAGCACCTCGTGTGCCTTCCGGACTCCGTTTTCTTGCACGTTATGTATTTTGGTCGGTAAAAATTCATTATATATTCTCCCGAAGGTTTTAACTCCTGTATCACGCAAAAATCTCATGTTTTTGTTTCGAGCTATTTTTCTGATAGATCTAGGTTATCATGATGGCCCCAAGCGCCTCCAAGGACAAGTTCTTCGAGAAGGTCATCAACCCTTACCTCGCGGAGGTGCTGCGACACCCTCAAACCATTGAGATGCGTGATGGGTTGCTGCACATCCGCGATGAAGAGGGACCAAAGGGGACCGAAAGCATGGAGACGAGGCTCGAAGCAGTGGAGCAACAAGTTTTCAAGTGCCAAAGGATGGTGGAGCGTGGAATCAATGCTAGCCACATGATGCTCGCGGAGTTCACCAACAACTACAAGCCGGATGCCAAGAACACCGAGGAGGCCATCTTCAAGCTACATGAGAAGATCGAGCACCTCCAAGCCCAAGTCTATGACCTTCAAAACCAAAACTGTGAGTATAAATATAGATTCAAAAAATGAGTTTGGATGCAGATTTGAGGATTCCGGAGACTCGATCATCTTTCTATGATGGTGAACCTATGCCTTGGAAGATGGACGACAAGCCCGCATCATCAAAAACACCTCCACCGTCTCCTCCAACAAAGAAGAATTGAGTATCTGGGTATGGGCACTCCCCTTGGCAACTGCCAAGCTTGGGGGAGGTGCCCCGGTATCGTATCACAATCACAACTCCTATCTTTACCGTTTTTCTTAGTTCAGTCCTATTAGTAATATCTTGATCTAGTAGAATAAAGTTTATGGCATGATCTAGTTTTGAGTTTTGTTTTATGATCTCTCTATGTAATCGAGTCCGTGAGTTATATATAATAAAGATTAGTGTTGAGTCAAGGGCCTGATTATTTTGCCATGATCTTGGGTGAATAAAAGAAAAGAGAAAAAGAATAAAAAGAAACAACAAGTTCATATTGATCTTATTGAGAGTAATGACTTCACATAGAAAGAGTATGATGATTAAAAGTTGTTGGGAGTTGGCAGACATAGCTTTGGTCATTGTTGCAATTAATAGGAAGTAATAAGGAAAGAGAGGTTTCACATATAGATATATTATCATTGACATCTTTTATGATTGGAAGCACTCATTAAAATATGACATGCTAAAGAGTTGATGTTGGACAAGGAAGACAACGTAATGAGTTATGTCTTTCTTATATCTGAGATAAAGTATGTTGTCATGGATCCTCTAACTTGTTGAGCTTGCCTTTCCCCCTCATGCTAGCCAAATTCTCAGCACTAAGTAGAGATACTACTTGTGCTTCCAAATACCCTTAAACCAGTTTTGCCATGAGAGTCCACCATATCTACCTATGGATTGAGTAAGATCCTTCAAGTAAGTTGTCATCGGTGCAAAGCAATAAAAATTGCTCTAAATATGTATGATTGATTGGTGTGGGAGAAATAAGCTTTATACGATCTTGTGATGTGGAAGTAATAAAAGCGATGGACTGCATAATAAAGGTTCACATCACAAGGGGCAATATAAAGTGACGTTCTTTCGCATTGAGATTTTGTGCATCCAACCATAAAAGCGCATGGCAACCTCTGCTTCCCTTTGCGAAGGGCCTATCCTTTATTATTATCTTCTACCTTATGCGAGAGTCACAGTGATCTTCACCTTCCCTTTTTCATTTTATCCTTTGGCAAGCTCAGCATGTTGGAAAGAACATGATATATATATATATCTAATTGGATGTAGGGGAGCATGAACCATTATTGTTGACATTACCCTTGAGGTAAAAGGTTGTGGGGCAAAACTATAAGCCCCTATCTTTCTGTGTGTCCGATTAAAACTCTGTAACCACAAGTATCATGTGAGTGTTAGCAATTATGGAGGACTAAATGATAGTTGAGTATGTGGACTTGCTTTTTAGCTCTGACATAGACTCTTTCCGATGTTATGATAAATTGCAATTGCTTCAGTGACTGAGATTATAGTTTGTTGGAACCCAATAAGGTTTATGATTTATACTTTTGCATTGTGAATAGATCATCACTTGAACATAAGTAATCATATGACAAAACCTATATATGTTGCTGTTATAAGAATAATCATGATGCCTGCATGTCCGTATTTTATTTTTATCGACGCCTCTACCTCTAAACATGAGGACATATTTATTGTTATCGGCTTTTCGCTTGAGGACAAGCGAGGTCTAAGCTTGGGGGAGTTGATACGTCCATTTTGCATCATGCTTTTATATCAATATTTATCGCATTATGGACTGTTATTTCACTTTATATCACAATACTTATGGCTATTCTCTCTTATTTTACAAGGTTTACATAAGGAGGGAGAATGCCGGCAGCTGGAATTCTGGGCTGGAAAAGGAGCAAATATTAGAGACCTATTCTGTGCAACTCCAAAAGTCCTGAAACTCCACGGAACGTCTTAAAAGAAATAAGAAAAATCCATGCCAAAGATGAAGGCCAGGGGGCCCACACCCTTCTCACGAGGGTGGGGGGCGTGCCCCCCCTAGGGCGCGCCCCCTACCTCGTGGGCCCCCTGGTGGGTCTCCAACGTCCATCTTCTCCTATATGAAGTCTTTCGATGAGAAAAAAATAAGAAGCAACTTTTCGGGACGAGACTCCGCCGCCACGAGGGGGAACCTTGGCGGAACCAATCTAGAGCTCCGGCGGAGCTGTTCTGCCGGGGATACTTCCCTCCGGGAGGGGGAAATCATCACCATCGTCATCACCAACGCTCCTCTCATCAGGAGAGGGCAATCTCCATCAACATCTTCACCAGCACCATCTCATCTCCAAACCCTAGTTCATCTCTTGTATCCAATTCTTGTCTCAAAGTCCGGGATTGGTGCTAGTAGGTTGCTAGTAGTGTTGATTACTCCTTGTAGTTGATGCTAGTTGGTTTATTTGGTGGAAGATCATATGTTCAGATCCTATATGCATATTATTACCCCTCTGATTATGAACATGAATATGCTTTGTGAGTAATTACGTTTGTTCCTGAGGACAAGGGAGAAGTCTTGCTATTAGTAGTCATGTGAATTTGGTATTCGTTTGATATTTTGATAAGATGTATGTTGTTTAGCCTCTAGTGGTGTTATGTGAACGTCGACTACATAACACTTCACCATTATTTGGGCCTAGAGGAAGGCATTGGGAAGTAATAAGTAGATGATGGGTTGCTAGAGTGACAGAAGCTTAAACCCTAGTTTATGCGTTGCTTCGTAAGGGGCTGATTTGGATCCATATGTTTCATGCTATGGTTAGGTTTACCTTAATACTTTGGTTGTAGTTGCGGGTGCTTGCAATAGAGGTTAATCATAAGTGGGATGCTTGTTCAAGTAAGAACAGCACCCAAGCACCGGTCCACCCACATATCAAATTATCAAAGTATCGAACGTGAATCATATGAACGTGATGAAAACTAGCTTGACGATATTCCCATGTGTCCTCGGGAGCGCTTTTCCTATTATAAGAGTTTGTTCCGGCTTGTCCTTTGCTACAAAAAGGATTGGGCCACCTTGCTGCACCTTATTTACTTTTGTTACTTGTTGCTCGTTAAAATTTACCTTATTACAAAACTATTTGTTACCACTTATTTCAGTACTTGCAGAGAATACCTTGCTGAAAACCACTTATCATTTCCTTCTGCTGCTCGTTGGGTTCGACACTCTTACTTATCAAAAGGACTACGATAGATCCCCTATAATTGTGGGTCATCAACTTGGAACTTCTCTCTTTGCTTCTACTCTTGTAGAACTTGTTGAAGTTCTTCACCATTAAGCTCAATTATTCATTGAAGACTTGTTTCTCACTTGATGTTGTAGGAGCATCACATGAAGCTTTGTAAGCACTAGTAGACTTGTTGTGAAGCTCTTCCACATCCTTGAGTGACATCTCATGAGCAACAATTCTACCAATGACTTTCGTTGGCTTGAGCTCTTTGTAATTGGGAATCATTTGGATCAAGGTGCACACGGTATCATATTTTCCATCCAAGGCTCTTAGGATCTTCCTGATGATGAATTTGTCGGTCATCTATTCGCTTCCTAAGGCGGCAATCTCATTTGTGATGAGAGCAAGCCTAGAGTACATTTCAACGACTCCTTCACCATCCTTCATTTTGAACTTGTCAAGTTGATTTTGAAGCACATCCAATTTGGATTCCTTGACGTACTTGGTACCTTCGTGCATATCAACCATAGTATCCCAATTTTCCTTTGCATTCTCAAGGTGGCTGATTTTGTTGAATTCTTCGGGGCACAATCCGCTGAAAAGAATATCACAAGCTTGAGCATTGTATTTCAACATCTTCAATTCTTCCACGGACGCTTCACGATCCGGTTCTCTTCCATCCTCAAAGTATTCACCTTGCAAGCCAATATGCATTAGACGCTCAACAAGCAAAAGTGGCAATCTTTAAGTTCTTTGAGTTAAGGTGGAGTTTTAGCACAAGTTTAAGCATTCACAATACACTTCAAGCAAGCATGGCAAGAGTATGAGCAGCAGAAAGAGTAAAGCATGCTAGTTGCAAGAAACAAAGGGATGGGATTGGAGTGTCCAAACATAATGAAGACATAGAGATTTTTGTCATGCTTCCGATAGGTGGTGCTATTGTACGTCCACATTGATAGATAATTCAACCCACGAAGGGTAACGGTTGCGCGAGTCCACGTAGGGCTCCACCCACGAAGGGTCCATGAAGAAGCAACCTTTTCTATCCCACCATGGCCATCGCCCACGAAGGATTTGCCTCACTCGGGTAGATCTTCATGAAGTAGGTGATCTCCTTGCCCTTAAAAACTCCTTGGTTCAACTCCACAATCTTGTCGGAGGCTCCCAAGTGACAGCTAACCAATCTAGGAGACACCACTCTCCAAAAGGTAATAGATGGTGTGATGATGATGAACTCCTTGCTCTTCTGCTTCAAATGATAGTCTCCCCAACACTCAACTCTCTCTCACACAAATTTGGCTATGGTGGAAATATGATTTGAGTGGAAAGCAACTTGGAGAAGGCTAGAGATCAAAATTCTTGTGGTTGGATTTGAATGTCTTGGTGTCAACACATGAGTAGGTGGTTCTCTCTCAGAAAATGAGTATTGGAAGTGTAGGCACGTTCTAACGGCTCTCTCTCGAATGGAGAAGGGGGTGGAGGGGTATATAGCCTCCACACAAAATCCAACCATTACACACATTTGACCCAACTCGGTCAGACCGAATAGAAGAACTCGGTGAGACCGATTTAGTTCAAAATGTGAATGTTAGGAATCTCAGTGGGACCGACGTGATCAACTCGGTGGGACCGATGTGCTAGGGTTAGGGAAAAACCTCATCTCGGTGAGACTGATTGCATAAACTCGGTGAGACCGATTTCAGCAAAGAGCAAACAGAGAGTTGGTCAAGCAAACTCGGTGGGACCGATTGCACATTTCGGTGAGAGCGAAATAATTACAACAACCAACAGAGAGTTTGCAAGGCCATTTCGGTGAGACCGAGATCCTGATCGCTGAGACCGAATTGTCTAGGGTTTATGGCAGTGCCTAGGTCAAATGAACTCGATGGCGCCGGATAGATCAAATCGGTGGGGCCGAGTTTGACTTTTATGTTTTGGACATGCATGGAAATGAGAAAGTGGTTGAGGGTTTTGGAGCAATATCACTAAGTGATACGTCCATTTCGCATCATGCTTTCATATTGATATTTATTGCATTATGGGCTGTTATTACACGTTGTATCACAATACTTATGCCTATTTTCCCTTATCTTACAAGGTTTACATGAAGAGGGAGCATGCCGACAGCTAGAATTCTGAACTAGAAAAGGAGCAAATATTAGAGACCTATTCTGCACAACTCCAAAAGTCCTGAATCTTTATGGAGATTATTTTTGGAATATATAAAAAATAATGGGCGAAGAAAGAACCAGAGGGGGGCCACCAACCAGCCACAAGGGTGGAGGGCGCGCCCCACCCCCTAGGCGCGCCCCGACCTTGTGGGCCCCCTGGAAGGTCTCTGGTGCACATCTTTGGCTATATGATGTCTTTTACCCTGGAGAAAATAAGGAGGAAGCTATCAGGATGAAGCACCGCCATCTCAAGGCAGAACTAGGGCAAAACCAATCTAGGCTCCGACGGAGCTGTTCTACCGGGGAAACATCCCTTCGGGAGGGGGAAATCATCGCCATTGTCATCACCATCGATCCTCTCATCGAGCGAGGGTCAATCTCCATCAACATCTTCACCAGCACCATCTCCTCTCAAACCCTAGTTCATCTCTTGTATTTGATCTTGGTCCCAAAACCTCAGATTGGTACCTGTGGGTTGCTAGCAATGTTGATTACTGATACGTCTTCGTCGTATCTACTTTTCCAAACACTTTTGCCCTTGTTTTGGACTCTAACTTGTATGATTTGAATGGAACTAACCCGGACTGACGCTATTTTCAGCAGAATTACCATGGTGTTGTTTTATGTGCAGAAAACAAATATTCTTGGAATGACCTGAAACTCCACGGAACATCTTAGAAAAAACAATAAAAAATCCTCGCCAAAGATGAAGACCAGGGGCCCACACCCTTCTCACAAGGGTGGGGGGCGCGCCCCAGGGGGGCGCGCCCCCTTACCTCGTGGGCCCCCTATTGCGTCTCCGACTCCAACTCCACCTCCATATATTGAGTTACGATGAGAAAAAAGAGAGAAGAAATCATCACGTTTTACGATATGGAGACGCCACCAAGCCCTAAAACCTCTCGGGAGGGCTGATCTGGAGTCCGTTCGGGGATCCGGAGAGGGGGATTCGTCGCCGTCGTCATCATCAACCATCCTCCATCACCAATTTCATGATGCTCACCGCCATGCGTGAGTAATTTCATAATAGGCTTGCTGGACGGTGATGGGTTGGATGAGATTTATCATGTAATCGAGCTAGTTTTGTTAGGGTTTTATCCCTAGTATCCATTATGTTCTGAGATTGATGTTGCTATGACTTTGCTATGCTTAATGCTTGTCACTAGGGCCCGAGTGCCATGATTTCAGATCTGAACCTATTATGTTTTCATGAATATATGTGAGTTCTTGATCCTATCGTGCAAGTCTATAGTCACCTACTATGTGTTATGATCCAGCAACCCCGAAGTGACAATAATCGGGACCACTCCCGGTGATGACCATAGTTTGAGGAGTTCATGTATTCACTATGTGCTAATGCTTTGTTCCGGTTCTCTATTAAAAGGAGGCCTTAATATCCCTTAGTTTCCAATAGGACCCCGCTGCCACGGGAGGGTAGGACAAAAGATGTCATGCAAGTTCTTTTCCATAAGCACGTATGACTATATACGGAATACATGCCTACATTACATTGATGAATTGGAGCTAGTTCTATGTCACCCTATGTTATGACTGTTACATGATGAACCACATCCGGCATAATTATCCATCACTGATCCGGTGCCTACGAGTTTTCCATATACTGGTTTACGCTAATTTACTTTCCCGCTGCTATTGTTACAATCACTACAAAATACCAAAAACATTACTTTTGGTGTCTTTACTTTTGTTGCCGCTACCACCACTATCATATTACTTTGCTACTAAACACTTTGCTGCAGATACTAAGTTTCCAGGTGTGGTTGAATTGACAACTCAGCTGCTAATACTTGAGAATATTCTTTGGCTCCCCTTGTGTCGAATCAATAAATTTGGGTTGAATACTCTACCCTTGAAAGCTGTTGTGATCCCCTATACTTGTGGGTTATCAAGACCCTTTTCTGGCGCCGTTGCCGGGGAGCATAGCTCTATTATTTGAGTCACTTGGGATTTATATCTGCTGGACACTATGAAGAACTTGAGAGATCCAAAAACCAAGATCTATCCCTCAACTACGAGGGGAGGTAAGGAACTGCCATCTAGCTCTGCACTTGATTCACCTTCTGTTATGAGTAAGTTTGCGACACCTACACCTGCTTCTGCTATTCGTTCTGATATGTCGCATGTTATTGATGATGCCACTTCTGCTATGCATGATACTTATGATGAAACTGCTTCTATGTCTGATACTACTGTGCCCCTTAGTGAATTTCTTGATGAACAAATTGCTAGGGCTAGAGAAAAAGAAATTATTGAATCTGAATACGATGATGATAGTGATGATGAAAATATGCCTGTTATTCCTGAAGGTTATCTTTTTTATATGGAATCTTCTGCTGCTATTTCTGCTTGCAAAGATAGATATGAGCTTAAGAGGTTATTAATTAAATGGAACAAAGAATCACTTAGAGATAAAATGAGACCTGACCCTGCTTTTGCTACTTCACCAATATGTGTTCCTGATAAGGATTATGAATTCTCTGTTGATCCTGATATAATTACTTTGGTTGAATCTAATCCGTTTTATGGCTATGAATCTGAAACTGTTGTGGCACATCTTACTAAGTTAAATGATATAGCTGCCCTGTTCGCTAATGATGAGAGATCGCGTTACTTTTATATACTCAAAATATTTCCGTTCTCATTAAAGGGTGATGCTAAGATATGGTTTAATTCTCTTGATCCTGGTTGTGTGCGTAGTCCCCAGGATATGATTTATTACTTCTCTACTAAATATTTCCCTGCTCATAAGAAACAAGCAGCTTTGAGGGAAATATACAACTTTGTGCAAATTAAAGAAGAGAGTCTCCCACAAGCTTGGGGGAGGCTTCTCAAGTTACTTAATGCTTTGCTTGATCATCTTCTTAAGAAACCTGAAATACTTGATATCTTTTATAATGGACTAACCGATGCTTCCAGAGATTACCTGGATAGTTGTGCTAGTTCTCTTTTCAGGGAAAGAACACCGGATGAAGCTGAAATTCTATTGAATAATATGTTGACAAATGAAAATAATTGGGCACCTCCTGAGCCAGCTCCTGAGCCAGTTCCTGCTCCTATTACTGAGCCTATTCCCAAACCAACTCCGAAGAAGAGAGGTGTTTTATTTCTCAGTCCCGAAGATATGCAAGAGGCAAAGAAATCTATGAAAGAAAAAGGTACTAAAGCTGAAGACATTAAGAATTTACCTCCTATTGAAGAAATACATGGTCTTAATATACCACCTGTTGAAGAAACATATGATCTTAATTATTTATTTACTGAAGAACCTCCTGATCCCGATATCCCGACACAGGTAGTAAAGGTAAATTCTCTCTATAGATATGATAAAGCTGAAGTCCCTCCTACTAAAATTGCTAGTCAATGCTTGGATGAGTTTGATAACTTTATGTTTAAGCAAGATGACTTCAATGCTTATTTTGGCAGACAATTAAAAGAAAATGCTTATATGATTAGACGCTTGGGTGATTATATGGCTGATATTAAAGGTGAACTCAAACTTGTTAGCAGACATGCTTCTATGGTTAGAACTCAAGTAGAACAAGTACTTAAGGCTCAAAAAGAAGTGCTTGATCAAATGAATAGAAAGAAAAATGATTATGCTGTTAGAGTGGCTACTAGAACTGGTAGAATGACTCAGGAACCTTTGTATCCTGAAGGACACCCTAAGAGAATCGAGCAGGATTCTCAAAGAAACAATATTGATGTTCCTAGTTCTTATAAAAAGAAGAAGAAGAAAAATGATAGAACTGTGCAAACTTCTAGTGAACCTATTGCTGAACCACCTGATAATCCAAATGATGTATCTATGTGTGATGCTGAAACACAATCTGGTAATGAACATGAACCTAGTAAAAATATTAATGATGATGTTCATGATGATGCTCAACCTAGTAATGATAATGATGTAGAAATTGAACCTGCTGTTGATCTTGATAACCCACAATCAAAGAATCAACGTTATGATAAAAGAGACTTTGTTGCTAGGAAACATGGTAAAGAAAGGGAACCTTGGGTCCAGAAACCCATGCCTTTTCCTCCGAAACCATCCAAGAAAAAGGATGATGAGGATTTTGAGTGCTTTGCTGAAATGATTAGGCCTATCTTTTTGCGTATGAGATTAACTGATGTGCTCAAAACAAATCCTTATGCTAAATATATGAAGGATATCATTACTAATAAAAGAAAGATACCGGAAGCTGAAATTTCCACCATGCTTGCTAATTATACTTTTAAGGGTGGAATACCAAAGAAACTTGGAGACCCCGGAGTACCTACTATACCTTGCTCCATTAAAAGAAATTATATTAAAACTGCTTTATGTGATCTTGGAGCCGGTGTTAGTGTTATGCCTCTCTCTTTATATCGTAGACTTGACTTGAATAAGCTGACGCCTACTGAAATATCTTTGCAAATGGCTGATAAATCAACTGCTATACCTGTCAGTATTTGTGAGGATGTGCCTGTTGTGGTTGCAAACGTTACTATTTTAACGGACTTTGTTATACTTGATATTCCTGAGGATGATAGTATGTCTATTATTCTTGGAAGACCTTTTCTTAATACTGCAGGGGCTGTTATTGATTGCAACAAAGGCAATGTCACTTTTCATGTTAATGGTAATGAGCATATGGTACACTTTCCGAGGAAACAACCTCAAGTTCATAGTATCAACTCTATTGGAAAAATTCCATCGATTATATTTGGAGGTTTTGAATTTCCTCTTCCTACTGTCAAGAAGAAATATGATATTCTTATTATTGGGGATGTGCATATCCCCGTTGAGGTAACTTAGTGTTATTCGAAATTTCTCTGGTTTCATGATTATCGGAATGAGTTTGTTAACAGGACTTGATCAACCTTGTTAGTGGATTCTTTTTGATGAGCATGAGATGGATGAAACTAGAAGCACAAACTTCTGTACCCTCTCTATACTTTCTGTTAATTGGTAGAAATAAAGTAAAAATAGTATTTTTCTGTCTGTTTCCTGACTTATCCGTGCAATATAAAAATATCCCGAAAATAAAAGTCCTCAGAATGACATGCCAATTTAATATGATTTTTTCGGGAATATTTGAGGATTTACTGTGCAAAAATTACCGCGGGAGGAGCTGCCACCTGGCCACGAGGGTGGTGGGCGCCCCCTCGCCTGCCTCGTGGGCCCACGGTGGCCCTCCTCCACTTATCCCAGCATCCATCTTCTTCCCCTGTCTCACACAAACCCGAAAAACCAACTCAAGCACGAGTTCCAGCCACTTTTGCTGCGATTTTCGATCTCCTTGCTCAAAGCACCTCTCTCAAAACTGCTTGGGGAGATTGTTCCTTGGTATGTGACTCCTCCATTGGTCCAATTAGTTTTTGTTCTAGTGCTTTATTCTTTGCAAATTTGTGTTGCATAGGTGACCATGTTCTTGAGCTTGCATGTCAAATTTATATGGTTCCAAGTAGTTCTAATGCTTGATATAGGCTCTAGGCACTTGTAGGAGTAGTTGCTATCAGTATTATTGAGTTTGGTTCACTTTTATTTTGAAGTTACTAAAAATTTCAGATTTTTTCAAAAAATGATGAGGAGATTATTGAGGGGCTCATCGAGCCAAAGCTCAAAGGAAAAGGCACCGAAGCCTAAGTATAATTTGCCACGCACCGCGGAGATTCGGGCATGTGAATGGCCTTCTGATGATTTCTTGAGAGCAGCCGGGATCTATGAAGATTTTCATGAATTGGCTCACAATGCAGGCCTCACCGCTTTCCTCCACAACCAATGCGATCAGTATCTCTTACTCACAAATACCTTTGTGCAAAACTTTCATTTTCATTCTAGGGACTCACCACCTACGGCGGAGTTTCATTTATATGATGAGCATAAGGAGATGATTTCTGTCGGATTTGTTTAGTTCCTTTTGAGGGCAAGACAGAAGAACCACATCATGATGATGTGGCTGGGTTTATTGATACTATCACTGTAGGAGAAACTAGGAAGGTTTCCGATGCACGAATCACTAGCATACATTTTCCTGTTTTACGTTACTTTGCATTATTTGCTAGTCGTTGTTTAATTGGACGCGGAAACTATGGAAACCTTAGTATCCCTGATATAATTATTCTGCAGCACGGCTTATACAGTGATAACACTTTTAGTATGGGCGGTATTATTACTAGACGGTTAAATATGAACCGTACTAAGGGTCCCATCTTTGGAGGCATCTATGCTACACGCCTAGCTGCACATTTTAACATACCTATTAGGCATGCTAAGAAGGAAGAAAAGGTGTTGCCCCGTGTTTATCTAGATCATAAAAGTATGGTGGCACATGATTTTATTGTTAAGAATAGGGCAGGAGAGCTTAAATATCAATTGTTCTTTAACAAACATCATCCTGAGACTATTACCTTGCCTGCTCCTTCTTTGTTTGATTTGACTGCAGGCACGTACCTTGTTCCGTTGACGGCTATTCACGCCTACCGGAACGCTGCACCAGTCGAGGAGCCAGAACCGGAACCACAATTTGATCCTGCACGGCAGTCTAACTATCAGTGGGATCCGGAGATGATTGCCAGCCAGTGGCAATCGGAGCCTTCTTCTTCCTCATCACAGTACGACCCCAACAACTATTATTATGGATATCCGCCAGGCCAGCCGTGGCCATAGACCAACTTAGGCCAAAAGCCTAAGCTTGGGGGAGTACGTATTTCTCACCGACATTACATTTATGTTCACACACACTCATTGCTAGATGTCGGTGCTCATACTTTTTCACTGTAATATCCATGCTAGTTTATTTTCTTTTTCCTGCTTTCTTCTTGTGTGTTTGTTAAACCTTAAGAAAAACCAAAAAATTAGTAGTAGTTTATTTTTCTGCTGTAGTAGTAATAATTAAAAAGAAAACCCAAAAATATTTCCCGTTCTTCTTTTGCTTGTTGGGAGCTTTCCCGTGTAAATAGTTTTATTTCTTTTCTTTTCTTTGGGGGTCAGTAGGAGAAGACCATAATCAAATTGTTGAAGCAGCTCTTATAAGCATTGTTGTTGATTTAACCAAGAGCCCATATTGCCTTGTCTTCTCCTGGTTATTGAATGCTCGCAGATTCCAGCTTAGTCCAATGCACGTGCACTCTTATTATTATTCACACCGTTCGGTCGTGCAAGTGAAAGGCAATTATGATGATATATGATGGACTGACTGAGATGAGAAAAGCTGGTATGAACTCGACCTCTTTTGTTTTTGTAAATATGATGAGCCCGTCGTTCTTGATTCAGCTTATTATGAATAAACATGTTTGCAATGACAATTAGAGATCAGAGTTGCTTGTGCCATGCTTGATTAGCTATGAGTTATAATGATTTACCTTGTATGCCGACATGCTATTGAGATGATTATGATGTGGTATGATGGGGTGGTATCCTCTTTTGAATGATTTAAGTGACTTGACTTGGCACATGTTCACGCATGTAGTTGAAACAAAATCAACATAGCCTTCACAATATTTATGTTCATGGTGGATTATATCCTACTCATGCTTGCATCCAATGTTTATTAATTTTAATGCATGTACATGGCTGTTGTCGCTCTCTAGTTGGTCGCTTCCCAGTCTTTTGCTAGCCTTCACTTGTACTAAGCGGGAATACTGCTTGTGCATCCAATCCCTTAAACCCCAAAGTTATTCCAGATGAGTCCACTATACCTTCCTATATGCGGTATCTACCTGCCGTTCCAAGTAAATTTGTATGTGCCAAACTCTAAACCTTCAAATAAACATTCTGTTTTGTATGCTCAAATAGCTCATGTATCAACAAAGGCTATCCTTATCTTCTGTGTTAGGCGGGTTATTCTCAAGAGGAGTGGACTCCGCTCCTCACTCACGAGAAAATGGCTGGTCACCGGGATGCCCAGTCCCATGCTTTATGCAAACTAAATCAAAATTAATTGCAAACAAAACTCCCCCTGGGACCTGATGTATGTTGGAGGCACTCATTGTTTCGAGCAAGCCATGGATTGATGCTTGTTGGTGGAGGGGGAGTATAAACTTTACCATTCTGTTTGCGAACCGCCTATAATGTGTTTAGCATGGAAGATATCGCCATCTCTTAGTTGTTACGTTGACAATGAAACTATACCGCTCAAAATACATTTTATCTCTATTTCAAAACCGAGCTCTGGCACCTCTACAAATCCCTACTTCCCTCTGCGAAGGGCCTATCCATTTACTTTTATGTTGAGTCATCACCCTCTTATTAAAAAGCACTAGCTGGAGAGCACAGCTGTCATTTGCATTCATCACTATTAATTTATATTGGGTATGACTATGATTGGATCTATTTTACCATGAATTACAATGTCTAGTCAGTCCTTGATCTTTAAAGGTGCTCTGCATTTATGTTTTGCGGTCTCAGAAAGGGCTAGCAAGATACCATCTTGTTATATCATATTATGATTGTTTTGAGAAAGTGTTGTCATCCGAGATTTATTATTATGGCTTGCTAGTTGATTATGCTATTGATATGAGTAATGATGAGACCTGAGAATTATTGCAAGTGTGGTTAGTTATGATCTATGCTGAAAACTTGAATGCTGGCTTGACATAGTTACAACAACAAGAGAAAACAGAGTTTGTAAAAGTTTTTCTTTCTTTCTTTCAGTTTGTCAACTGAATTGCTTGAGGACAAGCAAGGGTTTAAGCTTGGGGGAGTTGATACGTCTCCGTTGTATCTACTTTTCCAAACACTTTTGCCCTTGTTTTGGACTCTAACTTGTATGATTTGAATGGAACTAACCCGGACTGACGCTGTTTTCAGCAGAATTACCATGGTGTTGTTTTATGTGCAGAAAACAAATATTCTCGGAATGACCTGAAACTCCACGGAACATCTTAGAAAAAACAATAAAAAATCCTCGCCAAAGATGAAGACCAGGGGGCCCACACCCTTCTCATGAGGGTGGGGGGCGCCCCCACCCCCCTAGGGCGCGCCCCCTACCTCGTGGGCCCCCTGTTGCGTCTCCGACTCCAACTCCACCTCCATATATTGAGTTTCAATGAGAAAAAAAAGAGAGAAGAAATCATCGCGTTTTACGATACGGAGCCGCCGCCAAGCCCTTAAACCTCTCGGGGGGCTGATCTGGAGTCCGTTCGGGGCTCCGGGGAGGGGGATTCATCGTCGTCATCATCAACCATCCTCCATCACCAATTTCATGATGCTCACCGCCGTGCGTGAGTAATTGCATCGTAGGCTTGCTAGACGGTGATGGGTTGGATGAGATTTATCATGTAATCGAGTTAGTTGTGTTAGGGTTTGATCCCTAGTATCCATTATGTTCTGAGATTGATGTTGCTATGACTTTGCTATGCTTAATGCTTGTCACTAGGGCCCGAGTGCCATGATTTCAGATCTGAACCTATTATGTTTTCATGAATATATGTGAGTTCTTGATCCTATCTTGCAAGTCTATAGTCACCTACTATGTGTTATGATCCGGCAACCCCGAAGTGACAATAATCGGGACCACTCTCGGTGATGACCATAGTTTGAGGAGTTCATGTATTCACTATGTGCTAATGCTTTGTTCCGGTTCTCTATTAAAAGGAGGCCTTAATATCCCTTAGTTTCCAATAGGACCCCGCTGCCACGGGAGGGTAGGATAAAAGATGTCATGCAAGTTCTTTTCCATAAGCACGTATGACTATATACGGAATACATGCCTACATTACATTGATGAATTGGAGCTAGTTCTATGTCACCCTATGTTACGACTGTTACATGATGAATCGCATCCGGCATAATTATCCATCACTGATCCGGTGCCTGCGAGTTTTCCATATACTGGTTTACGCTTATTTACTTTCCCGTTGCTACTGTTACAATCACTACAAAATACCAAAAACATTACTTTTGCTATCTTTACTTTTGTTGCCGCTACCACCACTATCATATTACTTTGCTACTAAACACTTTGCTGCAGATACTAAGTTTCCAGGTGTGGTTGAATTGACAACTCAGCTGCTAATACTTGAGAATATTCTTTGGCTCCCCTTGTGTCGAATCAATAAATTTGGGTTGAATACTCTACCCTCAAAAGCTGTTGCGATCCCCTATACTTGTGGGTTATCAATTACTCCTTGTAGTTGATGCTAGTTGGTTTATTCGGTGGAAGATCATATGTTCAGATCCTTAATGATAATTAGTACTCCTCTGATTATGATTATGAATATGAATATGCTTTGTGAGTAGTTACGTTTGTTCCTGAGGACATGGGAGAAGTCTCGTTATAAGTAATCATGTGAATTTGGTATTCGTTCGATATTTTGATGAGATGTATGTTGTCTTTCCTCTAGTGGTGTTATGTGAACGTCGACTACATGACACTTCACCATTGTTTGGGCCTAGGGGAAGGCATTGGGAAGTAATAAGTAGATGATGGGTTGCTAGAGTGACAGAAGCTTAAACCCTAGTTTATGCGTTGCTTCATAAGGGGCTGATTTGGATCCATATGTTTCATGCTATGGTTAGGTTTACCTTAATTCTTCTTTCGTAGTTGCGGATGCTTGCGGGAGGGGTTAATCATAAGTGGGAGGCTTGTCCAAGGAAGGGCAGCACCCAAGCACTGGTCCACCCACATATCAAATTATCACAGTAACGAACGTGAATCATATGAGCATGATGAAAACTAGCTTGACAGTAATTCCCATGTGTCCTCGGGAGCGCTTTGCTTTATATAAGAGTTTTTCCAGGCTTGTCCTTTGCTACAAAAAGGATTGGGCCACCTTGCTGCGCCTTGTTTACTTTATTTATTTGTTACCCATTACGATTTATCTTATCACAAAACTATCTATCACCGATAATTTTAGTGCTTGCACAGAATACCTTACTGAAAACCACTTCTCATTTCCTTCTGCTCCTCGTTGGGTTCAACACTCTTACTTATCAAAAGGACTACAATAGATCCCCTATACTTGTGGGTCATCAAGACTCTTTTCTGGCGCCGTTGTCGGGGAGTGAAGCGCATTTGGTAAGTGGAATTTGGTAAGGAAACATTTATATAGTGTGTTGAAATTTACTGTCACTTGTTACTATGGAAAATAATCCTTTGAGGGGTTTGTTCGAGGTATCTTCACCTCGACCGGAACCACAATAAGTTGCTCGGGTATGATAGAGAAACTGCTACCTAATCCTTATGCAGGAGATGGAACATTACATCCCGATATGCACCTAATCTATGTGGATGAAGTTTGTGGATTATTTAAGCTTGCAGGTATTCTTAAGGATGTTGTAAAGAAGAAGGTCTTCCCTTTATCTTTGAAGGGAAAGGCATTGACATGGTATAGGCTATTGTATGATATTGGATCATGGAACTACAACCGATTGAAATTGGAATTTCATCATAAGTTTTATCCTATGCGTTTGGTTCACCATGATCGGAATTATATATAATTTTTTGCCTCGTGAAGGAGAAAGTATCTCTCAAGCTTGGGGGAGGCTTAAGTCAATGTTATATTCATGCCCCAATCATGAGCTCTCAAGAGAAATTATTATTCAAAAAAATTATGCTCGACCTTCTCATCAGTACTACAGGATGCTGCTAACGCGACACTACGATCAGAGACCCTTCGACGAAACTATGTGCGATGCAATAATCACAAATGGTGGTGTAAAAAACTCGTCAAAAAGGTGCAAAAAGTTTGCGATGGAGGATGCATCAAACACGGTTCAGATTTTAATTGCGTGTGTGATGCAGGGCATACGGTTCAGTTCAATTAAATGTTTGCGATGAGGAGGAACAAAAGAAACGGGCAGCCAGATGAAGGTGTGTGCGATATATAGCATATGGTTCACTCGGATGAAACTGTTTGTGATTAGGCAACACAAAAGAAATGGTCAGCTAGATCAAGGTGTGTGGGATATATGGCATGCGCTTCACTCTGATGAACTACTTGCGTTGAGACAAGAGAACAGAAACGGTTCAACTTAACAAGATGTGTGTGATACGTGACAAACAGGTCTGTAATCGGAAACGTGTGCGGAGACTGATAACAACATAGACGATTACTGCTACCAAGCCGTATGTGTTGTGAGCAAATGATTGCTGGTATACAATTGTGAGTGATTGATGAAAACATCACCGACGGGTTCCATTGTTTAGTCCGTGTGCGATGTGATTTCTTTGTCCGCCCAACATCTATGCTTTGTCTACAGAGCATCAACATATATACTTAAAAAGACAGCATTGCATAACCAAATTAATCATATAATTACACAAGTGACTACACACATAACATTTCCACACACCAAAGTAAGCAATTACATGCATACTAAAGTAGGAGAAACGAGGATCTCATCATCTACTTATTGTTGCGACGACGCTTGCCATTGCTCTGCTTCCGGCTGGATCCCTGGCCGTTTTGGGGAAGGAGGCACTTCCTCAAGTCAACAATCTGCATATACATGTCGTAGCTCGTGTACGCCTCCTTGGCCGCGTACACAACGTGAGCTTTGTCGAGTTTCTCCATCCAGGCCGAGTGCCATGCATGCTTGTCCTTGTTGCATAAATCCTTCATGTCTCTGTAGTAGGGGTCGATGATGGCCTCGGCGAGGTGAACCAGTGAGTCCTTCTCATGCTCCTTGCTACCCCAGATCTTGTATTGGTCATGGATGTCGACAAGATTCTAGCAGGCAATGCATGAATTCTTGAGCGCCTTTATATCATTGGTGATGTCCACCGTAGCGAACATGTAGTAGGGGCTGTTGACAAACCTCGCAAAACACTCACAAGGCCTTGTGGCCAGACAGTAGTGGTAGACGAGGATGTGGTGGCGCACGCACATCTAGGCGACGACGACCTTGGGACAAGACCCGACACGAGCGCGGGAGTACTCGAGGTCGAACCCGACCACCTTGTACTTATCCTTGGCAAGCAATAGCTCCATGATGTGGATGGATTGCTCCACCCAGACCGGGTCGTTGGTGTACACCACCGAGAGGTCCATGAACTGCTGTGGGTGTCCACCACGGCACGCATGATGAACTACTGCTCATCGTCGGCAGCCGCTCGGAGCGCCATTGGAGCCGCGCAGGATACCCTCTAAGAATTTCTTGTGGTGTGTGTGCTTCTTGCAATGGTGGGGCGCGATCAAAAGGTTGAAGAGACACAAGGGTTAAATGGCCACTGTAATAAATGGGGGCCGGCCGGCCTGTAATCGTCACGTCTTGTCACGACGTTCATAGCGGAGGATTCCAGTGCACGGTTTACAACACCGCACCGCATGCGTGGGCTCGAAGAGGCGCCAAATGTATCACCGGTGAGCCTGTTCCCGCGCTACTGCGCAGTTTACCGCACAAACTTCCCGCCCGGCTAGTTTGGCCACGCGTCGGCTAGAAGGGGGACAAATCGTGGGCGTTTATTGTTGGGGAACGTAGTAATTTCAAAATTTTCCTATGCACACGCAAGATCATGGTGATGCATAGCAATGAGAGGGGAGAGTATTGTCTACGTACCCTCGTAGACCGGAAGCATATTTCCTTCAGTCTCCCACTTGCACTAGAGTCAATAATCTAGTTCACATCGCCATGTGATTTAACAGCAATAGTTCACATCACCATGTGATTAACACCCATAGTTCACATCGATATGTGATCAACACCCAAAGGGTTTACTAGAGTCAGTAATCTAGTTCACATCGCTATGTGATTAACACCCAAAGAGTACTAAGGTGTGATCATGTTTTGCTTGTGAGATAATTTTAGTCAACGGGTCTGTCACATTCAGATCCGTAAGTATTTTGCGAATTTCTATGTCAACAATGCTCTGCACGGAGCTACTCTAGCTTATTGCTCCCACTTTCAATATGTATCTAGATCGAGACTTAGAGTCATCCAGATCTGTGTCAAAACTTGCATCGATGTAACTTTTTACGACGAACCTTTTTGTCACCTCCATAATTGAGAAATATTTCCTTATTCCACTAAGGATAATTTTGACCGTTGTCCAGTGATCTACTCTTAGATCACTATTGTACTCCCTTGCTTAACACAGTGTAGGGTATACAATAGATCTGGTACACAGCATGGCATACTTTATAGAACCTATGGCTGAGGCATAGGGAATGACTTTCATTCTATTTCTATCTTCTGCCATGGTCGGGCTTTGAGACTTACTCAATTTCACACCTTGCAACACAGGCAAGAACTCTTTCTTTGACTGTTCCATTTTGAACTACTTCAAAATCTTGTCAAGGTATGTACTCATTGAAAAAACTTATCAAGCGTCTTGATCTATCTCTATAGATCTTGATGCTCAATATGTAAGTAGCTTTACCGAGGTCTTTCTTTGAAAAACTCCTTTCAAATATTCCTTTATGCTTTCCAGAAAATTATACATTATTTCCGATCAATAATATGTTGTTCACATATACTTATCAGAAATGTTGTAGTGCTCCCACTCACTTTCTTGTAAATACAGACTTCACCGTAAGTCTGTATAAAACTATATGCTTTGATCAACTTATCAAAGCGTATATTCCAACTCCGAGATGCTTGCACCAGTCCATAGATGGATCGTTGGAGCTTGCATATTTTGTTAACACCTTTAGGATTGAAAAAACCTTCTGGTTGCATCATATACAACTCTTCTTTAAGAAATCCATTAAGGAATGCAGTTTTGTTTATCCATTTGCCAGATTTCATAAAATGCGGCAATTGCTAACATGATTCGGACAGACTTAAGCATATATACGAGTGAGAAAATCTCATCGTAGTCAACACCTTGAACTTGTCGAAAACCTTTTGCGACAATTCTAGCTTTGTAGATAGTAACACTACTATCAGCGTCCGTCTTCCTCTTGAAGATCCATTTATTTTCTATGGCTTGCCGATCATCGGGAAAATCCATCAAAGCCCATACTTTGTTCTCATACATGGATCATATCTCAGATTTTATGGCCTCAAACCATTTCGCGGAATCTGGGCTCATCATCGCTTCCTCATAGTTCGCAAGTTCGTCATGGTCTAGTAACATGACTTCCAGAACAGGATTACTGTACCACTCTGGTGCGGATCTCACTCTGGTTTACCTACGAGATTCAGTAGCAACTTGATCTGAAGTTACATGATCATCATCATTAGCTTCCTCACTAATTGGTGTAGTAGTCACAGGAACAGATTTCTGTGATGAACTACTTTCCAACAAGGGAGCAGGTACAGTTACCTCATCAAGTTCTACTTTCCTCCCACTCACTTCTTTCGAGAGAAACTCCTTCTCTAGAAAAACTCCGAATTTAGCAACAGAAGTCTTGCCTTCGGATTTGTGATAGAAGGTGTACCCAACAGTCTCCTTTGGGTATCCTATGAAGACATATTTCTCCGATTTGGGTTTGAGCTTATCAGGATGAAACTTTTTCATATAAGCATCACAGTCCCAAACTTTAAGAAACGACAACTTTGGTTTCTTGCCAAACCACAGTTCAGATTGTGTCGTCTCAACGGACTTAGATGGTGCCCTTTTAAACGTGAATGCAGCTGTCTTTAATGCATAACCCCAAAACGATAGTGGTAGATCGATAAGAGACATCATAGATCGCACCATATCTAATAAAGTACGGTTATAATGTTCGGACACACCATTATGCTGTGGTGTTCCAGGTGGCGTGAGTAGTAAAACTATTTCACATTGTTTTAACTGAAGGCCAAACTCGTAACTCAAATATTTTACCTCTGCGATCATATCGTAGAAACTTTTATTTTCTTGTTGCGATGATTCTCCACTTCACTCTGAAATTCTTTGAACTTTTCAAATATTTCAGACTTGTGTTTCATTAAGTAGATATACCCATATCTGCTCAAATCATCTGTGAAGGTCAGAAAATAATGATACCCGCCGCGAGCCTTAACACTCATCGGATCTCATACATCAGTATGTATTATTTCCAATAAGTCAGTTGCTCGCTCCATAGTTCCGGAGAACGGCGTTTTAGTCATCTTACCCATGAGGCATGGTTCACAAGCATCAACTGATTCATAATCAAGTGATTCCAAAAACCCATCAGCATGGAGTTTCTTCATGCGCTTTACACCAATATGACCTAAACGGCAGTGCCAGAAATAAGTTGCACTATCATTATTAACTTTGCATCTTTTGGTTTCAATAGTATGATTATGTGTATCACTACGATCGAGATCCAACGAACTATTTTCATTGGGTGTGTAACCATATAAGGTTTTATTCATGTAAACAGAACAACAATTTATTCTCTTACTTAAATGAATAACCGTATTACAATAAACATGATCAAATCATATTCATGCTCAACGCAAACAGCAAATAACACTTATTCAGGTTCAACACTAATCCCGAAAGTATAGGGAGTGTGCGATGATGATCATATCAATCTTGGAACCACTTCCAACACACATCGTCACTTCACCCTTAACTAGTCTCTGTTTATTCTGCAACTCCTGTTTCGAGTTACTAATCTTAGCAACTGAACTAGTATCAAATACTGAGGGGTTGCTATAAACACTAGTAAAGTACACATCAATAACATGTATATCAAATATACTTATGTTCACTTTGCCATCCTTCTTATCTGCCAATCACTTGGGGTAGTTCCGCTTCCAGTGACCAGTCCCTTTGCAGTAGAAACACTTAGTCTCAGGCTTAGGACCAGACTTGGGCTTTTTCACTTGAGCAGCAACTTGCTAGCTGTTCTTCTTGAAGTTCCCCTTCTTCCCTCTGCCTTTTTCTTGAAACTAGTGGTCTTGTCTACCATCAACACTTGATGTTTTTCTCGATTTCTACCTTCGTCAATTTCCGCATTACGAAGAGCTTGGGAATCGTTTCCGTTATCCCTTGCATATCATAGTTCATCACGAAGTTCTACTAACTTGGTGATGGTGACTAGAGAATTCTGTCAATCACTATCTTATCTGGAAGATTAACTCCCACTTGATTCAAGTGATTGTAGTACTCAGACAATCTGAGCACATGCTCACTAGTTGAGCGATTCTCCTCCATCTTTTAGCTATAGAACTTGTTGGAGACTTCATATCTCTCAACTCGGGTATTTTCTTGAAATATTAACTTCAACTCCTGGAACATCTCATATGCTCCATGACGTTCAAAACGTCTTTGAAGTCCCGATTCTAAGCCATTAAGCATGGTGCACTAAACTATCAAGTAGTCATCATATTGAGCTAGCCAAATGTTTATAACGTCTGCATCTGCTCCTGCAATAGGTCCGTCACCTAGCGGTGCATCAAGGACATAATTCTTCTGTGCAGCAATGAGGATAAACCTCAGATCACGGATCCAATCCGCATCATTGCTACTAACATCTTTCAACACAATTTTCTCTAGGAACATATCAAAATAAACACAGGGAAGCAACAACGCGAGCTATTGATCTACAACATAATTTGCAAAATACTACCAGGACTAAGTTCATGATAAATTTAAGTTCAATTAATCATATTACTTAAGAACTCCCACTTAGATAGACATCCCTCTAATCCTCTAAGTGATTACGTGGTCCAAATCAACTAAACCATGTCCAATCATCACGTGAGATGGAGTAGTTTCATTGGTGAACATCGCTATGTTGATCATATCTGCTATATGATTCACGCTCGACCTTTCGGTCTCCGTGTTCCGAGGCCATATCTGTATATGCTTGGCTCGTCAAGTATAACCTGAGTATTCTGCGTGTGCAACTGTTTTGCACCCGTTGTATTTGAACGTAGAGCCTATCACACCCGATCATCACTGGTGTCTCAGCACGAAGAACTTTCGCAACGGTGCATACTCAGGGCGAACACTTCTTGATAATTAGTGAGAGATCATCTTATAATGCTACCGTCAATCAAAGCAAGATAAGATGCATAAAAGATAAACATCACATGCAATCAATATAAGTGATATCATATGGCCACCATCATCTTGTGCTTGTGATCTCCATCTTTGAAGCACCGTCATGATCACCATCGTCACCGGCGCGACACCTTGATCTCCATCGTAGCATCGTTGTCGTCTCACCAATCTTATGCTTCCACGACCATCGCTACCGCTTAGTGATAAAGTAAAGCATTACAGCGCGATTGCATTGCATACAATAAAGCGACAACCATATGGCTCCTGCCAGTTGCCGATAACTCGGTTACAAAACATGATCATCTCATACAATAAAATTTAGCATCATGTCTTGACCATATCACATCACAACATGCCCTGCAAAAACAAGTTAGACGTCCTCTACTTTGTTGTTGCAAGTTTTATGTGGCTGCTACGGGCTTAAGTAAGAACCAATCTTACCTACGCATCAAAACCACAACGATAGTTTGTCAAGTTGGTGCTGTTTTAACCTTCGCAAGGACCGGGCGTAGCCACACTCGGTTCAACTAAAGTTGGAGAAACTGTCACCCGCTAGCCACCTTTGTGCAAAGCACGTCGGGAGAACCGGTCTCGCGTAAGCGTACGCGTAATGTCGGTCCGGGCCGCTTCGTCCAACAATACCGCCGAACCAAAGTATGACATGCTGGTAAGCAGTATGACTTATATCGCCCACAACTCACTTGTGTTCTACTCGTGCATATAACATCAACATATAAAACCTAGGCTCGGATGCCACTGTTGGGGAACGTAGTAATTTCAAAAAAATTCCTACGCACACGCAAGATCATGGTGATGCATAGCAACGAGAGGGGAGAGTGTGATCTACGTACCCTTGTAGACCGACAGCGGAAGCGTTAGCACAACGCGGTTGATGTAGTCGTACGTCTTCACGGCCCGACCGATCAAGCACCGAAACTACGGCACCTCCGAGTTTTAGCACACGTTCAGCTCGATGATGATCCCCGGACTCCGATCCAGCAAAGTGTCGGGGAAGAGTTCCGTCAGCACGACGGCGTGGTGACGATCTTGATGTTCTACCGTCGCAGGGCTTCGCCTAAGCACCGTTACAATATTATCGAGGATTATGGTGGAAGGGGGCACCGCACACAGCTAAGAATATGATCACGTGGATCAACTTGTGTCTAGAGCTGCCCCCTTGCCCCCGTATATAAAGGAGCAAGGGAGGAGGAGGCCGGCCCTAGGAGGGGGCGCGCCAAGTGTGGAGTCCTACTAGGACTCCCTAGTCCTAGTAGGATTCCACCTCCCATATGGAATAGGAAAAGAGGAAGGGAAAAGGAGAAGGAAGGAAGGGGGCGCCCCCCTTCCCTAGTCCAATTCGGACCAGACCAAGGGGAGGGGTGCGGCCACCCTTGAGGCCCTTTTTCTTCTTTCCCGTATGGCCCAATAAGGCCCAATACGTATTCTCGTAACTCTCCGGTACTCCAAAAAATACCCGAATCACTCGGAACCTTTCCGATGTCCGAATATAGTCGTCCAATATATCGATCTTTACGTCTCGACCATTTCGATACTCCTTGTCATGTCCCCGATCTCATCCGGGACTTCGAACTCCTTCGGTACATCAAAACTCATAAACTCATAATATAACTGTCATTGAAACCTTAAGCGTGCGGACCCTACGGGTTCGAGAACAATGTAGACATGACCGAGACACGTCTCCAGTCAATAACCAATAGCGGAACCTGGATGCTCATATTGGCTCCCACATATTCTACGAAGGTCTTTATCGGTCAGACCGCATAACAACATACGTTGTTCCCTTTGTCATCGGTATGTTACTTGCCCGAGATTCGATCGTCGGTATCTTAATACCTAGTTCAATCTCGTTACCGGCAAGTCTCTTTACTCGTTCCGTAATACATCATCTCGCAACTAACTCATTAGTTGCAATGCTTTCAAGGCTTATGTGATGTGCATTACCGAGAGGGCCCAGAGATACCTCTCCGACAATCGGAGTGACAAATCCTAATCTCGAAATACGCCAACCCAACATGTACCTTTGGAGACACCTGTAGAGCTCCTTTATAATCACCCAGTTACATTGTGACGTTTGGTAGCACACAAAGTGTTCCTCCGGCAAACGGGAGTTGCATAATCTCATAGTCATAGGAACATGTATAAGTCATGAAGAAAGCAATAGCAACATACTAAACGATCGGGTGCTAAGCTAATGGAATGGGTCATGTCAATCACATCATTCTCCTAATGATGTGATCCCGTTAATCAAATAACAACTCTTTTGTTTATGGTTAGGAAACATAACCATCTTCGATTAACGGCTAGTCAAGTAGAGGCATACTAGTGACACTTTGTTTGTCTATGTATTCACACAAGTATTATGTTTCCGGTTAATACAATTCTAGCATGAATAATAAACATTTATCATGATATAAGGAAATAAATAATAACTTTATTATTGCCTCTAGGGCATATTTCCTTCATCCATGACGAGGAGGGAGTAGTTCACCCTCAGGGCTGAGGGTATGTACAAGTAGCTATGTGTTTGATCTCTCTCTCTCTCTCTCTCGTGTTCTTGATTTGGCACGATCTTGATGTACCGCGAGCTTTGCTATTATAGTTGGATCTTATGATGTTTCTCCCCCTCTAACTTCTTGTAATGGATTGAGTTTTCCCTTTGAGGTTGTCTTAACGGATTGAGTCTTTAAGGATATGAGAACACTTGATGTATGTCTTGCATGTGCTTATCTGTGGTGACATTGGGATATTCACGTGATCTACTTGACGTATGTTTTGGTGATCAACTTGCGGGTTCTGTGACCTTGTGAACTTATGCATAGGGGTTGGCACACGTTTTCGTCTTGACTCTCCGGTAGAAACTTTGGGGCACTCTTTCAAGTTCTTTGTGTTGGTTTGAATAGATGAATCTGAGATTGTGTGATGCATATCGTATAATCGAACACGCGGATACTTGTGGTGACACTGGAGTATCTAGGTGACATTAGGATTTTGGTTGATGTGTGTCTTAAGGTATTATTTTAGTACGAACTCTAGGGCTGTTTGTGACACTTATAGGAATAGCCCAATAGATCGATCAGAAAGAATAACTTTGAGGTGGTTTCGTACCCTACAATAATCTCTTCGTTTGTTCTCTGCTATTAGTGACTTTGGAGTGACTCTTTGTTACATGTTGAGGGATTGTTATATGATCTAATTATGTTATCATTGTTGAGAGAACTTCCACTAGTGAAAGTATGAGCCCTAGGCCTTGTTTCCAAGCATTGCAATACCATTTTCGCTCACTTTTGTTACTAGTTACCTTGCTGTTTTTATATTTTCAGATTACAAAAACCTATATCTACCATGCATATTGCACGTGTATCATCATCTCTTCGCCGAACTAGTGCACCCATACAATTTACCATTGTATTGGGCATGTTGGGGACACAAGAGACTCTTTGTTATTTGGTTGCAGGGTTGTTTGAGAGAGACCATCTTCATCCTACGCCTCCCACGGATTGATAAACCTTAGGTCATCCACTTGAGGGAAATTTGCTACTGTCCTACAAATCTCTGCACTTGGAGGCCCAACAACGTCTACAATAAGAAGCTTCTATAGTAGACATCAGGGTTGTGCATGATAAATACTTCATGTTAAGAAGATGGAGCATGACAAGACTATATGATTTTGTAGGGATATCATTCTTTAAACATTGATATTTTGAAAGACATGATTGTTTGTTGGGATGCCTGAGTATTGACGTCTTTATGTCAAACTATAGACTATTGCTTTGAATCACTCGTGTCTTAATATTTGTGCCATGATTAGATATATGACCAAGATTATGCTAGGTAGCATTGCACATCAAAAATTATCTTTTTTTATCATTTACCTACTCGAGGACGAGCATATTAAGCTTGGGGATGCTGATACGTCTCTGTCGTATCTATAATTTTTTATTGTTATTCGACTTTCACATACTTTTGGAAAAAAATTATATGATTTATTGGACTAACATATTGATCAGTGCCCAGTGTCAATTCCTGTTTGTTGCATGTTTTTTTGTTTCGCAGAATACATATCAAACAAAGTCCAAACGCGATAAAAATTTACGGAGAATTATTTTGGAATATATGTGATTTTTGGTAGGTGGAATCAACGCAAATGGAGGGCCACGGCCTCCACAAGACACCATGGCGCGTGGTGGTGCCTTGTGGGCACCTCGTAAGTCGGTTGGGGCTCTACTTCAGACGCAAGGAAGCTTATATCTGGAAAAAAATCATGTTAAAATTTCAGCGCAATCGAAGTTACGGATCTTCGGGAATTTAAAAACGGTAAAAGGCCAGAAAACAGGAACGTGGAACAGAAGATAACAGAGAGATAGATCCAATCTAGGAGGGGCTCTCGCCCCTCCACTGGCATGGAGGATATGGACCAGAGGGGAAACCTTCCTCCCATCTAGGGGGAGGCCAAGGAAGAATAAGAACGAGGGGGGGCTCTCCCCCCTCTCTCCCGGTGGTGCCGGAGTGCCGTCGGGGCAAGGATCGTCACGACGATCTACATCAACAATCTTGCTACCGTCAACACCAACTTTATTCCCCTCTATGCAACGGTATAAACTCTCTATTCCCTCTGCAATTCTCTACTTAAACATGGTGCTCAACACTATATATTATTATCCAATTGTATGTGGTTATCCTATGATGTTTTAGTAGATCTGTTTTGTCCTATGGGTTGATTGATAATCATGATTGGTTTGAGTTGTATATTTTATTTTGGTGCTATCCTATGGTGCCCTCCGTGTCGCGCAAACGTGAGGGATCCCCGCCGTAGGGTGTTGCAATACGTTCATGATTCGCTTATGTTGGGTGGCCAGAGTGGCAGAAGCTTACGCCTGAGTAAGGGGGTTGTTGCCTATGAGATAAAGAGGACTTGATACTTAATGCTATGGTTGGGTTTTACCTTAATGATCTTTAGTAGTTGTAGATGCTTGGTAGAGTTCCAATAATAAGTGCATATGATCCAAGTACGGAAAATATGTTAGCTCATGCCTCTTCTTCATATAAAATTGTAATAATGATTACCGGTGTAGTTATCAATTGCCTATGGACAAAACTTTCTCTTGTGTTACAAAAAGCTATCCACTTTTATTATCTTGCAATTTATTCGTAGTTTTATCTTGCTAAGTACTTCTAGTTTTATTCTTGTTCTAGGTAAAGCAAATGTCAAGTGTGCATAGAGTTGTATCGGTGGTCGATAGAACTTGAGGGAATATTCGTTCTACCTTTAGCTCCTTGTTGGGTTTGACACTCTTATTTATCGAAAAAGGCTACAAGCGATCCCCTATACTTGTGGGTTATCACTTGGTTCAGGAAGTTTGTTAGGCAATAGCTGAAATGCTACAATGTCAGAAGGCATCACTCCCCTGTACTTATCTGGGGTTACCTCTCTCTCTTCACAAGATCAAGCATGAGATGTTGATGCCTATCATACATCAGGTCGACAAGAGATTGGCCGGCTGGCTAGCGACCTTTCTATCTTGGGGAGGTCAGCTAACTCTTATCAATGTCGTGCTTGCAGCAATCCGCGACTATTTCATGGGCTGTTTCTTATGGCCCAAGGAGTCCATCTAGAAGCTAGAACAGATTTTGAGAGGCTTTTTGTAGCAAGGAAAGAATGGCGCTAAGGGGGCCAGTGTCTTGTGGCATGGGAGTAGGGGTCACGTTGCCCATAACATTGGGGGGGTGGGAGTACGAGATCTTCAGGCACACAACATGGCAATGATATGCAGATTCATGGTTAAGAACTTAAACAACGCTGAGGTCCCGTGCTATAAATGGTTTGTTGTCAAGTACTACCAGAAGGAGCTCTGTTAGTATGACCATAGTCGAGATACTGCCTTTTGGCATGGCTTAAAGTCCTCTTTAAAGTCGGTTGTGGAGGCTGCTAGATGCATGCTTGGTGATGGATCTACGGTTTCCTTCTGGTATGACCTCTGGCTTGACTGTGGCTGCCTTAGGTTTACCTTCCCAACGCCGTTCACTTTCTCCAGGTCCGAATTCTGCATGGTGGAATCCCAATTCTGTGAGGGCCACTCGGATCTTTAGCTGCATCCAAACCACAAGAGCTGGAGGCACTTAATGAAATACAGGCCACTGCTTGGCGTTCGGCGGCGACACTCCTTGGAGGTGGCGAGGTAGCGGCGGTCTATGGGCGGTGAGGACTTCATTGGTCGGCGAGTTGCAGCGCGGTGACATGACAGTCCAAGTCCAAGTAGGCCCGGCCAGGCCGTCGGGGCCCGACAACTCCCCGTCGCCGTGTCTGATCAGCTCCGCTGCGGCGGTGGAGGCTGTCCCCTCCCTCCGGTCGAGTTGCGGTCACTCCCATGGCCCGTGTCTCCTTTCCCTCTCCAGGTCTCGTGTTGGCATCTCCAAAGAGGTGGCATGGGTGGTCCGATAACTGTGGTGGCATAGGCTGGTGGGCGGCTTTTGGGGTGGTGCATTTCGAAGTGCCTGGGTGGTGGTGGTGGTTGTGGATCGGGAGAAATCCGTATCGGCTTGTCCGGCACCGATGCGAACACGCCTACGGGCGTTGTCGGACCTTCCTGAGGAGCATTGGGTATATCCCTTCCCCACTATCCCCCATGTACTGGGGGAAACCCTAGAACTTATCCAGGCAACAGCGGCGGTGTCGTCGCATCCCTTCTTGAAGGTGTTGCTTGGTGTGTGGCGCTTCTGGATGCCGGGAGGATGGTGGCACTTCTTCGGAGGGTGTAGCAGTTGCCGGTCTTCCATTCTTCGTTGATCTGCCGGTGTCGGCATTTATTTCTCTTTCTTTTTCTTCTTTTTTCCCTTTGGGCTTATCTGTGCTGCAACCCTAGCGAGCTGGATGCATCAGATGTTTGCTTTATAATAAAAAGCAGGGGGAAACCCTTTATCATAAATACTGGCCACTGTTCATCCACAGGTAGATGTACCTGATGCCAGAATGCCTCCCACTGACGAAAAACAGCTCACCACAACATACTTCTACAAGCTGCTCGCATTTAGAGGAAGAACCTGTATGATCGCACCTTTTATCTGGGATAGGATCATTCAGCACAAACACCAAACTTTTCTCTAGATTGATTTGAGGGACAGACACAATATGAGGGATACCATGTTGAAGAAACACTGGACCAAAATTGTGACTCACAATGGATGTGAGCTATGCCCAGTTACAGAGAATATGAATCACATTCTGCTTAGGTGCAAGCTTGCTGGAGCTGTTTTGGACCAAATTGGGCCTATGTGAACTAGCCACCGCTTCTCCAACTGCCCAAGACTTCCTTCTACCCGAGCAACCAGCGGCTAGATTTGGGAAGTTGTGGCACATCTACTTTGCAGCTTGTGCTATAGCCCTTCAGAATGCAAGAAACGCGCAAGTCTTCCATGGGGATTTTTGGAATGAGAGATACGCATACAATGAGATTGCTGAGCTCATCAAGCTGTGAACAGTGCGCGCTGCAGGAGAAAATCAAAGAGAACATTTGATTGCATGGGCTAATTGGCTGCTAGCTAGCTAGCTTGATAAAACCATTCCTCCTTCCCCCGAGATGTACCTCTCCCCAGGTCTAGTGGTGGCCTGCTGCACGAACTGTGCAACGCTAACATCGCTTTCATGTAAATGACTTTGATCATTCAGGTGCTTCACCCATTTTGAATGCATAAGGTAGAAAATGATCTACCTTTTTATTCAAAAATATATATTTAGGCTTGAGAAATGGACTTGCTAAAAAGCTGCCACGTCTATGTTTGCTAATGTTTTCAGTCCATTGGTGTTTCCTTTATTATCATCTTGTGGACTTTGGATCTCTGTCAGTACATGAATTAAGTTTCTACAGTTTCTTATTACTGTATTTCTTTGCAAGGGATTTTTGTTCATGCACGACTCACTGTACAATAAGAATTACTGATAATTCATGGACAGTAGGAGTTTTCTGCCTGGTCGTAATTACTCAAATACCATATTTTTCAATGTTTTCTCTTCTTATTTTTTATAAGAAGAAAATAAGAGTTTACTTTGGTGCATGTGATGTGGTTCTTGGAATGCTTCCTTTAGCATGGGAATTTATACACCATGGAGTTAATAAATAAATTGAAATATAAAAATAAGAAGAAAAAGATACATTTTGGTAGGTTTGCTCACCATTGTAGTTTGAATTAAAAAGAGCATTGCTGTTTCAACATATTGAATCATGGGCTGGCAAAAAGTAATATATTGCATGCTCATAATAAATTTTATTTACATTTCTGTTCTCTTTCATGGAAAACTATAGACTTCATACTAGATTGAAAAAATACATTTTATTCGTGTCACCGACATGGTCCAACACTAATGGAAATATGACCTTTTACAGTTTGAGCAACCTTGTGAAATAACTATTTAAGGATTACTCTTTCTACTGCTACTAAGATGCTTAATATAAGCCATAACTTAATAAAAGGTAGCTCTAGCTATAAATTCGTCGCCGGCTTTGAATGATATTATGGCTTGAGCAATGTTGTGAAATAACCATTCAATGATTAATTTTTCCACTGCTACTCAGGTTCTTAGCATAAACTGGATAATTAAATACCGATTATGTAGGTAGTTCTAGTTACAAATTAACTGCATGCTTTGAATGATGGCTAATGAACCTCCAGAAATTGTAGCTGGGTCTGCAAATGTACGAAATGAACAGAAATTTATTCCCCTTAGCCATCGTAGCATACCCATTGATGGATCTAACTTCTGATTTATTATTTGTTATGTATCACAATAGTATAGTATCCTTCGAAAAGATGCAGACACAAGAAAATTTATAGTCGATGGTATGGCTAGCATTGAAAGTGAGACACCAACCCTAATGTCTGTTTCAAATGCAATGCTCTAATTTTGTGCCAAATCCAAGCTTCTTGTTTTATGTATTTAATACTAGAGTATGTTAGTCATGATTAGCAAAATCCTTGCACCCAATAGTCTAGGAAAGCAGTTGGATCGGTGTTATTACGTGTGGTTTGCAATTTGTCCTTGTAATAATATAGCTGCTAGCATACCCACTTGGTTGTTCTCTCAACAAGTCACATCTCCGAAAGTTCAATAGAGACTTGCACCTCAGAGTTTACATTTTCTCTGGTGATCCTCCATTCCAAATACAAGATTTGTTGTTTATTTGATTTAAGTGTAGGTAAGTGCAAAATTAAACCATGCTAATTCGATCAGGTTTGGGCATATACGTAGCCAAAAAATTGAGTGATAAGAAATAACAATTGAACCTATTTAATTGTGTGGGGATGCATACAATTGGTATACCGAAGTCTCAAATTACTTAATGATTATAAATGGTATAGCAAAAGCACTGTTTAACAAGTGCACATAAAGCTCATTGCCTTGGGATTGATCATGTTTATCGTGAATACGTGAATAGTGTGACCACATCGGCGATGGTGGTGAAGGGGAAAAGCGATAACAAGGACATGTCGCTAGTTGGGGTGTGAAGATTTTTTTTTCTCCCGTTGCAACACACAGTCACATTTACTAGTCTATCTATATGGCAATTAATAGTTGCCCCAATAAGCAATCTCTCTCTCTCTCTCTCCGCGCGCGCGCGTGCGTGCGTGCGTGCGTGCGTGCGTGCGTGCGTGCGTGTGTGTGTGTGTGTGTGTTCAACGCAAGCTATCAATTGGTGGTTTCGGCTAAAACCAATCCGCCGACAAGTGTTGAACCATAATCATCTTATACTTACATGGAGAAGCACCTCCAAGCACTATTGGTCCTTCTCGCATGCTATGCTGTTCATGCACAATGTAAGTGGCACAAATGCAACACCTTCTTCTTGTGCTTCTCATCGATTCATTGCTTAATTCCAACTTGAACTCTACCATGTGATCGCATGCGTTCCATGTCCAAATATCAATAGTGTATTTTCCTTAACATTTGCATAGGCCAAGCCATAGGTGTTCATCACATCAACGACGATACATGCTACAAGAGTGACACCATCCCATCATGCTTTTTGTGTTACCCCGATAATCATTGCTTCAGGACGATGGAGGACTGCAAAAGCTCACTGCATACGACCTCCGTCGGTCATGATCTCATCTTATGCACGTCCATGAGCGTGGGCGGTTATTACTAGCTGAAGAATGTGTTAGATTTGTGTTATGTGCCGCTGAAGAAGGATTATGAATGAATAAGAGACGATGAACTATTGCATATTTGTTTAGTTCTCAGCTTTTGTCGATAAGTTTCATTGCAGTTTTGCCGATGAAATTTTGATTCTATCCCTCATACCGCATGTATCACATGTCCTAATTTCATTTCAGTTTGGAGGTGCTACATTGCAAAGATTGGCAGACCAACTATACAAACAAATTTAGTTTACCTCCATGGATTAGCATTTTATTGACCCGAAAATAAAAGTGAACATACCGAGAGAACTTGCTTTGCTTGCCAACTAAAGGCATCCCTGATAGTGTTCACATCGCCGGTGGTCAAATTTGCCATGCAGATAAATAATGATGCCATAAAAAATACTACCAATATGTCTAAAATAGGTGACAGGATGTCTTATATTTTAATACAGATGTAATCGACTTTATATTAGTTTATAGAGGGAGTAATAGAATCAAAGAGAACCAGGATTTAACGGACAACCTAAGATTGCAAAACTCGCAGCATCACTGGCCGCGCGTGCTGTCACAGGTAGAGACAAACCCTATTTCAACTTCCGTCTCCACGCCCTTCGGCATGGCAACATTTAGATGCAGGCCAGTGCCACTGCCATGGATGGTTGTGGTTGCCGTGCAACGTGGATCTAAATAATCTATCTTCTTATGTTTGTTATCGAATTGAATAGAAGAAGTGAAGGCTAGTGGCACGCTGAGCAGGTTTTGTGAAATGAGCGACATTTAATTACCACTTACCGCTAATTCTCAATACATGCAAATTTTCTCTCATTGCAACGCACGAGTATTTGTGCTAGTTATTGTTTAAAAAAGAAATTCAAGTTGCCGTGATTTTTTCCCATTGTTCATCCGAACACGTACGAGGCCTGCGGCATTACCTACCACACCCACCAATGCCCGTGACGAGATCACCACGTTCACCCAGCCAGCGCGCAGCTCAACTCCGACCGAGACACTCAGCCGCCATCTTTTGTCGCGTGCAACCGCGACATACTTCACACGTCGTCGGTTTCAGAACTCTCGCCACCGCACCTAGGCGAACCAAATTGTATTGAGGGAAATGATAGCCCACTGATGGCTATCTTTGGTTGCCATAGCAATATAGCTCGTGCTTTGTGCGCTTTGGCACTTTGACAATTTCCTGATAATGCACATGCACTGCATTTCTGCGCCTCGGGTGGGCTGCAAATGCACTTTCGGGTGAATGTCCACCCGTACACAAAATGTAGTAGAGTACCTCTTTTTACTTACCCTTATGAAAAGTTGTGTGCTTCTCGAAAAATAATCATAGATAGATCAATGGACGTCGACATTGCATTGAGCCACTGACATTGTCCCCAAGTGGCAAATTCGTGCACTACTCCATGCCATGTGAAATTGTCATCAAGTTTCGTTGTACAGATGAAGAACAGTACTAATACACTACCACCCCGCAAAAAAAAAAAACACTACCACAAGAATTGCACACATACACTACCACCAAGAATTGAATGGCATATGCGAATCAACCTGTGGTTGAGTTGGTTAGGTGGACAGTGGTATCCCCAATCCATCAGGGTTCAAATCCTGGTGCTCGCATTATTTCTGGATTTATTTCAGGATTTCCGGCGATGCGCTTTCAGTGCGAGGAGACGTTTCCGTCGACGACGAGGCGCCTACGGTGACTTCGTAAATCTCAAGATGATATGCCGACTCAGTCTCTCGGAGGTGCTCATAGAGATAGGGTGTGCGTGTGTGCGTTCATAGGGATGAGCGTATGCGCGTGTATATGAGCGCTTGTGTCTGTACTGATGCTAAAAAAAATTTTGAATGGCATATATTTCCTGTCCGATGACTTGTCTCACATGCATGCAGGGCCTCTTTGGAAACATATTTTTTGTCGAAATTTGGCCGGAATTGGTTTAGGAAAATGAAACAACAATTCCCGTGTTCCAAACGAAGGCGAGCACATGGATTTTTTGAATATGAAATTAACATGGACCCATCGATCATTTCTTGCTGCATGTCGATCTCGTCGGTCGTGACACCAACGATCGAATCAAAGGCCGATCAGACTTGCATGCCGTCGTCGCTGTCGGCATCGGTCAGCTCCACTTTGTCACTGACCTCGCCACCCTTTCCTCTTTCGATGTACACTATGTCGATGTTGTACAGTACCGGGATCATGACCATGGAGCAGAGGCACGCCAGCACCGGCCCGAAGATCCACAGCAGGAGCGGAACGCCGCCGAAGAAGAGCCTGTTCCCGACGAAGTTGAGCAGGAACCCCCTCTCGAGGACCTCGAGGACATACTCCTTGTTCACCGGCAGGTGGCGGCCGCCGTCGGGGAGGGCGAAGAGGTGGGAGAGGGCGTTGACGAGGAAGGTGGCCTGGTTGAAGGTGCAGATGGCGAGGCTGTGGCAGAGGAAAGAGAGGAGGAAGGCGGTGAGGAGGGCGACGTACTTGAGCGCCATCATGTACTCGCCGTGCGCGCCGAAGACGGCGTCGCTGATGGGCTTCTTGACGGCGTAGGTGCTGCTGAGCACGGCGGCCACGCCGGTGCAGAAGAGGACGGACGTGGTGGCCACCAGCGTGGAGCCCATGATCACGTTCCGCAGCGACTGCACCACCAGCACCGCCTTCTTCTCGTTGTCCTTCATCATGGAGAGCACCCAGAGGCGGCGCGCGGCGGCGTTGACGCCGATGGTGGAGCGCAGCGGGCAGCGGCGGACCGCGCGCCACAGCCACATGTGGTACACGATCGGGAACAGGAGGCCCACGGGGATCAGCACCAGGTCCAAGTAGCTCTCCCTCCACGCCATGATCGCTCCTAGCTCCTCGATCTCACTAAAATCTCTCTTTCTCTCTCACTCCACCTTGCAGCTGCGTGTATACAATTTTCTTTGTGTGACTGTGAGTGCACTCGAGTCGTCTGCGATTGTTTGGTTGATGGTGGAGAGCGAGCATGCATGTTAATATATATATAGGGAGACCAGCCGGGGACGACGATGGTAGCTAGCTGGACAAAAGCGACGACGACCACCGAGCTAGGGCACGTAGGTGTGAAGCACATTGCAAGCATGGTGATATGTGGTGCAAACTCTATTCAAGGGCCACCATGAACTAGTGACCTAAAAAGTAGTCAAAAAACCAGACATGACCAACCTCACCCTGCATGACGACGAAGCAGCACACAAATGTCACTTTCCGTTCGTGTTTTTGTTTGTTTGTCTCTCTGTTTGTTTATGTTTTACCTTTTTATAGTGGGAAAAGTAGATCAGGAGTAGCATATTCCGAGGGATGCCCATTGGTCCTCTTGTGGTGATATTAAACGGCGATATGCCCAGTAATGGTATCCAGCTGCTAGTAATTTACTCACAGACGTATTGGTCTGATTTCTGAAAACCAATAGATGAAGAATGATGGATGAAAAGATTCTAGTTTCACACTAGTATAAATCAATTGGGGAAACCGTGTCTGTATGCACATACATATGTGCTCGTTCGCGGATCCTTCAGATGGAACTAGCTGGCCTGTACTTAACCAATGCACGTTCTAGACCTCATTTGACATTATTTTTCAATATGGGTTTTATTTCTCAGAAATGGTGTTACAGTCTGCTAATATATACAACCTCGGTGATACGGTCTGAAACCCGATGCAACAAACATGCGGTGCTAACTTGAGATCTTTCTATATTAGCTAGACTATGAGCAACTCTATTTTGAATGCACTCAATTTTCAACAGAATAAACCCCCACTCTAATAAAACTATCATAAGCGAGTCTATACCAAGTTCTTCCATTTATACAAGTTCTTCGGATCCTGATCTGGTGGCTTTGGGATCGCTCGGACTCAGGCCAGACGAAATCCATGCTCGGCTTGCCAATGCTGGTAGCGATGACGCTCGCGGGTGTCGTTTTCCTTTCTGGAGGCGCTGCCATGGCCTTTACCCGTGCCCCTCTACGAGCATCAGGGGAAACCATAGGTCCGGTTCACCGGATCGGATGGCGGCAGCGTCACGACGTCGTTCCCCTTTCTTGAAGGCGCCATCTTGCTCGCTCGTGGTGTCCTCGGTGTTGGATTTGAAGATGTTTGACGTCCTGCTGCTTCGGCCTACTCCTCTAGTTTTAGGCTTCGTGGGTTTAGTTGTGTTCTTTACTCTGTTCGGGCTGAGCACCCTGTCTCTCTATACTCCGGGCACCATGTTCATGCCTCTTTGTGTTCATGTCATGTGTTGTACCCTTTGTTGTACTCATTCTTCTCTTTATATCAATGAAAAGATACGCAAGCATTGTGTATTCGCCAAAAAAATTAAGGTTCGCCAGTTTCAATCCCCTCTCACCGACCGGTTTGGTTAGATTTCCATGGAGTTTGAAAGTTTCCTTCCATGTCGATCTCCGGGAACGATGGTTAGTTTTTATTGTTGCAACCTCTCAGTCTGTGCATCTCTATGGTCTTCATTTTCCTCAATAACCCCTTCTTCCGAATCTTTGTGGACATGGTTGTGGGCATGCTATGGTAATGCTTGCAGACTGCCTACCTTGATTGAGGTGACGTCCCTGCCGATATTCTTGAGGAGACTTCCAATCCCTGTCATACACGACGGCCTATGACAACGGCGATTCAACGTGGTTTAGTTCTCTACAGATCTTTGCCGAGAGGTATGTTGGAGCAATGATGAGAAGTTTGGTTGCGGCTTATGCGAGAATTTTGGGGCCTAGTGCCATGGTAGTATTTTCCCCCTTTGTTCAGGGTGTTTATGTGCTTGTGAGTCGAGTTACTATCTTATCTTGTTGTACCTAATGTTCTCTTTATCTAATATATAAGCCGGATTTAATTTATAAAATAGGATAAAACATGCCGCTAAGTCACAACTAGGTAGTAGAATATACTAAATAAAATAACTAGGTAGTAGATTATACTAAAAAATGAAGTTGTATGATCACTTCGTGACATGTTAGTTTCACCATTTGACATTGGAGCCATATAGTTTTAGAAAGAAAAACATGTATGAGTAAACAACCTACTTAAACTTGTGCCGCGGATTTCTAACAATACATCCAATGGTCTAACTGTGTGCGGAGTCATGATCTTCGGTACTTAGATGATATTTCGCCCGTTGCTGCGAAAATTGGTTGCAATATATTCGATGAGATTTGGTTGTATGGGACATGGATAATTTTATTAATACTATGAAAACTAAAAAATGCATATAATTTGAAGTATTTGATTATTATTGTGTAGTTTTAAAATATTTATTACACAACCATAGCATAATAGAATTGAAATAACTCAACATTTCCCCCTGCATATTTGCATGTTGAGGTGGCATGTCTACTGAGATGGCATGTTTGCGTGTTAAGAGAAATAAATTAATGAAGTTCACATATTTAGTTACTACTCCCTCCATTCCAAATTACTCGTTGTGGTTTTAGCTCAAATTTGAACTAAAACCACAATGAGTAATTTGGAACGGAGGGAGTACATAGGATTCACTTCTCTCATTGTTGTCACCATTAATTGATGATGATGCAGTGTTGTGATTGCCAACTTGAAAGCTAGGTGGTCTTCGTTTCACGGATATTGCAGTGCCATTTTAGCTAATTCCTCGCGCAAGAATGAAGCAACTAAAGACGTGCTGACGAGTGTCATGGCTAATTCTGTTATGGCATGGTGCTCATGGCGTACACACTTGCCAGCATTGCATGGAAGCAACTAAACCAACAATGATGTCGATATTCACAGGAACCAACACCCGCACTTCCATCGCTCAGATGGAAAACCCTAGCTGTCACCAGAGCACCCTCCTCCCGTTCTCCCCTCACATTCGCCTAAGGATGGGAACAGGCAAAAGCCCGCTCGGCGGAGAGACGTCGGACATCTTTCGATCGGTGGTGGCCCATTTTGGGTGGCCGCATTCGGTGTGGCATGGTGGTGCTTGAAGGAAATATGCCCTAGAGGCAATAATAAAGTTATTATTTATTTCCTTATAATCATGATAAATGTTTATTATTCATGCTAGAATTGTATTAACCGGAAACATAATACATGTGTGAATACATAGACAAACAAAGTGTCACTAGTATGCCTCTACTTGACTAGCTCGTTAATCAAAGATGGTTATGTTTCCTAACCATGAACAATGAGTTGTTATGTGATTAACGAGGTCACATCATTAATTGAATGATCTGATTGACATGACCCATTCCATTAGCTTAGCACCCGATCATTTAGTGTGTTGCTATTGCTTTTCTTCATGACTTATACATGTTCCTATGACTATGAGATTATGCAACTCCCGTTTGCCGGAGGAACACTTTGGGTGCTACCAAACGTCACAACGTAACTGGGTGATTATAAAGGAGCATTACAGGTGTCTCCAAAGGTAGATGTTGGGTTGACGTATTTCGAGATTAGGATTTGTCACTCCGATTGTCGGAGAGGTATCTCTGGGCCCTCTCGGTAATGCACATCACATAAGCCTTGCAAGCATTGCAACTAATGAGTTAGTTGCGAGATGATGTATTACGGAACGAGTAAAGAGACTTGCCGGTAACGAGATTGAACTAGGTATTGGATACTGACGATCGAATCTCGGGCAAGTAACATACCGATGACAAAGGGAACAACGTATGTTGTTATGCGGTCTGACCGATAAAGATCTTCGTAGAATATGTAGGAGCCAATATGGGCATCCAGGTCCCGCTATTGGTTATTGACCGGAGACATGTCTCGGTCATGTCTACATTGTTCTCGAACCCGTAGGGTCCGCACGCTTAAGGTTACGATGACAGTTATATTATGAGTTTATGCATTTTGATGTACCGAAGGTTGTTCGGAGTCCCGGATGTGATCACGGACATGACGAGGAGTCTCGAAATGGTCGAGACGTAAAGATTGATATATTGGAAGCCTATATTTGGATATCGGAAGTGTTCCGGGTGAAATCGGGATTTTACCGGATTACCGGGAGGTTACCGGAACCCCCCGGGAGCTATATGGGCCATAGTGGGCCTTAGTGGAAAAGAGAAGGGGCTGCCCTAGATGGGCTGCGCGCCTCCCCCTTCCCCTAGTCCTATTAGGACTAGGAGAGGTGGCCGGCCCCCTCCTCCTCTTTTCCCCTCCGAGGAATCCTAGTTGGACTAGGATTGGAGGGGGAATCCTACTCCCAGAGGGAGTAGGACTCTCCTGCGCCTCCCTCCTTGGCCGGCCAGCCTCCCCCCTTCTACTCCTTTATATATGGAGGCAGGGGACACCTCTAGACACACAAGTTGATCCACGTGATCTATTCCTTAGCCGTGTGCGGTGCCCCCTGCCACCATATACCTCGATAATACTGTAACGGAGTTTAGGCGAAGCCCTGCTGCAGTAGTACATCAAGATCGTCACCACGCCGTCGTGCCGACGGAACTCTTCCCCGACACTTTGCTGGATCAGAGTCCGGGGATCATCATCGAGCTGAACGTGTGCTCGAACTCGGAGGTGCCGTAGTTTCGGTGCTTGATCGGTTGGATCGTGAAGACGTACGACTACTTCCTCTACGTCGTGTCAGCGCTTCCGCAGTCAGTCTGCGTTGGGTATGTAGACAACACTCTCCCCTCTCGTTGCCATGCATCACATGATCTTGCGTGTGCGTAGGAAAATTTTTGAAATTACTACGTTCCCCAATAGTGGCATCCGAGCCTAGGTTATTTATGTTGATGTTATATGCACGAGTAGAACACAAGTGAGTTGTGGACGATACAAGTCATACTGCCTACCAGCATGTCATACTTTGGTTCGGCGGTATTGTTGGACGAGACGACCCGGACCAACCTTACGTGTACGCTTACGCGAGACCGGTTCCCTCGACGTGCTTTGCACAGAGATGGCTTGCGGGCGACTGTCTCTCCAATTTTAGTTGAACCAAGTGTGGCTACGCCCGGTCCTTGCGAAGGTTAAAACGGAGTCTATTTGACAAACTATCGTTGTGGTTTTGATGCGTAGGTGAGATTGGTTCTTACTTAAGCCCGTAGCAGCCACGTAAAACATGCAACAACAAAGTAGAGGACGTCTAACTTGTTTTTGCAGGGCATGTTGTGATGTGATATGGTCAAGGCATGATGCTGAATTTTATTGTATGAGATGATCATGTTTTGTAACCGAGTTATCGGCAACTGGCAGGAGCCATATGGTTGTCGCTTTATTGTATGCAATGCAATCGCGATGTAATGCTTTACTTTATTACTATACGGTAGTGATAGTCGTGGAAGCATAAGATTGGCGAGACGACAACGATGCTACGATGGAGATCAAGGTGTCGCGCCGATGACGATGGTGATCATGACGGTGCTTCGGAGATGGAGATCACAGGCACAAGATGATGATGGCCATATCATATCACGTATATTGATTGCATGTGATGTTTATTTTTTTATGCATCTTATCTTGCTTTGATTGACGGTAGCATTATAAGATGATCTCTCACTAAATTATCAAGAAGTGTTCTCCCTGAGTATGCACCGTTGCGAAAGTTCTTCGTGCTGAGACACCACGTGATGATCGGGTGTGATAGGCTCTACGTTCAAATACAACGGGTGCAAAATAGTTGCGCACGCGGAATACTCAGGTTTTACTTGACGAGCCAAGCATATACAGATATGGCCTCGGAACACGGAGACCGAAAGGTCGAGCGTGAATCATATAGTAGATATGATCAACATAATGATGTTCACCAATGAAACTACTCCATCTCACGTGATGATCGGACATGGTTTAGTTGATCTGGATCACGTGATCACTTAGAGGATTAGAGGGATGTCTATCTAAGTGGGAGTTCTTAAAGTAATATGATTAATTGAACTTAAATTTATCATGAACTTAGTACCTGATAGTATCTTGCTTGTTTATGTTGATTGTAGATAGATGGCTCGTGCTGTTGTTCCGTTGAATTTTAATGCGTTCCTTGAGAAAGCAAAGTTGAAAGATGATGGTAGCAATTACACGGACTGGGTCCGTAACTTGAGGATTATCCTCATTGCTGCACAGAAGAATTACGTCCTGGAAGCACCGCTGGGTGCCAGGCCTACTGCTGGAGCAACACCAGATGTTATGAACGTCTGGCAGAGCAAAGCTGATGACTACTCGATAGTTCAGTGTGCCATGCTTTATGGCTTAGAATCGGGACTTCAACGACGTTTTGAACGTCATGGAGCATATGAAATATGTTCCAGGAGTTGAAGTTAATATTTCAAGCAAATGCCCGGATTGAGAGATATGAAGTCTCCAATAAGTTCTATAGCTGCAAGATGGAGGAGAACAGTTCTGTCAGTGAGCATATACTCAAAATGTCTGGGTATAATAATCACTTGATTCAATTGGGAGTTAATCTTCCAGATGTGCGTCATTGACAGAATTCTCCAATCACTGCCACCAAGCTACAAGAGCTTCGTGATGAACTATAATATGCAAGGGATGAACGACTATTCCCGAGCTCTTCGCGATGCTGAAAGCTGCGGAGGTAGAAATCAAAAAGGAGCATCAAGTGTTGATGGTCAACAAGACCACTAGTTTCAAGAAAAAGGGCAAAGGAAAGAAGAAGGGGAACTTCAAGAAGAACAGAAGCCAGTTGCTGCTCAAGAGAAGAAACCCAAGTCTGGACCTAAGCCTGAAACTGAGTGCTTCTACTGCAAGCAGACTGGTCACTGGAAGCGGAACTGCCCCAAGTATTTGGCGGATAAGAAGGATGGCAAGGTGAACAAAGGTATATGTGATATACATGTTATTGATGTGTACCTTACTAATGCTCGCAGTAGCACCTGGGTATTTGATACTGGTTCTGTTGCTAATATTTGCAACTCGAAACAGGGGCTACGGATTAAGCGAAGATTGGCAAAGGACGAGGTGACGATGCGCGTGGGAAACGGTTCCAAAGTCGATGTGATCGCGGTCGGCACGCTACCTCTACATCTACCTTCGAGATTAATATTAGACCTAAATAATTGTTATTTGGTGCCAGCGTTGAGCATGAACATTATATCTGGATCTTGTTTAATGCGAGACGGTTATTCATTTAAATCAGAGAATAATGGTTGTTCTATTTATATGAGTAATATCTTTTATGGTCATGCACCCTTGAAAAGTGGTCTATTCTTATTGAATCTCGATAGTAGTAATACACATATTCATAATGTTGAAACCAAAAGATGCAGAGTTGATAATGAAAGTGCAGCTTATTTGTGGCACTGTCGTTTAGGTCATATCGGTATAAAGCGCATGAAGAAACTCCATACTGATGGACTTTTGGAACCACTTGATTATGAATCACTTGGTACTTGTGAACCGTGCCTCATGGGCAAGATGACTAAAACACCGTTCTCCGGTACTATGGAGAGAGCAACAGATTTGTTGGAAATCATACATACCGATGTATGTGGTCCAATGAATATTGAGGCTCGTGGCGGATATCGTTATTTTCTCACCTTCACAGATGATTTAAGCAGATATGGGTATATCTACTTAATGAAACATAAATCTGAAACATTTGAAAAGTTCAAAGAATTTCAGAGTGAAGTTGAAAATCATCGTAACAAGAAAATAAAGTTTCTACGATCTGATCGTGGAGGAGAATATTTGAGTTACGAGTTTGGTGTACATTTGAAAAATTGTGGAATAGTTTCGCAACTCACGCCACCCGGAACACCACAACGTAACGGTGTGTCCGAACGTCGTAATCGTACTTTACTGGATATGGTGCGATCTATGATGTCTCTTACTGATTTACCGCTATCATTTTGGGGATACGCTCTAGAGACGGCCGCATTCACGTTAAACAGGGCACCATCAAAATCCGTTGAGACGACGCCGTATGAACTATGGTTTGGCAAGAAACCAAAATTGTCGTTTCTGAAAGTTTGGGGCTGCGATGCTTATGTGAAAAAGCTTCAACCTGATAAGCTCGAACCCAAATCGGAGAAATGTGTCTTCATAGGATATCCAAAGGAAACTATTGGATACACCTTCTATCACAGATCCGAAGGCAAGACTTTTGTTGCTAAATTCGGAAACTTTCTGGAGAAGGAGTTTCTCTCGAAAGAAGTGAGTGGGAGGAAAGTAGAACTTGACGAGGTAACTGTACCTGCTCTTGGAAAGTAGTACATCACAGAAAACTTTCTGCGACACCTACACCAATAAGTGAGGAAGTTAATGATAATGATCATGAAACTTCAGAACAAGATACTACTGAACCTCGTAGATCAACCAGAGTAAGATCCGCACCAGAGTGGTACGGTAATCCAGTTCTGGAAGTCATGCTACTAGATCATGATGAACCTACGAACTATGAAGAAGCAATGGTGAGCCCAGATTCGCAAAGTGGCTTGAAGCCATGAAATCTGAGATGGGATCCATGTATGAGAACAAAGTATGGACTTTGGTTGACTTGCCCGATGATCGGCAAGCAATTGAGAATAAATGGATCTTCAAGAAGAAGACTGACGCTGATGGTAATGTTACTGTCTACAAAGCTCGACTTGTCGCGAAAGGTTTTCGACAAGTTCAAGGGATGACTACGATGAGACCTTCTCACCCGTAGCGATGCTTAAGTCCGTCCGAATCATGTTAGCAATTGCCGCATTTTATGATTATGAAATTTGGCAGATGGATGTCAAAACTGCGTTCCTGAATGGATTTCTGGAAGAGGAGTTGTATATGATGCAACCGGAAGGTTTTGTCGATTCAAAGGGAGCTAACAAAGTGTGCAAGCTCCAGCGATCCATTTATGGACTGGTGCAAGCATCTCGGAGTTGGAATAAACGTTTTGATAGTGTGATCAAAGCATTTGGTTTTATACAGACTTTCGGAGAAGCCTGTATTTACAAGAAAGTGAGTGGGAGCTCTGTAGCATTTCTAATATTATATGTGGATGACATATTGCTGATTGGAAATGATATAGAATTTCTGGATAGCATAAAGGGATACTTGAATAAAAGTTTTTCAATGAAAGACCTCGGTGAAGCTGCTTACATATTAGGCATTAAGATCTATAGAGATAGATCAAGACGCTTAATTGGACTTTCACAAAGCACATACCTTGACAAGATTTTGAAGAAATTCAAAATGGATCAAGCAAAGAAAGGATTCTTGCCTGTGTTATAAGGTGTGAAGTTGAGTAGGACTCAATGCCCGACCACTGCAGAAGATAGAGAGAATATGAAAGATGTTCCCTATGCATCAGCCATAGGCTCTATCATGTATGCAATGCTGTGTACCAGACCTGATGTGTGCCTTGCTATAAGTTTAGCAGGGAGGTACCAAAGTAATCCAGGAATAGATCACTGGACAACGGTCAAGAACATCCTGAAATACCTGAAAAGGACTAAGGATATGTTTCTCGTATATGGAGGTGACAAAGAGCTCACCATAAAAGGTTACGTTGATGCAAGCTTTGACACTGATCCGGACGATTCTAAATCGCAAACCGGATATGTGTTTACATTAAATGGTGGAGCTGTCAGTTGGTGCAGTTCTAAACAAAGCGTCGTAGCGGGATCTACATGTGAAGCGGAGTACATAGCTGCTTCGGAAGCAGCGAACGAAGGAGTCTGGATGAAGGAGTTCATATCCGATCTAGGTGTTATACCTAGTGCATCGGGTCCAATGAAAATCTTTTGTGACAATACTGGTGCAATTGCCTTGGCAAAGGAATCCAGATTTCACAAAAGGACCAAACACATCAAGAGACGCTTCAATTCCATCCGGGATCTAGTCCAGGTGGGAGACATAGAGATTTGCAAGATACATACGGATCTGAATGTTGCAGACCCGTTGACTAAGCCTCTTCCACGAGCAAAACATGATCAGCACCAAGGCTCCATGGGTGTTAGAATCATTACAGTGTAATCTAGATTATTGACTCTAGTGCAAGTGGGAGACTGAAGGAAATATGCCCTAGAGCAATAATAAAGTTATTATTTATTTCCTTATAATCATGATAAATGTTTATTATTCATGCTAGAATTGTATTAACCGGAAACATAATACATGTGTGAATACATAGACAAACAAAGTGTCACTAGTATGCCTCTACTTGACTAGCTCGTTAATCAAAGATGGTTATGTTTCCTAACCATGAACAATGAGTTGTTATGTGATTAACGAGGTCACATCATTAGTTGAATGATCTGATTGACATGACCCATTCCATTAGCTTAGCACCCGATCATTTAGTGTGTTGCTATTGCTTTTCTTCATGACTTATACATGTTCCTATGACTATGAGATTATGCAACTCCCGTTTGCCGGAGGAACACTTTGGGTGCTACCAAACGTCACAACGTAACTGGGTGATTATAAAGGAGCATTACAGGTGTCTCCAAAGGTAGATGTTGGGTTGGCGTATTTCGAGATTAGGATTTGTCACTCCGATTGTCGGAGAGGTATCTCTGGGCCCTCTCGGTAATGCACATCACATAAGCCTTGCAAGCATTGCAACTAATGAGTTAGTTGCGAGATGATGTATTACGGAACGAGTAAAGAGACTTGCCGGTAACGAGATTGAACTAGGTATTGGATACTGACGATCGAATCTCGGGCAAGTAACATACCGATGACAAAGGGAACAACGTATGTTGTTATGCGGTCTGACCGATAAAGATCTTCGTAGAATATGTAGGAGCCAATATGGGCATCCAGGTCCCGCTATTGGTTATTGACCGGAGACATGTCTCGGTCATGTCTACATTGTTCTCGAACCCGTAGGGTCCGCACGCTTAAGGTTACGATGACAGTTATATTATGAGTTTATGCATTTTGATGTACCGAAGGTTGTTCGGAGTCCCAGATGTGATCACGGACATGACGAGGAGTCTCGAAATGGTCGAGACGTAAAGATTGATATATTGGAAGCCTATATTTGGATATCGGAAGTGTTCCGGGTGAAATCGAGATTTTACCAGATTACCGGGAGGTTACCGGAACCCCCCGGGAGCTATATGGGCCATAGTGGGCCTTAGTGGAAAAGAGAAGGGGCTGCCCTAGATGGGCTGCGCGCCTCCCCCTTCCCCTAGTCCTATTAGGACTAGGAGAGGTGGCCGGCCCCCTCCTCCTCTTTTCCCCTCCGAGGAATCCTAGTTGGACTAGGATTGGAGGGGGAATCCTACTCCCAGAGGGAGTAGGACTCTCCTGCGCCTCCCTCCTTGGCCGGCCAGCCTCCCCCCTTCTACTCCTTTATATACGGAGGCAGGGGACACCTCTAGACACACAAGTTGATCCACGTGATCTATTCCTTAGCCGTGTGCGGTGCCCCCTGCCACCATATACCTCGATAATACTGTAACGGAGTTTAGGCGAAGCCCTGCTGCAGTAGTACATCAAGATCGTCACCACGCCGTCATGCCGACGGAACTCTTCCCCGACACTTTGCTGGATCGGAGTCCGGGGATCGTCATCGAGCTGAACATGTGCTCGAACTCGGAGGTGTCGTAGTTTCGGTGCTTGATCGGTTGGATCGTGAAGACGTACGACTACTTCCTCTACGTCGTGTCAGCGCTTCCGTAGTCGGTCTGCGTTGGGTACGTAGACAACACTCTCCCCTCTCGTTGCCATGCATCACATGATCTTGCGTGTGCGTAGGAAATTTTTTGAAATTACTACGTTCCCCAACAGTGCTTTCATGCATGAGAGAATGATGGCATGAGTCGACATGTAAAGGTTGTGCCACATCCAAGTAGGGTTCTAGCGGGGAAACCACTGGGACAAGTCAATCCTTGGATGGGGTGGATCACTGTGCTCCTGCTATTACAGTGGTGTAGCTGCCTGGTCCAGCCGGCGACACTCGATGCGACAACGGTTGGCTGATGTGCAGTAATGGTTCGCTCGTGGCCTTTTGGTGGCACATTGCAGTTAGTGTGTGAGTCGTCTTGTGTCTCATTTGGGCACTAGATAGCCAGATCTAGACGACTTGATTCGGTGATGGCATGCCCCTTGCAGCATTTGCATCGGCCGATCTGACTTGGGAGGAGGGGTTGCATGTTTTTGACATCTTGCTTTGCATGCTAGCCTCATTCTAGTGGTCACTCGTTGGCATGTACATATAGTGGAGCGACCGATGGAGCCGGTGGTGGTGCACGCGACTTGATTTTCCGGCTTTGTATGGAAGGCTTCCCCCTAGGCCTCATGTCCTTGCAATGGATCACCTCTAATGGGTATTCGTAGTGTGCCCTAATGGTCAGGGGTGCGCCCCTCATCGACACATGTGTTAGCACGCTTGAGGTGGTCTGTGATTGTAGGTTTGGTGCGCTAGAAAATTCTTCATGTGTGGAGTTCATCCCAATCTGCAATTTTGATGAACATCGGGGCATTGTGGCAAGACTTCTTCTCTAGCAAGTTGGTGTTGGCACAAGGGACTTATTCTATGGTGATGCACTTTGAGTACTAGGTCTTGATGTCCGGGCGAAAACTCCGAGCTCTGATAATCGCATACGTGGAAGTCGCGGCTTACTCTCCCTTATTAAAGGTATTGTATGGAGTTTGGTCGGACTTTTCTCTTCTGTATGAAAACCCATGATACTTATGACCTAAGGATGGAAATGTGTAGGGTATGGTGCGAGTATAGTAATTCCGTACGCATGCCCGTGTTTCTCATGGGCATAGAATCCTACCCATCGGGAACAAAATTCATGCCTGTGCCCATACAGACTGGTATCGATGCCAGGTGGATATCCATCAGGCATATTAACATATCAAATACGGTTGGTCACGTAGTTACTAGGTCCATTGACGCCACCGATAGGTTTCTAGGGTTGGGGAAATGGTGATTATGAGGCAGATGGATGGGTATTGTTGGGGGAGTGGGAGTAGAGGATGGATGTGGACTTTGGTATGGATCTATAGTGCTTCATACCTTATATACAAAGACTCGGTACCTTAGGTTTATGGCACATGTGACCCACATATAAGATCATCGGGTCGGGTTTGGGCATACCCATGGACACATAATTGTACCCATACCCTACACGTGACTGGTCGAGTAGGGTTTGGGCACTACCCATAGGTACAAAAATGTACCCCATACCTGTTAAGGCCGGATACCCATGCCCATGGGTAAAGTTGGCATCTTTTCTGACTTGTATGTGTCTGTATACGGAGATGACGACGTTTATGCATTGTTTCCTTGCCGAAGTCACCTTGGCAAACCTTCTTGTAGTCTGGACTTTTTCAACGGCGGTCGTAGTTGTCGATGTTTTGCTACAGTGTGTCGTCCACCTTGCCATTACCTATATGGGCCCTTCTCTTTTTCTTTATTGATGGTGTGCATCCTAGCCATGCGATGTCGGGTGTATACTCGTTGTTTTTGTACCGTTGCAACATTAGGACTAAATAAAAAAGCGTCATTTATCAGAAAAAAATACTAAGCCATGGATAAGTATGCGTCCATACTATCGTATATATATAACATCCAATTTAGAGCATACTTTCAAATTTAAGAAGTTTGTGTATCACAAAACTACTTGATTAAGATGTGACATATTATGTGCATAACTCCTCGCTTCATGACATTTTGATGTTCATGTATGTAATGCAACTCGGATGTGCGCGCAGTATTACTGAAAATAGTTTCAAGCATTCACCAAACAAATCTGCTCACAAAATGTTAAGAAAATGAATGTCATCTACTTTGGACTTATCTCGCGTTCTCCAATCTACCACAAACTTATTGTCGTGGACCATAATCCATAGACTGAGCAACATAAGACCCAACAAAGAGCATGCCTCTCCAAGAGAATGTATACAAAACGAAATCACCACTCCTATGCCAATGTTGTCGGATTCAACCAAACGTTGGATATATGCCTATGACCACCGAAGAGGAGCTTCGAGCTAACATTTCAACATGGAAACAATGTGATGACATCGACACTACGTGATCTAACTAGAAGGGTAGATCATGGGTTCTCACTCGGAGACGCGCAAGAGCCCTTGGTCTTCTCACGTCGATGCAATACTCATGAGAATGTACAAGTTGAAGATGCCACTGCATCAGTTCCCGTCCTTGCTGCACCATCGCCCCATCATTTTAATATCATTGTCATCCTTAATGCGGAAGAACCAGTGGTTCACTTGCATGGCTAAACTGAACAAAAAATCTGTTTTAATTTAATTTTCATGGACATACTACATCGCCAAAATCAAAGTAACATAATTATACAAGTATTCCCTCCATATCACAAATACATGTTGCCTTGGACATATGTTTACTCAAACTTTAAAGTTATGACTATAAATACTGTTTCAAATATTTGGATTGACAACTTGTAAATCATATGTTTAGATTTGTCTCGAAAAGTATATTCACAATATAATATATTTTTTGTGTCAATTTTCTTATGCTATATGCATACATATAGTAAAAGTAGTGGACAATGATAAATCTTGCAGATCGTATCAATATCTGGAACGATGTGTATTTCTTATTTGAAGGGAGTAGTTTACTTGTTTGGAGACTTTTTTTTTGCACGGTAGTTGTTTGGAGACTTTACATGCATTTAGTTTGCTTACTGTCGTTGTCTTGCAAAGCAAGGTCTGTTATAGAGAATAATTTGTCTTGACAACGTCAGAGCCAAATATAAAGCAATACCATACACTAGTTTCCTCAAAGACAATTTGTGGTTGTGATACCTCGTGTATCCATTTGTGCATGTACAATCCGCATTCTATCATATTAGGCTCAGTATGTTTCATTGCCTCTTTATAGTAGTATGAACCTAGCCAGCCCAGCGTCCACATACATCAAGCCATAAAGCCAGGAATGCCACAAACCACATCTTCGTTGCTTGGGCATGACTCTATACTTTATTCACAACTTGAGGGTTCAAATACTATGTTGATATATCTACACACGCATTTGTTTTGTTCAAACATAAGAATGTAATAGTGAGGTCTATGAATTTACTACTGGTCCGTGTCAATTAGAAAGGTTGTGCTTAACATTCTTGTAGTTAACTAATAACCGTGTACGTGCAACGCACACTGATATTAAGCAAGGTGTTAATTGCATATTGATATTATGTATGACATTAACACGCTAAATACGGCTGGTGCTCAAGACTGAAGCGATTTAGGCTGATAGATCCATGTGATTAGATGGTGGTGAGCGATTGTTTGTTTCAGAGCCAAATATATTAGTTAGAAAGCAAAAAAAAAACCTACAAGACTTTACAACTCACCTTTTTCCCTTGCGAGGGAAAAATCCAAACTTGCGATTTGTTTAGTCGGCGATGATAAGTCTAGTACGAGACCATTTGCTGATGAGAAGGCAATTGCTCCTGAAAAGGAAAATGATGGATAAGCCAATCTCAGCTAATGTACAGAGTGCAAGCATCACCACAATGCACTATGAGCTCACCTTTCCCGCACGTTCTGCCCTAAAATTCTCCCTATCTCTTATACAAACCCTACAATGCTTCCACACAAATTTCCATTTGGTTCCCCACTAAATTTGGTCATATTTGCTGTTGTTGCGAGGACAGAAACTAGCCATGTGTCCAATCTAGCTAGTGAAAAGAGAGCCACACGATAAGGGGCATATCAGCACTGTGACAGTGCTTGCTGCGCCGACGGTGTGACAGTGTTAGCTTCTGCGATAGTGTTTGCAGCTTAATTGTCGCATATAGGAAATTCACGAAATACAACGCGAGTCGTCTGGAAATTAAGAACGTGTATCATGTACGTAGTTGCTACAAACGACATGTAAAAGTAGATTTCAGAAGAAGAAAAATCAGCACATTGCACAAGATTTTATAGCCGAGGACAGTTGGCCAACTGGGATTAGGAGCAAATCAGGCGCTTTTTTTTACGGTGCTACGGCGGGCTTACGTCAGCCTGAGCCATTTTTATTATAGATAAGAGTAAGATACTACAACACACCAGGGACAGAAAATAGCACACAACTATGCTCAACACACCAGAACTTACAGGGGACAACAGAGACACAAGAAGAAGAACCAGAAGTGAGTGGGACAAACATCCAACACCCAGAACTAAGCACCCAGGCAGACCGAGAAAATCAGGCGCTTCTTAACCATAGCAAGCTTGAAATGCCAGTGCGGCAGTTTAATTAGAGTGACTAGTTTAATTATTTTTGCCGAAGATGTTAGCGAGCAGGGAGCTGGATCAGTCGTTTATTAACCAGAGCAAAGCTACACGGCCTGAAATGGCAGTATGGCATTATAAACAACAGCTAGAGTGAATATTGCCGACAGTTGGACAGTTGGTAGAGGGGCCGGATCGCCGGAGAGTGACTCACCACGCATTGATTGGTCAGCCTCGCCTCGCTGCTTCGCGCCGCGTCAGGTACCACAAAGAGAATGGTGCCACGAGAGGGCATAGGCACGGAGTGAAATCTTGTTTTTCCGTGACACTCCGTGCACTCGCGGCCGGTGATGTTAGGCCATCTTCAGCGATGCAAAAAAACCGGTCAACAACGTGTGGCCCAGGTTAGTGAGGAATGGATGTGCCAACAGTCCGGACCCCCCCCCCCCCCCCCTCGTGCCCGGACCGACGTACGGACCGATCCAGGGGCCGCATTAGATGGCAAAACACATCTGAACCGTGCGGTCTGAACAATTGCGGGCGGTTTAAAGGTCCATAAGACGCCCTTGCCGAGTTTTGCCATCTTGGTTCTCTCTTTGATTCGGTAAGCAAAGCAAGTTCTCAGTATATTCTCTTTCATACGTAGAACGCTAATTCATGGAAGTAAATTGAATTTGTTAGCAGCAATCTTTGCAAAGCAAGTTGTCAACAAAAGCTGAGTACTAAACAGCTATGTGGTTTATTGCCTCTTATTCATCCATAGTTCTTCCTCATCGGCACATCACACAAATCTAATACATTCTTCCAGCTAATACTAACCGCCCACGCTCATGGACGTGCATAAGATGGGATTGCGGCCGCCGGAGGTCGTATGCAGTGGGCTTTGCAGTCGTCCATCGTCATAAAGCAATGGTTATCGGGGTAACACAAAAAGCACGACGGGATGGTGTCACTCTTGTAGCACGTATCGTCGTTGATGTGATGCACTCCTCTGGCTCAACCTGCGCGAATGTTAAGAAAAATACACTATTAATACTTGGACATGTGATCAGGCGATTATATGGTAGGGTTCAAGTTGAAATGAAGCAATTAACCGAACGAAGGCACAAGAAGAAGGTGTCGCGTTTGTGCCACTTACATTGTGCATGAACAGCATAACATACGAGAAGGAGCAATAGTGCCTGGACGTCCTTCTCCATGTACTCCGTATGTATAAGATGATTGTGGCTTCAACACTTCTTGGAGGATTGGTTTTTGCCGAAACTACAGAATGCTTTGCGTTGCATATATACACAGAGACAGAGTGGTGGTGGGGGGGTGGGGGGTGGGGGCGGCTTGCTTACATATGGGGCAACTATTAATTGCTACAGATAGGTGAGAAAGGTGTGGCTGCTCCCGGGTGCAGGTGCACCTGCACCTGCATGAACAGTATACCTGAAAAAATATAAAACAGAATTAAAAAAATCTGAAATTTTGGGACATCAAACTAGATTAAAATTTTTAGCTTTCCGCAAAATTTCGTGATCAAATAACATTCAAGGAGTCCTCAGCAAAAAAAAATCACTCCTCAACAGTGAACAAAACTTTGAACACACATTTTGTTATTTTTGCTGAGGGCTCCTCGAATGTCATTTGGTCACGAAATTTTACAGGAAGCTAAAACTTTTGATCTAGTTTGATGTCTCAAAATTTCAGATTTTGTCAAGTTTGTTTTGGTTTTGTTTCAAGTGTACTCTTCATGCGGGTGTAGGTGCACCCGGAGTAGAAAATCAAATCTCACAGATAGATATCCTTTTCTGTGGGATTGCTACAGATACATATCGACTGGGCATGAATTGATTTCCATTGATTACACTCCGTTTCCCTCCAAAGTTATTTGGTCGTCCGCACGAGTTTTTTTTTTTTTGAGTCCCCGCGAGTGATGGCTGCTTACCTGACGGTACAGCGCGCGGGGAAACGCAAAGTACCTGCTGTTGCAATCCCGGCCCTGGCCATTGTCACGTTCCGACGGCCGCGATTTGCTTCCATTTTTGTTTGAGCGAAGTTTGCTTCATTGCCAATATCCTCATGTTCTAGAAGCCTGCCAGAGACCCGCCAAGTCGTTCGCTTATCCATGGGTTTTCACCTTCAAAAAAATTAATGGGCATTTCTCTTTCTAAAATTGTTTGCCACATTTGTCAGTGGTATCAATGGGTATTTCTTACTACCGCTCACTCGGGTAATAAGCTTTGGATCTGAAATCCCTATTGAACGCCCACTGCGTTCAATTGTCAAGGTGTCGCACAGGCGATCAAACCCGAGCGCGAGAGATGGGCGGGCCCACTTTGAGGGTACTGCACAGTACAAGCCAACAACCTTCCAGAAGGTTCCTAGCATGGTTTTTTCTTTACTAGTTTTCTTTTGTTTTTCCTTTTCCTTGTATTTTTGTTTCTTTCTTTTATCAAAATCACAAAATTAAAATATTCAAAAAAAAATCCAAAATTTCAGAAATTGTTCGCGTTTTCTGAAATCATTGACATAAAAAAATGTACAAACTTTCAAAAAACAAATCACATTGTCAAAAAAATGTTCGTGTTTTCAAATCAAATTTGTTCAAAAAACTATTCATGTTTCCAAAAACAATTGTTCTCGTTTTAAAAAAAATGTTCATGAATTTTAAAAACCATTTTGAATTTTGGCTCACAAATTTTCAAGAAATACTTGCGACTTTTTCAACAAAAATGCTACAATATTGCTATAGGAAAACCGGGTCACTATAGTGTCAAACAGGGCACTACAAAGAAAACTGCGTCGTTATAGGCAAAGTGCCCTATGTGGGTTTCTCAAATTCCAAATGAGGCCGCTTGGGAATTCGGAAGGTAGGTTTTGAGTGGGAGTGGTTCAGAAATTTTGAATTAATCTAGAAACATGTTCTGGAAGCCCAACATAGACCCACCAAGCCACTAAAGCCGCACCACCGCTTCCTTCACCAGCACAACGTCCCAACCTAACGGCACCGCCTCGTACCGGCGCCCTGTGCAAGGAGGTGAAACGCCTCGCAGCTGCCGACGTCGCCGAGGCTTTGCTCGACCGCGTCCTCTGCCGGAGGCGAGGAAGGGGATGGGAAATTGGCAGTGGCGGTGAGAGATCCCTCCTCGTCTCCTGTGTGAGGGGAGGTGTTTTTTTCCTTCCTCTCAAATCTGTTGGAAAGAATTATTTTGTTTTTTGAGTCAATTGCACCGGTGGTGCTTGAACTTGCTGCAAATAGTCACTTTGGTGCTAGAACTTGTGACATACATTGAACCGGTGCAAAAACTTGGCTCGGGCGTGCAAATCACGCTTGTATACGAAGTGATGCTGACTTGGCATGCCAATGTGGCATCGAGACTGCTGTCAGTGACGGGAAGGCAGAGCAGAGTGCGTGTGGCCTGTTTTTTTTTGTTTTTTTTGCAAAACCCCCTTAAATTGACATTTTATTTTATTTTCAGCTCTACGAGAGGTGGGTGTTAGTGAAGTGTGAAAATTAATGAAAAATCAAGCTCCCGTGTCTCGAACCCTCGACCATTCCTTGCACAGTAGGACGTAGCCACTACAACTTCCAGTATTCACGTAACAAAATGGATAATAAAGAAATTTAGTGGTGCCACACAATGGATAACTACACTTAATGTAGCGGAACAAACATGCTCGTGGAGCTGAAATGGACTGTGATGAATGCGGATGCGGCCCATTTGCACCTGTTGTTTTTTAGAAATTTGTAAAAGGTATGTAAATTATAATCTCAGTAATAAAAATAATGTTTAATTATTCATGTCGTATAAATATTATATATACAAACTAAATAACTTACGTTTCATAATTGTTCACGTATTATTTTAAAATATTCATATATTTTAAATAATATTCATGAATTACAATTTTGGGGATAATTAATAACAATACAAGTATTTTAACATTACAACTCCAAACTACTCCCTCCGTTCTCAAATATTTGTCTTTCTAGACATTTCAAATGGACACAACATACGGATGCATGTAGACATATTTTAGAGTATATATTCATTCATTTTGCTCCGTATGTAGTCATTTGTTGAAATATCTAGAAAGACAAATATTTGGGAACGGAGGGAGTATTTTTCTAATTATACAAATATTTCCATAATTATATGCACATTTTAATAGTTCAATGTTTGTAAAAATATATTCAAATTTAAATTTAAAATTTCATATGAATATTCATTCATGGCTAATGTCTAAATTATATAATATTTTTGAATATAAATCACGAGTGAAAATTATACCGCATGAACGTTTTATTCATCATTTTGTATAATTAAATATAAGTTACAAGTGTATATTCTTTTGTATCCATTAAATATTTTATTTAATAAGTATTTAAATTTCCATATTTACCAAACATTTTCATAATACATGTGTGTATATTGAAATAATTTTATTTACTAATCATTGTTTGTATATAATATATGCACATTATTTTTATTACTCATGTTTGTATATAATATATGCACATTATTTTTATTACTCATGTTTTTACAAATGTTTTAAAAAGTTAGCGCGTGCAAAATGTGCCATGCTATTTGCAGCTCATAGAAGTCCCTGATGCGTCCTCCTTGTAGTACATTAAAGACTGCTATCAGTAATTCTCATTGCAAACGTGAATGGTGGAGTTATTTGGACGGCTAGCTATCCTGCAATTGGTCTTGAGTTCGAGATGCGGAGGCTTCTGATCCGTTTTTATTTTCACGTATTGACAGGCGGGCCTCACATGTCATAGAGTCAAAATGAAATGGGGGCTGTCATGTTGATAGGGGCTTTTTGTGAGAAATAAATTTTTTGAGGGGGTTTTCACAAAAAAGGCCACAGACCTCCGTGGGCCCCATGCCACGCTGGCACGCCAAGTCAACATCGATTTCATACCCAAATGTGATTAGCATTGTATCTGCACGTCCGAGCCAAGTTGCTGCACCAGTTCAATGTATTTCAAGCACCAAAGTGATCGTGTGCGCCAAGTTTAAGCACCAGCGATGTAATTGACTTTTATTTTTTCCATGACACAATCAAATAGGCCAAAATCCTGTAGGATTTCATATGATGCGAGCATGACATTTCAATCTTTGCGTTTTTTTCTACTGCCCGTGATTTTAGAATTATGTGAACCAAAAGGCCCTAAATTTTACAACTGTGAACAGGATCTGTACTAAAACACAACCCAAAAATGTTCTGAAATTCTGAATCCCTAATCCGCTTAGAGAACATCAGATGAACACTGAGACCAGTTAATCAATCAATTAGCTAAAGATGGAGAACTGTGTTAAAAAAAAACTAAAGACGGAGAACTGTGTTAAAGAAAAACTACAGATGGTGAACTGAGAGAAGATTTAATTACCAAATTACTGCTACCACTGAACATCGAATTAAGGTAGAGTGCAGATCAGTACGTGCTAGGTCCATGTTTAGTGTTGGCTCCATGTACGGAGCGTGCATAGTTGGGTCGTTAGACGGACGTGTGTTGATGTGTGAGCATGCATGGATCAGTGGACGACCGATCAGTGGATGGCGACATTGGTGAAGTCCTCGTCGCGCTCGGTGCCGTCGCTTATCGACGAGTAGAAGGAGTTGTCCTCCCTGTCGCCGCGTCCTTTGGCCTTGAGCTCCTCGATCCCCTTCACCGCGTCCTTGAGCTCCGACCGGCTCTCCGCGTTGCCGTCGCAGCACGCCAAGCCGATCTTGATCAGCTTCACCGCCGCCTCCTTGTCCGCCTCGTCGTCGAACCTGAGGTCCGGGTCCACCACCGTCCGCAGCCACTTCTCCTCCGGCGTCGACGCCACGAGGCCGGCGAGGTCGTTCAGGTTCTGCTGCTCCTGCTCCGGCGCCGCCGACGCCTTCAGGTCGTACGACGGCGGCCGCCCCGTGAGGATCTCGAGGATGAGGAGCCCGAGGCACCAGACGTCGCTCTTCTTGGACGACTTGCCGAACTGCTTCCGCTCGGGCGACTTGAAGGCCACCATGAGCTGCGCGGCGTGGGAATGGTTCATCACCGGCACCAGCGCGTAGTCGGTCATCAGCGGCTCGAAGCGCTCGTCCAGCAGGATGTTGGAGGACTTGAGGTGGCCGTGCGGCACCGTCAGCATCGGCAGCTCGTCGTACATGTAGCTCAGCGCGCTCGCCACGCCCTTGATGATCTTGAGCCGCGCCGCCCAGTGCACCACCGCCTTCTTCACCCCGCGCCCCTCGCCGTGGAGGAGGTGGGCGAGGCTCTTGTTCTGGACGTAGTCGTGCATCAGGAGCTTCTCCTCCTTGCGGTAGTAGTAGGCAACGAGCGGGAGGAGGTTGGGGTGGGAGAGCCGCCCCAGCCGCCGCATGTGCTCCTCGAACTCCTCCCTGCCCACGCGGTTCATCTCCTTGAACCGCTTCACCACGATGGACTGCCCGCCGGTCAGGGTCGCGCGGTAGCACAGGCCGAGGTTGGAGCCGGCGTTGCCGCCCAGCACCTCCGCCGTCGCCTTGAGCAGGTCCTGCAGCTCGAATAGCCTGCCCCGGTCCTCGCGCACGAACGTCAGCCGCCCCTGCTCCCCCGCCTTACGCGTGCCGCCTCCGGCTGCCGAAGCAGTTGCGGCGGTAGGGGCGCCTGCCGTTGCGACCATGCGCCCCGAGTCGCCCTTCGTTGGCTCTGCGTTGATCTTCCTCATCGAGGGCTTCTTCGAGATCGACGGGCCGAAGTTCTCGGTGTCGTACTCTCGCCGCCGCCTCTGAAGCGCCAAGAGCGCGAAGCCCATGAGAGCCAGCACGCCGAGGATTGCCACCAGGACGCCGTAGGACATAGAGCCCTCGGTGGGCTCCTTAGGAGCAGCATCTTGTGCGGCCTTGTCTGCCGGCGGGCCCGTCGTTTTGTCTGCCGCCGGGACTGCCGGTGCCGACGGCTGGGCTCCGCCTTTGTCAGACGACGGAGGCGTTTCCGTTTTAGCAGGTGCTGGCGGCGGAGACGACGGAAGCGTTTCCGTTTTAGCGGGTGCCGGAGTCAGTGACGTCGGCGGGGCCGCGCATTTCTGGTCAAGTAATCCACCGCAGAGCTTCTTATTGCCTGCACCGAAGGACAATGTCAGGGCCAGACATACATGCGCCGTCGTTCGTCGACGTTGCAGCACCAACCAACTAGGCCGTCCGGTAATGTGCATACGTATTTTGCTCACCGGCAAACATGGCGGCGCCCATGGATTTGAGGCTCGCCGGAATCTCCCCCTCCAGCTCATTGTTAGCGACATTGACGACCTTTAATTCCTTCTGCGGGAGGTCAGGGATTTTGCCCTGGAACTTGTTATCATCGAGCAGCAGGTCCATGAGCTTGGGCACGCCGGCGAGCGAGGCCGGGATTGGGCCGGAGAAATTGTTCTTGGACAGGGCCACCTTCTTGAGCGAGCTCATCCCGTCGAACGCGTCGGCAGGGATCTCGCCGGAGAACTTGTTCCCGGAGAGGAAGATGGCGCGAAGCCCGGGGAGCTCGTTCACGTCGGGCATGGGGCCGGTGAACTGATTGTCCATGAAACTAACCGAGCGGAGGCCGCGGAGGCCCTTGAGCGGGCGCAGGTCGATCGTGCCGGACAAAGCCATGTTCTCCAGCTGCAGGCCCGTCACTTCGCCCTTGTGGCATATGACGCCCGCCCAGCTGGAGCCGGCGCCGGCGCAGGGGCGTGTGCCCGGCGACCAGTTGCGCAGCACGCCGGCGTCGTCCTTGATGCCGTCCTTCAGCTTGAGGAGCGCGTCGGCGGCGGCGTCGGTGTCAGCTAGCTGGCGCGCGGGGTGGGCGGCGGGCGGGAGCAGGAGGAGGCAGACGGCGATCGACAGCAGGCGCGCGGGGAGGGGTGGCGCTCCGGCCATGTCCGGGACGGTGCCGGGGAGCCAGCCCGCCGGCGCCACCGGTTGACGACGGCGGGCGGAGGCGGCGAGGTCGCAGCCACGAAGCTGCAACCCGGTGCTGGTCGGGCGCGCGGGAGGCGTTCGCTGGCCGGCCAGCACACGTTGTTGTCGTCGAGAGGAACGCAGCGCAGGGAAGGCAGACGCAGCGCGCGCAACCCCGGAAACGGAGAAGACTCAGGGTCGCGCGCGTGTGTGCGCTCGCGGGTGGTGTGGGCAGAGAATTCGGGAGCGTGTGGGAGGGAGCGTGGTGGCGAGAGAGAGAACTGTGGCGTAATCAATGGCGGCCTATTGCTCCTGCCCAAGAATAGACCAAGGCCTCCGCGTCCGCATGCGCCGATGAGGCTGAGGTTGTCAAATCAAGTCTTTCTAGCCGCTGTATGTAAACACTCTTCAAGGCCAAAATCGATTCGTTGGCCTTAGCATCCCCCCATTTCGCGCCATTATTTTCGAGCAACCTTTTTGGCAGCAGTACCTCTAGAAATTGGGACTGACTACCAGTACCAAGCAGTCGACTTCTTTTCTCTGCATGCACCTCGTGGTGTGGTGTGCCGCGTAAGCTAGCTCGGGCTGGAGTATATAGCAAAAAACTACCTCATTACAAGCTATGTATGTTTGTAAAAAATTATCGCTTTCTTTAATTTTTTAAAATGCTACCATAAATTTGGTTGGTTGTTCCAAAAAATACTGATTGAACCATTAAGTTTTAAGCAAAATTATGACAACTTGGGTCCACTTGTCAGATTGACTGATAGCTGACCGTTAACAGGCCATGATACATGGGCCCCACATATTTTTGAAAGACTTTCAGGTCCCTAGAAATAAGAATAAAAAGCAATCAGGTCCCTGTAATTTTTTTTAAAGCAATCGGGTCTGTGCGAAAAAGTATAAAAAGCAATCGGGTCCCCGCCTGCGACAAGCTCGCGGGAGCCAACGAAGGGACCATGTGCGCGTCGTCCGACCTTGCTTTGCAGGCGAAGCTCGAGGGCGTTCCGGCTGCTGCACACGGCGGAGCCGCTGCTCCCCCTGCTGCACGTGGTAGCTCCCGTTGTTCCGCTGCTCATGGCTGACCATGGCGGGGCGTGGCAGCAGGGGTGGCGGGCAAGACAGCAGATGCTGCTACGTCCCGAGGACCTCCGGGTCGGGGTGGCACCATGGCCGGCATTGTGTTGGGTTGCCGAGCAGCGCGAGCAGGTGCTATGGTCGGGCGTCCATGGCGAGGCAGCCGTCGGACTAGGCCGATAGGAGGTGAGGGAGCTAGGTGAGGAATCCATGGCAAACTCCAGGGCAGGGAGTAGCGGCGTCGGCCGTGCTGGCAAGGAGCAGCAGCACTTGCGCGCTGCAGATGCGCGTGGGGCCGCTCAAGGTGGCTGGCGCTGTGCAGCCTCGTCGGCGCGCCATCATGCGACCTGTGGCGGCCGTCGTGCCGGTTGTGGCTGCTCGAGGTCCTCCGGCCGTCACTATGGCCGCCCATGGCTCGGGACAGTGAGAGATAGGGAAGGAGAGGGAGAATAAATAGGAGGAAGAAGAAAGAGCTTATATGTGAGACCCACATATAAGTTAACGGTCAAACAAACTGTCAAAAAACAGGTTTCTTAGGAGTGGGCCAATGTAAGGGCATATTTCTCCCTAAGTGGTTTTGGTGATTGATGGCAATGCATTTGTGGACTAATTGTGTGCATTAAGCATTTCAGATATCTCATGTCTAGGCACAAGACGATTCGGTACCCCTCGGAGCCTATCGAAGACGGCGTTTCTTTATGTTTCTTTTCGGTGGATTTGAGTCGTAGGAAATCCGTACTATTAAGAGGGGCTCCGCTTTGAAAAGGTTGGGGTGGAATAACACTTACACATCTGTTCCTTTGCACCACCTTTCCTTTGCTTCATTGGAGTACCTGTCGTTTTCCCTTGTCTTTACAAAGATGAAGGCCTCCAAGTGCTACTGTTCTGTGGCGTGCGGTAGTACTGCTCAAGGGAGCAGTAGTACCGCAGCGGTCCATGGTAGTACCGCAGCGGTCCATGGTAGTACCGCTCAAGGTAGCGGTAGTACCACGTCGTGCGGTAGTACCGCTCCCAGCGAGCGGTAGTACTGTGGTCTCTAGCCCAGAACGCTGGCATGCGCGGAAGTAGGGGCGGAAGTAATTTTTGACTTTCGCACTCTACGCGGTAGTACCACTTCCTGTGAGCGGTAGTACCGTGCCGGATTCTTGCACAGACCGAAACTCAATGTAAGTAGCGATGGATGTAATTTTATTAGTGTTGGAAATATGCCCTAGAGGCAATAATAAAATGATTATTATATTTCCTTGTTCATGATAATTGTCTATTGTTCATGCTTTAATTGTATTATCCGAAAACCGTAATACATGTGTGAATACATAGACCACAATGTGTCCCTAGTGAGCCTCTAGTTGACTAGCTCATTGATCAACAGATAGTCATGGTTTCCTGGCTATGGACATGGGGATGTCATTGATAACGGGATCACATCATTAGGAGAATGATGTGATGGACAAGACCCAATCCTAAATATAGCACAAGATCGTATAGTTCGTTTGCTAGAGTTTTTCCAATGTCAAGTATCTCTTCCTTAGACCATGAGATCGTGTAACTCCCGGATACCGTAGGAGTGCTCTGGGTATACCAAACGTCACAACGTAACTGGGTGACTATAAAGGTATACTACGGGTATCTCCGAAAGTGTCTGTTGGGTTGACACGGATCAAGACTGGGATTTGTCACTCCGTATGACGGAGAGGTATCTCTGGGCCCACTCGGTAATGCATCATCATAATGAGCTCAAAGTGACCAAGTGTCTGGTCACGGGATCATGCATTAGGGTACGAGTAAAGTGACTTGCCGGTAACGAGATTGAACGAGGTATTGGGATACCGACGATCGAATCTCGGGCAAGTAACGTACCGATTGACAAAGGGAATTGTATACGGGGTTGCTTGAATCCTCGACATCGTGGTTCATCCGATGAGATCATCGAGGAGCATGTGGGAGCCAACATGGGTATCCAGATCCCGCTGTTGGTTATTGACCGGAGAGCCGTCTCGGTCATGTCTACATGTCTCCCGAACCCGTAGGGTCTATACACTTAAGGTTCGGTGACGCTAGGGTTGTAGAGATATGAATGTGTAGTAACCCGAAAGTTGTTCGGAGTCCCGGATGAGATCCTGGACGTCACGAGGAGTTCCGGAATGGTCCGAAGGTGAAAAATTATATATAGGAAGTGCAGTTTCGGCCATCGGGAGAGTTTCGGGGTCACCGGTATTGTACCGGGACCACCGGAAGGGTCCAAGGGGTCCACCGGGTGGGGCCACCCATCCCGGAGGGCCCCATGGGCCAAAGTGGGGAGGGGAACCAGCCCATAGTGGGCTGGTGCGCCCCCTAGGCCCACCCCCTGCGCCTAGGGATGGAAACCCTAGGGTGGGGGGGCGCCCCACTTGCCTTGGGGGCTACTCCACCCTTGGCCGCCGCCCCCCCTAGGAGATCCCGTCTCCTAGGGCCGGCGCCCCCCTTAGGGGAGCCTATATAAAGGAGGGGGGGGAGGGAGGGGGCAAACACACCTTGAGTCTTGGCACCTCCCTCTCCCCTGCTACACCTCTCTCTCGCAGTATAACGGCGAAGCCCTGCCGCGGTGACGCCCTGCATCCACCACCACGCCGTCGTGCTGCTGGATCTTCATCAACCTCTCCTCCCCCCTTGCTGGATCAAGAAGGAGGAGACGTCGCGCTGACTGTACGTGTGTTGAACACGGAGGTGCCGTCCGTTCGGCGCTAGGATCTCCGGTGATTTGGATCACGTCGAGTACGACTTCCTCATCCCCGTCCTTGAACGCTTCCGCGCGTGATCTACAAAGGTATGTAGATGCAATCCGATCACTCGTTGCTAGATGAACTCATAGATGGATCTTGGTGAAACCGTAGGAAAATTTTTGTTTTCTGCAACGTTCCCCAACAGTGGCATCATGAGCTAGGTCTATGCGTAGTTCTCCTTGCACGAGTAGAACACAATTTGTTGTGGGCGTAGATGTTGTCAACTTTCTTGCCGCTACTAGTCTTATCTTGCTTCAGCGGTATTGTGGGATGAAGCGGCCCGGACCGACCTTACACGTACGCTTACGTGAGACTGGTTCCACCGACTGACATGCACTAGTTGCATAAGGTGGCTAGCAGGTGTCTGTCTCTCCCACTTTAGTTGGAGCGGATTCGATGAAAAGGGTCCTTATGAAGGGTAAATAGAAGTTGACAAATCACGTTGTGGCTATTACGTAGGTAAGAAAACGTTCTTGCTAGAACCCTTTTGCAGCCACGTAAAACTTGCAACAACAATTAGAGGACATCTAACTTGTTTTTGCAGCAAGTGCTTTGTGATGTGATATGGCCAAAGTTATGATGAATGATGAATGATATATATGTGATGTATGAGATCATGTTCTTGTAATAGGAATCACGACTTGCATGTCGATGAGTATGACAACCGGCAGGAGCCATAGGAGTTGTCTTTATTTTTTGTATGACCTGCGTGTCATTGAGAAACGCCATGTAAATTACTTTACTTTATTGCTAAACGTGTTAGCCGTAGTAGTAGAAGTAATAGTTGGCGAGAAACTTCATGGAGACACGATGATGGAGATCATGGTGTCATGCCGGTGACAAGATGATCATGGAGCCCCAAGATGGAGATCAAAGGAGCTATGTGATATTGGCCATATCATGTCACTATTATTATTTGATTGCATGTGATGTTTATCATGTTTTTGCATCTTGTTTACTTAGAACGACGGTAGTAAATAAGATGATCCCTCATAATAATTTCAAGAAAGTGTTCTCCCTAACTGTGCACCGTTGCAACAGTTCGTTGTTTCGAAGCACCACGTGATGATCGGGTGTGATAGATTCCAACGTTCACATACAATGGGTGTAAGACAGATTTACACATGCAAACACTTAGGTTGACTTGACGAGCCTAGCATGTACAGACATGGCCTCGGAACACAGAAGACCGAAAGGTCGAGCATGAGTCGCATAGAAGATACGATCAACATGAAGATGTTCACCGATGTTGACTAGTCCGTCTCACGTGATGATCGGACACGGCCTAGTTAACTCGGATCATGTTATACTTAGTTGACTGGAGGGATGTCTATCTAAGTGGGAGTTCATTATATAATTTTATTAGATGAACTTAATTATCATGAACTTAGTCTAAAATCTTTACAATATGTCTTGTAGATCAAATGGCCAACGTTGTCCTCAACTTCAACGCGTTCCTAGAGAAAACCAAGCTGAAAGACGATGGCAGCAACTATACGGACTGGGTCCGGAACCTGAGGATCATCCTCATAGCTGCCAAGAAAGATTATGTCCTACAAGCACCGCTAGGTGACGCACCCGTCCCACAGAACCAAGACGTTATGAACGCTTGGCAGACACGTGCTGATGATTACTCCCTCGTTCAGTGCAGCATGCTTTACAGCTTAGAACCGGGGCTCCAAAAGCGTTTTGAGAGATACGGAGCATATGAGATGTTCGAAGAGCTGAAAATGGTTTTCCAAGCTCATGCCCAAGTCGAGAGATATGAAGTCTCCGACAAGTTCTTTAGCTGTAAGATGGAGGAAAATAGTTCTGTCAGTGAGCACATACTCACAATGTCTGGGTTACATAACCGCTTGACTCAGCTGGGAGTTAATCTCCCGGATGACGCGGTCATTGACAGAATCCTCCAGTCGCTTCCACCAAGCTACAAGAGCTTTGTGATGAACTTCAATATGCAGGGGATGGAAAAGACCATTCCTGAAGTATTTGCAATGCTGAAATCAGCAGAGGTAGAAGTCAAAAAGGAACATCAAGTGTTGATGGTGAATAAAACCACTAAGTTCAAGAAAGGCAAGGGTAAGAAGAACTTCAAGAAGGACGGCAAGGGAGTTGCCGCGCCCGGTAAGCAAGCTGCCGGGAAGAAGCCAAAGAATGGACCCAAGCCCGAGACTGAGTGTTTTTATTGCAAGGGAAGTGGTCACTGGAAGCGGAACTGCCCCAAATACTTAGCGGACAAGAAGGCTGGCAAAACAAAAGGTATATGTGATATACATGTAATTGATGTGTACCTTACCAGTACTCGTAGTAGCTCCTGGGTATTTGATACCGGTGCAGTTTCTCACATTTGTAACTCAAAGCAGGAGCTGCGGAATAAACAGAGACTGGCGAAGGACGAGGTGACAATGCGCGTCGGGAATGGTTCCAAGGTCGATGTGATCGCCGTCGGCACGCTACCTCTACATTTACCTACGGGATTAGTTTTGAACCTCAATAATTGTTATTTAGTGCCAAGTTTGAGCATGAACATTGTATCAGGATCTCGTTTAATACGAGATGGCTACTCATTTAAATCCGAGAATAATGGTTGTTCTATTTATATGAGAGATATGTTTTATGGTCATGCTCCTATGGTGAATGGTGTATTCTTAATGAATCTCGAGCGTAATGCTACACATATTCATAGTGTGAATACCAAAAGATGTAAGGTTGATAACGATAGTCCCACATACTTGTGGCATTGCCGCCTTGGTCACATAGGTGTCAAACGCATGAAGAAGCTCCATGCAGATGGACTTTTAGAGTCTCTTGATTACGAATCATTTGACACGTGCGAACCATGCCTCATGGGTAAAATGACCAAGACTCCATTCTCAGGAACAATGGAGCGAGCAACCAACTTATTGGAAATCATACATACTGATGTGTGCGGTCCAATGAGTGTTGAGGCTCGCGGTGGCTATCATTATGTTCTCACCCTCACTGATGACTTGAGTAGATATGGGTATGTCTACTTAATGAAACACAAGTCTGAGACCTTTGAAAGGTTCAAGGAATTTCAGAGTGAGGTTGAGAATCAACGTGACAGGAAAATCAAGTTCCTGCGATCAGATTGTGGAGGAGAATACTTGAGTCATGAATTTGGCACACACTTAAGAAAATGTGGAATAGTTTCACAACTCACGCCGCCTGGAACACCTCAGCGTAATGGTGTGTCCGAACGTCGTAATTGCACTCTATTAGATATGGTGCAATCTATGATGTCTCTTACCGATTTACCGCTATCATTTTGGGGCTATGCTTTAGAGACTGCCGCATTCACTTTAAATAGGGCTCCGTCGAAATCCATTGAGACGACACCGTATGAATTATGGTTTGGGAAGAAACCTAAGTTGTCGTTTCTAAAAGTTTGGGGATGCGATGCTTATGTCAAGAAACTTCAACCTGAAAAGCTCGAACCCAAGTCGGAAAAATGTGTCTTCATAGGATACCCTAAAGAAACTATTGGGTATACCTTCTACCTCAGATCCGAAGGCAAGATCTTTGTTGCCAAGAATGGATCCTTTCTAGAGAAGGAGCTTCTCTCGAAAGAAGTAAGTGGGAGGAAAGTAGAACTTGATGAAGTATTACCTCTTGAACCGGAAAGTGGCGCAACTCAGGAAAATGTTCCTGTGGTGCCTGCACCAATTAGAGAGGAAGTTAATGATGATGATCAAGATAGTTCTGATCAAGCTCCTACTGAACTTCGAAGGTCCACAAGGACACGTTCCGCACCAGAGTGGTACGGCAACCCTGTCTTGGAAATCATGTTGTTAGCCAACGGTGAACCTTCGAACTATGAAGAAGCGATGGCGGGCCCGGATTCCGACAAATGGATGGAAGCCATGAAATCCGAGATAGGATCCATGTATGAAAACAAAGTATGGACTTTGACTGACTTGCCCGATGATCGGCGAGCCATAGAAAATAAATGGATCTTTAAGAAGAAGACAGACGCGGATGGTAATGTGACCATCCATAAAGCTAGGCTTGTCGCTAAGGGTTATCGACAAGTTCAAGGGGTTGACTACGATGAGACATTCTCTCCCGTAGCAAAGCTGAAGTCCGTCTGAATCATGTTAGCTATTGCTGCATACTATGATTATGATATATGGCAAATGGACATCAAAATGGCATTCCTTAACGGTCGTCTTAAGGAAGAACTGTATATGATGCAGCCGGAAGGTTTTGTCGATCCTAAGAATGCTGACAAGGTGTGCAAGCTCCAACGCTCGATTTATGGGCTGGTGCAAGCATCTCGGAGTTGGAACATTCGCTTTGATGAGATGATCAAAGCGTTTGGGTTTATGCAGACTTATGGAGAAGCCTGCGTTTACAAGAAAGTGAGTGGGAGCTCTGTAGCATTTCTCATATTATATGTAGATGACATACTTTTGATGGGAAATGATATAGAGCTTTTGGACAGCATTAAGGCCTACTTGAATAAGAGTTTTTCAATGAAGGACTTTGGAGAAGCTGCTTATATATTAGGCATCAAGATCTATAGAGATAGACCAAGACGCCTCATAGGTCTTTCACAAAGCACATACCTTGATAAGATATTGAAGAAGTTCAATATGGATCAGTCTAAGAAGGGGTTCTTGCCTATGTTGCAAGGTGTGAAATTGAGCTCAGCTCAATGTCCGACCACGGCAGAAGATATAGAAGAGATGAGTGTCATCCCCTATGCCTCAGCCATAGGTTCTATTATGTATGCCATGCTGTGTACCAGACCTGATGTAAACCTTGCCATAAGTTTGGTAGGTAGGTACCAAAGTAATCCCGGCAAGGAACACTGGACAGCGGTCAAGAATATCCTGAAGTACCTGAAAAGGACTAAGGAAATGTTTCTCGTTTATGGAGGTGACGAAGAGCTCGTCGTAAAGGGTTACGTCGACGCTAGCTTCGACACAGATCTGGATGACTCTAAGTCACAAACCAGATACATGTATATTTTGAATGGTGGGGCAGTAAGCTGGTGCAGTTGCAAGCAAAGCGTTGTGGCGGGATCTACATGTGAAGCGGAGTACATGGCAGCCTCGGAGGCAGCACACGAAGCAGTCTGGGTGAAGGAGTTCATTACCGACCTAGGAGTCATACCCAATGCGTCGGGCCCGATGACTCTCTTCTGTGACAACACTGGAGCTATTGCCCTTGCCAAGGAGCCTAGGTTTCACAGGAAGACCAGGCATATCAAGCGTCGCTTCAACTCCATTCGTGAAAGTGTTCAAAATGGAGACATAGAGATTTGTAAAGTACATACGGACCTGAATGTAGCAGATCCGTTGACTAAACCTCTCCCTAGAGCAAAACATGATCAACACCAGAATTCCATGGGTGTTCGATTCATCACAATGTAACTAGATGATTGACTCTAGTGCAAGTGGGAGACTATTGGAAATATGCACTAGAGGCAATAATAAAATGATTATTATATTTCCTTGTTCATGATAATTGTCTATTGTTCATGCTTTAATTGTATTATCCGGAAACCGTAATACATGTGTGAATACATAGACCACAATGTGTCCCTAGTGAGCCTCTAGTTGACTAGCTCATTGATCAACAGATAGTCATGGTTTCCTGGCTATGGACATGTGATGTCATTGATAACGGGATCACATCATTAGGAGAATGATGTGATGGACAAGACCCAATCCTAAACATAGCACAAGATCGTATAGTTCGTTTGCTAGAGTTTTTCCAATGTCAAGTATCTCTTCCTTAGACCATGAGATTGTGTAACTCCCGGATACCGTAGGAGTGCTCTGGGTATACCAAACGTCACAACGTAACTAGGTGACTATAAAGGTATACTACGGGTATCTCCGAAAGTGTCTGTTGGGTTGACACGGATCAAGACTGGGATTTGTCACTCCGTATGACGGAGAGGTATCTCTGGGCCACTCAGTAATGCATCATCATAATGAGCTCAAAGTGACCAAGTGTCTGGTCACGAGATCATGCATTACGGCACGAGTAAAGTGACTTGCCGGTAACGAGATTGAACGAGGTATTGGGATACCGACGATCGAATCTCGGGCAAGTAACGTACCGATTGACAAAGGGAATTGTATACGGGGTTGCTTGAATCCTCAACATCGTGGTTCATCCAATGAGATCATCGAGGAGCATGTGGGAGTCAACATGGGTATCCAGATCCCGCTGTTGGTTATTGACCGGAGAGCCGTCTCGGTCATGTCTACATGTCTCCCGAACCCGTAGGGTCTACACACTTAAGGTTCGGTGACGCTAGGGTTGTAGAGATATGAATATGCAGTAACCCGAAAGTTGTTCGGAGTCCCGGATGAGATCCTGGACATCACGAGGAGTTCCGGAATGGTCCGGAGGTGAATAATTATATATAGGAAGTGCAGTTTCGGCCATCGGGAGAGTTTCGGGGTCACCGGTATTGTACCGGGACCACCGGAAGGGTCCAGGGGGTCCATCGGGTGGGGCCACCCATCCCAGAGGGCCCCATGGGCCAAAGTGGGGAGGGGAACCAGCCCATAGTGGGCTGGTGCGCCCCCCTAGGCCCACCCCCCTGCGCCTAGGGTTGGAAACCCTAGGGTGGGGGGGCGCCCCACTTGCCTTGGGGCTACTCCACCCTTGGCCGCCGCCCCCCTTAGGGGAGCCTATATAAAGGGGGGAGGGAGGGGGCAGACACACCTTGAGTCTTGGCGCCTCTCTCTCGCAGTATAACGGCGAAGCCCTGCTGCGGTGACGCCCTGCATCCACCACCACGCCGTCGTGCTGCCGGATCTTCATCAACCTCTCCTCCCCCGTTGCTGGATCTAGAAGGAGGAGACGTCGCGCTGACCGTACGTGTGTTGAACACGGAGGTGCCGTCCGTTCGGCACTAGGATCTCCGGTGATTTGGATCACGTCGAGTACAACTTCCTCATCCCCGTCCTTGAATGCTTCCGCGCGTGATCTACAAAGGTATGTAGATGCAATCCGACCACTCGTTGCTAGATGAACTCATAGATGGATCTTGGTGAAACCGTAGGAAAATTTTTGTTTTCTGCAACGTTCCCTAACAATTAGTCTGTGCCTTCCTAGCAAAGATTGAACCCTGCCTTGCGGTAGTACCGCAAGGGCGTGCGGTAGTACCGCTCCGGCGGTTCTACCGCTCGTTGCTATACGCAACAAGGCCTCGTCTGGCCCGTGCCGCGCAAGCGGTAGTACCACACTGCCTAGCGGTAGTACCGTGTTTATGTGCGGTAGTACCGCATGTCACAGGCTGAATAAGTGGGAAACAGTTGGATATTTCCTCCCACTATATAAGGGGGGTCTTCTTCCCCAAGTTGACCACCTCTTCCCTCCCCAAGCTCCATTGTTGCTCAAAGCTCCATTTGCGCCCGATCTCTCTCCCTAGCCAATCAAACTTATTGATTTTCTAGGAATTAGTTGAAAAGGCCCCGATCTACACTTCCACCAAGAGAAATTTGATTCCCCCCACTAATCCCTTGCGGATCTTGTTACTCTTGGGTGTTTGAGCACCCTAGACGGTTGAGGTCACCGCGGAACCATATTCCATTATGGTGAAGCTTCATGGTGTCGTTGGGAGCCTCCAATTAAGTTGTGGAGATTGCCCCAACCTTGTTTCTAAAGGTTCGGTCATCGCCTCCAAGGGCACCAATAGTGATATCACGACATCTCGCATTGTGTAAGGGCGCGAGGAGAATACGGTGGCCCTAGTGGCTTCTTGGGGAGCATTGTGCCTCCACACCACTCCAACAGAGACGTACTTCCTCTCAAAGGGAAGGAACTTCGGTAACACATCCTTGTCTCCACCGGCTCCACTCTTGGTTATCTCTTACCTTTACTTGTGCAAGCTTATATTGTGGTGTATCCCTTGCTTTCTTGTGTGCTTGTTGTTGCATCATATATGTTGCTCACCTAGTTGCATATCTGGACAACCTACTTTGATGCAAAGTTTAATTTGGTAAAGAAAAGTTAAAAATTGTTAGTTGCCTATTCACCCCCCTATAGTCAACTATATCGACCATTTTCAATTGGTATCAGAGCCTCATCTCTTTATAAGGACTTTGTTGTCCGAAGAGTATGGTTGACACCGTAGACGGTGGGAAGGAGCACCCGGGTGCGAATCTGTCCTCTTCTACGGCCGATGGGGGATCCTCGGTCTCTTATGAGGAATTCAATGTGGCTTTGGACACATTGAAAACCTCCATGACGACCGAGGTCAAAGGCATGTTTAAGGAGTTTCTTGATGGTCTTAAATTATCAACCGCACCGTTGGAAGTGGTCGATCCCACTAACAAGGTGACGGATGCTAACTCCGATAAGGGGGAAACTACTAGTGATAAAGTTCCTTTGACTAGTGGTAGAAGTGAAACGGCATCTTTGCCCATGTTGAACCACCCCCTACTTATGGGGGACCGATTCCCTCCACTCATTTGAATCATGTTGGTCCTCCTCCTAAGTTTGTTAAAAATGAGGATTTTGCCTCTTGGGTCTACCATTTTAAACATCATTTAAATCATAGTTCTACTAATCTTTGGAGAATTATTGAGCAAGGTTTCTACCCGCATGACCGCAAATTCACCCCTAGAGAAGCCACGGATCATCAATTCAACGGTTCCGCTCTCTTCATTATCCAAGACGCAATTCCACCTGAAGATATTGCGCATCTCCAACCTTTCACCGTGGACAAGGATGCATGCAACATGTTGTTTCCATTTACAAGGGAAGCGCAAGCATTCAACGCTCCAACTATGAAGTGGTGCAAGATGAAGCGGATGAGTTTGCAATGAATGAAGATGAAGAACCTCGTGAGCTTTACCGAAGATTAACCACTCTCGCAGTTTCACTCCAAGATCATGGGAGTAAGGATATGAATGACAATTGGATCAAGTGGCAAAAGTGCAAAAGATATCAGCTGCACAGACTTGGTGAAAATACTAACATGCCAGGAATAACATCAGGAAGCCATGTTTATAGCAAGCAAACAACAAGCTACATGAACAGATCATAGCAATACAAGGCATGGAATGAATCTACTAAATGCATAGAACAAAAGTCCCTTACTGATCATGAGCCAAAAAGGCACAGAAGATATGATGGCACCCATGTAAACATAGCAAGTTTTGTTAACAGTTTCAGACTTAGCAGAAAACAGAGCATGGCATGAACATAATAATGAAGGCATCTTTGCGAGCTCAATTCACTCATCACAAAGCCTTGCATGAAAAAATAATCATACTACCAGCAAGATGGCATGTTCATGAAGCTAACCATGGCAATAACAATTTCATAGCATGCATGGATAAACTACAACAACCATGGCCAAATTGATTAACATGTAAACAATCTGCCAGGAACATTTTATAGCAAAAGTAGAGCAAGATTGAGACATGCTAGGGCACTCCATAATTGCAAACAGGGACATGGATGGATAGAGCACAACCATAAGTCCAAATCATCCTTACTGAAGAAACTCAAAACAAGCATAGATCTCACTGTAGCATCGTGTATACGTGGCATCAAAATAACAACAGGAAAAGGACTTATTAAAATTCGAAGTCCCCGAAATCGGCAATATCACGAAGGCTACTTTGCATGCTTGTGCTAGTCACCACAAAGATCACAAAAATACATGGCAAGCACCCCTGTAAAGATGTCATGGCATAGATCAAAACACATGTAGAGCTCATGCCCATATGCAACACACATCAAATGTGACAAAAATGACAAATCAACATAATCTGCTAAGTAACAGCAACTAAACAATTTATAGCACTCTTGCATCAACGATTTGGGCATCAAGATGGACTCAAACAAGCATGCCACAATGTAATGAAATGAAGAGCACATCATGATGAACATTTTGATATATCATACACATGAAACGGAGCTACGGTCATCGAGTTATGATGCAATGAACAGCGCCATAAAATATAGCAGAGAAAAGGACTTGGAGATAGTTTACCCCGCGAAATCAGATCTAGGGTTCGTCGGCCCGCGAACCGAGGTGGCGGTGCACGCAACTCCGGCGAGGTAGTGGAGGTCGGGGCCGGCTGAGGGGACGGCGGATCCGGGCGGCTCCTGCCCGGATCTGGCCGGAGAAGGCGCCGGCGACGGCGGGAGGCGCGCGGAGGAGCGGCGATGGGGCGGCGACTGGCGCGGGGAGAGCGGGCGCGGTGGAGCGGCGGCTGGAGCAGGGCGGAGGCGGCGGGCGTCGCGGCGGAGCGGGGCGGTGGCACGGCGCGCGTGCGAGAAGCTCGGGTGCGGACGGGCCCAGTCGCGGCCTGGGGCGGGCCGGCCTCGGGCCCCGGTGGGCCGTGGCGGCGGGGAGAGAGAGGAGGCGCGGTGGAGCGGAGCTGAGGGCGACGTGGCGATGCGGGATTGGGCGCGGGGGCGGCGTTGCTGAGGTGGCGGGATGGGATTGGCCGGAGGGACGTGTCCGACGGACATGTCCGACGCGGTTGGACATGTCTGGCGGCGTGAGGAGGAAGACGCTAGGGTTTGGACTGTGATTTTGGACGGGGAAGACCTTTATATAGGTAGAGAGAGTTTGGAATGTCCAAATGAGGTGTAGTTTTCGCCGACACGATCGTGATCCGACGGCGGAGGACATGGAAGGGGTTTGGAAGGGTTACTTGGCTGGTTTGGAGGGGTGTTGGGCTGCAACACACACGAGGCCTTTATGGTTCCCCGGTTAACCGTTGGAGCATCAAACGGACTACAAATGACATGAAATTTGACAGGAGGTCTACCGGTGGTGTACCAAGGCCACTTGGCAAATCTCGGTCCATTCTGAGAATGTTTAACACCCTCTCACGAAAAGAGACAAAAGGGGGCGTCGGAGGACGTAGGAGTGTCGGATTACAAAACGGACAACGGGGAAAATGCTCCGATGCAAGAGACGAATATGAATGAAAATGCGATGCACATGATGACATGATATGAAATGCATGACATGAACAAAAAGCAAAACGAAGACAAAAACCCAACCACGAAGGGAATATCATATCGCATCTCCGGAAAAGGCAAGAGTCGGAGTTACAAATATGGCAAGTTGCATCCGGGGTGTTACATAGATGGCTTCTTCTCTCTCTTTGGATCTCAATACAAAGTTCTCCTTGATCGTCTTGGAGATCTATTCGATGTAACTCTTTTTGCGGTGTGTTTGTCGAGATCCGATGAATTGTGGGTTTATGATCAAGTTTATCTATGAACAATATTTTATTCTTCTCTGAAATCTTTTATGTATGATTGGTTATCTTTGCAAGTCTCTTTGAATTATCAATTTGGTTTGGCCTACTAGATTGATCTTTCTTGCAATGGGAGAAGTGCTTATCTTTGGGTTCAATCTTGCGGTGTCCTTTCCCAGTGACTGCAGGGGCATCAAGGCAGGTATTGTATTGTTGCCATCGAGGATAAAAAGATGGGGTTTATATCATATTGCTTGAGTTTATTCCTCTACATCATGTCATCTTGCCAATGCGTTACTCTGTTCTTATGAACTTAATACTCTAGATGCATGCTGGATAGCGGTCGATGTGTGGAGTAATAGTACTAGATGCAGAATCGTTTGGGTCTACTTGTCGCAGACGTGATGCCTATATACATGATCATGCTTAGATATTCTCATAATTATGCACTTTTCTATCAATTTCTCGACAGTAATTTGTTCACCCACCGTAATACTTATGCTATCTTGAGAGAAGCCACTAGTGAAACCTATGGCCCCCGGGTCTATCTTTTATCATATAAGTTTCCAATCTATTTTATTTTGCAATATTTATTTTCCAATCTATATCATAAAAATACCAAAAATATGTATCTTATTATCTCTATCAGATCTCACTCTCGTAAGTGACCTTGAAGGGATTGACAACCCCTTTATCGCGTTGGTTGCGAGGTTCTTATTTGTTTGTGTAGGTACGAGGGACTTGCGTGTAGTCTCCTACTGGATTGATACCTTGGTTCTCAAAAACTAAGGGAAATACTTATGCTACTTTGCTTCATCACCCTCTCCTCTTCAAGGGAAAACCAACGCAGTGCTCAAGAGGTAGAAATTGGTAGCACTATTTTGACCTTAATATGCAATGGTCTTAGATTTTATTAACCATTCTCGAATATGTTTACCTTGTCGATCTCACAGCACACGATCTGTATAGCTAACTCGACTGCGATCTTCGACATTATTGCATACAGTTGGTTTCTTCTACCTTGTGCCCTGTAGAGCGTAGAATGAATTATCGCACTCGAGTGTCCATCATCACCCTTCTGTGTAACTTTGACGTCATCACCCACGGGTAAACTTATGACTGAAGTCATTCCACACACTTCATTTTTACAAAGCTTTTTGCCAATAAATGAAGGAAATATGCCCTAGAGGCAATAATAAAGTTATTATTTATTTCCTTATATCATGATAAATGTTTATTATTCATGCTAGAATTGTATTAACCGGAAACATAATACATGTGTGAATACATAGACAAACAGAGTGTCACTAGTATGCCTCTACTTGACTAGCTCGTTGATCAAAGATGGTTATGTTTCCTAACCATAGACATGAGTTGTCATTTGATTAACGGGATCACATCATTAGGAGAATGATGTGATTGACTTGACCCATTCCGTTAGCATAGCACTTGATCGTTTAGTTTGTTGCTATTGCTTTCTTCATGACTTATACATGTTCCTATGACTATGAGATTATGCAACTCCCGTTTACCGGAGGAACACTTTGTGTGCCACCAAACGTCACAATGTAACTGGGTGATTATAAAGGTGCTCTACAGGTGTCTCCGAAGGTACTTGTTGGGTTGGCATATTTCGAGATTAGGATTTGTCACTCCGATTGTCGGAGAGGTATCTCTGGGCCCTCTCGGTAATGCACATCACTTAAGCCTTGCAAGCATTGCAACTAATGAGTTAGTTGCAGGATGATGTATTACGGAACGAGTAAAGAGACTTGCCGGTAACGAGATTGAACTAGGTATTGAGATACCGACGATCGAATCTCGGGCAAGTAACATACCGATGACAAAGGGAACAACGTATGTTGTTATGTGGTCTGACCGATAAAGATCTTCGTAGAATATGTGGGAGCCAATATGAGCATCCAGGTTCCGCTATTGGTTATTGACCGGAGACGTGTCTCGGTCATGTCTACATTGTTCTCGAACCCGTAGGGTCCGCACGCTTAAGGTTTCGATGACAGTTATATTATGAGTTTATGAGTTTTGATGTACCGAAGGAGTTTGGAGTCCCAGATGAGATCGGGGACATGAGGAGGAGTCTCGAAATGGTCGAGACGTAAAGATCGATATATTGGACAGCTATATTCGGACACCGGAAGTGTTTCGGGTGATTTCGGAGAAAACCGGAGTGCCGGAAGGGTTACCGGAACCCCCCGGGGAAGTATTGGGCCTTAGTGGGCCTGAGGGGAGAGAGAGGGCAGCATCCCAGGAGGTGGCACGCCCCCTCCCATGGGGAGTCTGAATTGGACTAGGGGAGGGGGGCGCGGCCCCTCTTTCCCTCTCCCTCTCCCTCTCTTTCCTTCCCCCTTCTCTCTTCCTAGTTGGACTAGGAAAGGGGAGTCCTACTCCTACTAGGAGGGGAGTCCTACTCCTACTAGAGGAGGACTCCCCCCTCCTTGGCGTGCCCCAAGGCCGGCCGGCCTCTCCCCTTGCTCCTTTATATACAGGGGCAGGGGGGCACCTCTAGAGACACAAGTTGAATCTTGGTGATCGTTCTCTTAGCCGTGTGTGGTGCCCCCTCCACCATAATCCTCGATAATATTGTAGCGCTTAGGCGAAGCCTTGCGATGGTAGAACAATCAAGATCATCACCACGCCATCATGCTGACGAACTTCTTCCCCGACACTTTGCTGGATCGGAGTCCGGGGATCGTCCTCGAGCTGAACGTGTGCTAGGAACTCGGAGGTGCCGTAGTTTCGGTGCTTGATCGGTCGGGCCGTGAAGACATACGACTACATCACCGCGTTGTGCTAATGCTTCCGCTTCCGGTCTACGAGGGTACATAGACACACTCTGCCCTCTCGTTGCTATGCATCACCATGATCTTGCGTGTGCGTAGGAAAATTTTTGAAATTACTATGTTCCCCAACAGTGGTATCCAGAGCCTAGTTTTATGCGTTGATGTTGTGCACGAGTAGAACACAAGTTGAAGTTGTGGGCGATATAAGTCATACTGCTTACAGCCTGTCATACTTTGGTTCGACGGTAATTGTTGGATGAAGCAGCCTGGACCACATTACGCGTACGCTTACGCGAGACTTGGTTTCTTACCGACGTGCTTGCACACAGGTGGCTGGCGGGTGTCAGTTTTCTCCAACTTTTAGTTGAACTGAGTATGCTACGCCCGGTTCCTTGCGAAGGTTTAAAACAACACCAACTTGACAAACTATCGTTGTGGTTTTTGATGCGTAGGTAAGAACAGTTCTTTCTAAGCCGTAGCAGCCACGTAAAACTTGCAACAACAAAGTAGAGGACGTCTAACTTTGTTTTTGCAGGGCATGTTGTGATGTGATATTGTCAAGACATGATTGCTAAATTTTTATTGTATGAGATGATCATGTTGTAACCGAAGTTATCTGCAACTAGCAGGAGCCATATGGTTGTCGCTTTATTGTATGTAATGCAATCACGCTGTAATGCTTTACTTTATCACTAAGCGTAGCGATTAGTCATGGAAGCATAAGATAGACGACAACGATGCTACGATTGGAGATCAAGGTGTCACGCCGGTGACGATGGTGATCATGATGGTACTTCGGAGATGGAGATCACAAGTACAGATGATGATGCCATATCATTATCACTTATATGATTGCATGTGATGTTTATCTTTATGCCTCTTATCTTGCTTTGATTGACGGTAGGCATTATAAGATGACCCCTCACTAAATTATCAAAGTATAAGTGTTCTCCCTGAGTATGGCACCGTTGCGAAAGTTCTCGTGCTGAGACACCACGTGATGATCGGGTGTGATAGGCTCTACGTTCAAATACAACGGGTGCAAAAACGTGCACACCGCGAAATACTCAGGTTAAACTTGACGAGCCTAGCAATATAATAGATATGGCCTCGGAACACGGAGACCGAAGGTCCAGCGTTGAATCATATAGTAGATATGATCAACATAATTGATGTTTCACCATTGAACTACCCCATCTCATGTGATGATTCGACATGGTTAGTTGATTTGGATCACGTGATCACTTAGAGGGATTAGAGGGATGTCTATCTAAGTGGGAGTTTCTTAAGTTAATATGATTAATTGAACTTTAATTTATCATGAACTTAGTCCTGGTAGTATATCATATCTATGTTGTAGATCAATAGCTCGCGTTTTAGCTCCCCTGTTTTATTTGATATGTTCCTAAGAAAAACTAAGTTGAAAGATGTTAGTAGCCATGATTGCGGATTGGATCCGTTGATCTGAGGTTTATCCTCATTGCTGCATTAGAAGAATTATGTCTTTGATGCACCGCTAGGTGACCAAATCTATTGCAGGAGCAGATGCAGATGTTATTGAAACAATTTGGCTAGCTCATATGATGGCTACTTGATAGTTTAGTGCACCATGATTAAACGGCTTAGAATCGGGACTTCAAAGACGTTTTGAACGTCATGGACCATATGAGATGTTCCAGGAGTTGAAGTTAATATTTCAAGCAAATACCCGAGTTGAGAGATATGAAGTCTCCAACAAGTTCTATAGCTAAAAGATGGAGGAGAATAGCTCAAGCCAGTGAACATGTGCTCAGATTTGTCTGGGTACTACAATCACTTGAATCAAGTGGGAGTCAATCTTCCAGATAAAATAGTGATGACAGGATTCTCTAGTCACCATCACCAAGTTAGAACTTCGTGATGAACTATGATATGCAAGGGATAACGGAAACGATTCCCAAGCTCTTCGTAATGCTGAAATCGACGAAGGTAGAAATCAAGAAAAAATATCAAGTGTTTGATGGTAGACAAGGCACTAGTTTCAAGAAAAGGGCAAAGGAAGAAGGGGAAATTCAGAAGAACGGCGAGCAAGTTGCTGCTCAAGTGAAGAAGCCCAAGTCTGTCCTAAGCCCGAGACTAAGTGCTTTCTACTACAAAGGGACTGTCACTGGAAGCGGAACTTCCCCAAGTATTTGCAGATAAGAAGGATGGCAAAGTGAACAAAGGTATATTTGATATACAGATTATTGATGTGTATTTTACTAGTGTTCATAGCAACCCCTCGGTATTTGATACTGGTTCAGTTGCTAAGAGTAGTACTCGAAACGGGAGTTGCCATAATGAACATAGACTAGTTAAGGGTGAAGTGACGATGTGTGTTGGAAGTGGTTCCAAGATTGATATGATCATCATCGCACACTCCTATACTTTTGGGATTAGTGTTGAACCTAAATAAGTATTATTTTGTGTTTGTGTTGAGCATTGAATATGATTTGATCATGTTTATGCAATACGTTATTCATTTAAGTAAGAGAATAAATTGTTGTTCTGTTTACATGAATAAAACCTTATATGGTTACACACCCAATGAAAATGGTCATTGGATCTCGATCGTAGTGATACACATATTCATAATATTGAACCAAAAGATGCACAGTTAATAATGATGGTGCATTTATTTGTGGCACTGCCGTTTAGGTCATATTTGGTGTAAAGCGCATGAAGAAAAATCCATGCTGATGGGCTTTGGAATCACTTGATTATGAATCAGTTGATGCCTTGCCGAACCATGCCTCATGGGCAAGATGACTAAGACTCGTTCTCCGGACAATGGAGCGAGCAACAGATTTGTTGGAAATCATACATACTGATGTATGTGGTCCGATGAATATGAGGCTCGTGGCAGGTATCATATTTTCTGATCTTCACAGATGATTTGAGTAGATATGAGTATATCTTTGATGAAACACAAAGTCTGAAACATTTGAAAAGTTCAAAGAATTCAGAGTGAAGTGGAGAATCATCATAACAAAAATAAAAGTTTCTACGATATGATCGCAGAAGTAAATATTTGAGTACGAGGTTTGGCCTTTAGTTAAAACAATGTGAAATAGTTTCACTACTCACGCCACCTGGACACCACATCATAATGGTGTGTCCGAACGTCATAACCATACTTTATTAGATATGGTGCGATCCTATGATGTCTCTTACCGATCTACCACTATCGTTTTGGGTTATGCATTAGAGACAGCTGCATTCACGTTAAATAGGGCACCATCTAAATCCGTTGAGATGACACCGTATAAACTATGGTTTGGCAAGAAACTAAGCTGTCGTTTCTTAAAGTGAGGTTGCAATGATTATGTGGAAAAGTTTCAACCTGATAAGCTCTAACCCAAATCGAGAAGTGCGTCTTCATAGGATACCGAAAAGAAAATGTTGGGTACACCTCTATCACAGATCGAAGGCAATATATTCGTTGCTTTGAATGGATCCTTTCTAGAAAAGGAGTTTCTCTCGAAAGAGTGAGTTGGAGGAAAGTAGAACTTGATGAGGTAACTGTACCTTACTCCCTTATTGGAAAGTACTTCATCACAGAAATCTGTTCCTGTGACTACTACACCGATTTAGTGAGGAAGCTAATGATGATGATCATGTAACTTCAGATCAAGTTACTACCGAACCTCGTAGGTAATCTCTAGTGAGATCCGCACCAGAGTGGTACGTAATCCGAATGGCTTGAGGCCATGAAATCTGAGATGAGATCCATATGAGAACAAAGTATGGACTTTGATTTACTTGCCCATGATCAGCGAGCCATTGAGATTAAATGGATCTTCAAGAGGAAGATGGACGCTGATAGTAGTGTTACTATCTACAAAAGCCTAGAATTGTCGCAAAGGTTTTCGACAAGTTCAAGGTGTTGACTACGATGAGAGTTTCTCACTCGTATCTATGCTTAAGTCTGTCCAAATCATGTTAGCAATTGCCGCATTTTATGAAATCTGGCAATGGATAACAAAACTGCATTCCTTAATAGATTTATTAAAGAAGAGTTGTATATGATGCACCAGAAGGTTTTGTCAATCCTAAAGGTACTAACAAAATATACAAGCTCCAGCGATCCATCTATGGACTGTGCAAGCATCTCGGAGTTGGAATATACGCTTGATAGTTGATCAAGCATATAGTTTTATAGAGACTTGCGTGAAGCCTGTATTTACAGAAAGTGAGTGGGAGCACTACAGCATTCTGATAAGTATATGTGAAAGACATATTGTTGATCGGAGATAACGTAGAATTATTCTGCAAGCATAAAGGAATGTTTGAAAGGAGTTTTCCAAAGAAAGACCTCGGTGAAGCTGCTTACATATGATCATCAAGATCTATAGAGATAGATCCATTATGCTTTGATAAGTTTTTCAATGAGTACATACCTTGACAAGATTTGAAGTAGTTTCAAAATGGAACAGTCAAAAAGAGTCTTGCCTGTGTTACAGGTGTGGAAGTTGAGTAAGACTCAAAAACCGACCACGGCAGAAGATAGAGAGAGAATGAAAGTCATTCCCTATGCCTCAGCCATAGGTTTCTATAAAGTATGGCCATGCTGTGTACCAGACCTATTGTATACCCTGCCCTGAGTTTTGGCAAAGGAGTACAATAGTGATCTAGGAGTAGATCACTAGACATTGGTCAAAATTATCCTTAGTGGAATAAGATATGTTTCTCGATTATGGAGGTGACAAAAGGTTCGTCGTAAAGGGTTACGTCGATGCAAGTTTTGACACTGATCAGATGACTCTAAGTCTCAGTCTGGATACATATTGAAAGTGGAGCAATTAGCTAAGAGGTAAGCTCCATGCAGAGCATTGTTGACATAGAAATTTTTCAAAATACTTACGGATCTGAATGTGGCAGAACCGTTGAACTTAAACTTTCTCTCAACAAGCAAAACATGATCACACCTCAGTACTCTTTGGGTGTTAATCACATAGCGATGTAACTAGATTATTGACTCTAGTAAACCCTTTGGTGTTGGTCACATGTCGATGTGAACTATGGGTGTTAATCACATGGTGATTGAACTATTGATGTTAAATCACATGACAATGTGAACTAGATTATTGACTCTAATGCAAGTGGGAGACTGAAGGAAATATGCTTCCGGTCTACGAGGGTACGTAGACAATACTCTCCCCTCTCATTGCTATGCATCACCATGATCTTGCGTGTGCATAGGAAAATTTTGAAATTACTACGTTCCCCAACAATAAACGCCCACGATTTGTCCCCCTTCTAGCCGACGCGTGGCCAAACTAGCCGGGCGGGAAGTTTGTGCGGTAAACTGCGCAGTAGCGCGGGAACAGGCTCACCGGTGATACATTTGGCGCCTCTTCGAGCCCACGCATGCGGTGCGGTGTTGTAAACCGTGCACTGGAATCCTCCGCTATGAACGTCGTGACAAGACGTGACGATTACAGGCCGGCCGGCCCCCATTTATTACAGTGGCCATTTAACCCTTGTGTCTCTTCAACCTTTTGATCGCGCCCCACCATTGCAAGAAGCACACACACCACAAGAAATTCTTAGAGGGTATCCTGCGCGGCTCCAATGGCGCTCCGAGCGGCTGCCGACGATGAGCAGTAGTTCATCATGCGTGCCGTGGTGGACACCCACAGCAGTTCATGGACCTCTCGGTGGTGTACACCAACGACCCGGTCTGGGTGGAGCAATCCATCCACATCATGGAGCTATTGCTTGCCAAGGATAAGTACAAGGTGGTCGGGTTCGACCTCGAGTACTCCCGCGCTCGTGTCGGGTCTTGTCCCAAGGTCGTCGTCGCCTAGATGTGCGTGCGCCACCACATCCTCGTCTACCACTACTGTCTGGCCACAAGGCCTTGTGAGTGTTTTGCGAGGTTTGTCAACAGCCCCTACTACATGTTCGCTACGGTGGACATCACCAATGATATAAAGGCGCTCAAGAATTCATGCATTGCCTGCTAGAATCTTGTCGACATCCATGACCAATACAAGATCTGGGGTAGCAAGGAGCATGAGAAGGACTCACTGGTTCACCTCGCCGAGGCCATCATCGACCCCTACTACAGAGACATGAAGGATTTATGCAACAAGGACAAGCATGCATGGCACTCGGCCTGGATGGAGAAACTCGACAAAGCTCACGTTGTGTACGCGGCCAAGGAGGCGTACACGAGCTACGACATGTATATGCAGATTGTTGACTTGAGGAAGTGCCTCCTTCCCCAAAACGGCCAGGGATCCAGCCGGAAGCAGAGCAATGGCAAGCGTCGTCGCAACAATAAGTAGATGATGAGATCCTCGTTTCTCCTACTTTAGTATGCATGTAATTGCTTACTTTGGTGTGTGGAAATGTTATGTGTGTAGTCACTTGTGTAATTATATGATTAATTTGGTTATGCAATGCTGTCTTTTTAAGTATATATGTTGATGCTCTGTAGACAAAGCATAGATGTTGGGCGGACAAAGAAATCACATCGCACACGGACTAAACAATGGAACCCGTCGGTGATGTTTTCATCAATCACTCACAATTGTATACCAGCAATCATTTGCTCACAACACATACGGCTTGGTAGCAGTAATCGTCTATGTTGTTATCAGTCTCCGCACACGTTTCCGATTACAGACCTGTTTGTCACGTATCACACACATCTTGTTAAGTTGAACCGTTTCTGTTCTCTTGTCTCAACGCAAGTAGTTCATCAGAGTGAAGCGCATGCCATATATCCCACACACCTTGATCTAGCTGACCATTTCTTTTGTGTTGCCTAATCACAAACAGTTTCATCCGAGTGAACCATATGCTATATATCGCACACACCTTCATCTGGCTGCCCGTTTCTTTTGTTCCTCCTCATCGCAAACATTTAATTGAACTGAACCGTATGCCCTGCATCACACACGCAATTAAAATCTGAACCGTGTTTGATGCATCCTCCATCGCAAACTTTTTGCACCTTTTTGACGAGTTTTTTACACCACCATTTGTGATTATTGCATCGCACATAGTTTCGTCGAAGGGTCTCTGATCGTAGTGTCGCGTTAGCAGCATCCTGTAGTACTGATGAGAAGGTCGAGCATAATTTTTTTGAATAATAATTTCTCTTGAGAGCTCATGATTGGGGCATGAATATAACATTGACTTAAGCCTCCCCCAAGCTTGAGTTTTGCCTATTTCAGTCTTCCGTAGAAAAGGAATATCAAACGGAATCCAAACAGAATGACACCTTCGCGAGGATCATTTTTGGAACAAATGTGATCCAGGAGACTTGGAGTGGACATCAAGGAAGCAGCGAGGCAGCCACGAGGTAGGGAGGCACCCCCCCACCCTCGTGGGCCCCTCGCAGCTCCACCGACCTACTTATTTCGCCTATATATACTCTTATACCCTTAAACCTTTGAGGAGAGCCACAAAACACCTTTTCCACCGCCGCAACCTTCTGTACCTGTGAGATCCCATCTTGGGGCCTTTTCCGGTGATCTGTCGGAGGGGGATTCGATCACGGAGGGCTTCTACATCAACACCATAGCCTCTCTAATGATGTGTGAGTAGTTTACCACAGACCTTCGGGTCCATAGTTATTAGCTAGATGGCTTCTTCTCTCTCTTTGGATCTCAATACAAAGTTCTCCTCGATCTTCTTGGAGATTGATACGTCTCCAACGTATCTGTAATTTTTGATTGTTCCATACTATTATATTATCAACCTTCGATGTTTTATATGCATTTATATGCTATTTTATATGATTTCTGGGACTAACCTATTAACCTAGAGCCCAGTGCCAGTTTATTTTTTTCGTTGTTTTTGAGTATCGCAAAAAAGGAAAATCAAACGGAGTCCGATTGACCTAAAACTTAATGAAAATTATTTTTGGACCAGAAGAAGGATACAGAGTAAAAGAGTTGGGCCAGAAGAGTCCCGGGCTGCCCAAGAGGGTGGGGGCGCGCCCCCTGCCTCGTGGACAGCCCGGAGACCCCTCTGACTTGTCCCCGACTCCAACACCTCTTATATAACCCAAAACTTCCAGAAAGAAACCTAGATCAGGAGTTCCGCCGCCAGAAGCCTCCATAGCCACCGAAAACCAATCTAGACCCGTTCCGGCACCCTGCCGGAGGGGGGAATCCCTCTTTGATGGCCATCTTCATCATCCCGGCACTCTCCATGATGAGGAGGGAGTAGTTCTCTCTCGGGGCTGAGGGTATGTACCAGTAGCTATGTGTTTGATCTCTCTCTCTCTCTCTCTCTCTCGTGTTCTTGAGTCGGCACGATCTTGATGTATCGCGAGCTTTGCATTTTATTTGGATCTTATGATTTTTCTCCTCCTCCACTCTCTTGCGATGAATTGAGTTTTCCCTTTGAAGTTATCTTATCAGATTGATTTGAGAACACTTGATGTATGTCTTGCATGTGCTTATCTGTGGTGACAATGGGATATCATGTGATCCACTTCATGTATGTTTTGGTGATCAACTTACGAGTTCCGTGACCTCGTGAACTTATGCATAGGGGTTGGCACACGTTTTCATCTTGACTCTCCGGTAGAAACTTTGGGGCACTCTTTGAAATTCTGTGTGTTGGTTGAATAGATGAATCTGAGATTGTGTGATGCATATCGTATAATCATATCCACGGATACTTGAGGTGACATTGGAGTATCTAGGTGACATTAGGGTTTTGGTTGATTTGTGTCTTAAGGTGTTATTCTAGTACGAACTCTATGATAGATTGGTTAGAAAGGATAACTTTGAGGTGGTTTCGTACCCTACCATAATCTCTTAGTTTGTTCTCCGCTATTAGTGACTTTGGAGTGACTCTTTGTTGCATGTTGAGGGATAGTTATATGATCCAATTATGTTATTATTGTTGAGAGAACTTGCACTAGTGAAAGTATGAACCCTAGGCCTTGTTTCCTAGCATTGCAATACCGTTTGTGCTCACTTTTACCACTTGCTACCTTGCAGTTTTATATTTTCAGATTACAAAAAACCTATATCTACCATCCATATTGCACCTTTATCACCATGTCTTCGCCGAACTAGTGCACCTATACAATTTACCATTGCATTGGGTGTGTTGGGGACACAAGAGACTCTTTGCTATTTGGTTGCAGGGTTGTTTGAGAGAGACCATCTTCATCTTATGCCTCCCATGGATTGATAAACCTTAGGTCATCCACTTGAGGGAAATTTGCTACTGTCCTACAAACCTCTGCACTTGGAGGCCCAACAACGTCTACAAGAAAAAGGTTGTGTAGTAGACACTACTAGGAAAAGTCCTACTAGTGGCGCACCTGTTATGCCTACTAATGACGCACTACAGGTGCGCCACTACTAGCACGCCATTAGTATTTTTTACTAATGGCGCACCTGTGGTGCGCCATTAGTATCTGGTATACTAATGGCGCACCATGCAGTGCGCCATTAGTATAGCCCATGGTGCGCCATTAGTATGCCTCCCAGGGGGCCATATTTGAAGGAAATATGCCCTAGAGGCAATACTAAAGTTATTATTTATTTCCTTATTTCATGATAAATGTTTATTATTCATGCTAGAATTGTATTAACCGGAAAAATAATACATGTGTGAATACATAGACAAACAGAGTGTCACTAGTATGCCTCTACTTGACTAGATCGTTAATCAAAGATGGTTATGTTTCCTAACCATAGACAAAGAGTTGTTATTTGATTAACGAGGTCACATCAATAGTTGAATGATCTGATTGACATGACCCATTCCATTAGCTTAGCACCCGATCGTTTAGTATGTTGCTATTGCTTTCTTCATGACTTATACATGTTCCTATGACTATGAGATTATGCAACTCCCGTTTGCCGGAGGAACACTTTGGGTGCTACCAAACGTCACAACGTAACTGGGTGATTATAAAGGAGCATTACAGGTGTCTCCAAAGGTAGATGTTGGGTTGGCGTATTTCGAGATTAGGATTTTTCACTCCGATTGTCGGAGAGGTATCTCTGAGCCCTCTCGGTAATGCACATCACATAAGCCTTGCAAGCATTGCAACTAATGAGTTAGTTGCGAGATGATGTATTACGGAACGAGTAAAGAGACTTGACGGTAACGAGATTGAACTAGGTATTGGATACCGACGATCGAATCTCGGGCAAGTAACATACCGATGACAAAGGGAACAACGTATGTTGTTATGCGGTCTGACCGATAAAGATCTTCGTAGAATATGTAGGAGCCAATATGGGCATCCAGGTCCCGCTATTGGTTATTGACCGGAGACGTGTCTCGGTCATGTCTACATTGTTCTCGAACCCGTAGGGTCCGCACGCTTAAGGTTACGATGACAGTTATATTATGAGTTTATGCATTTTGATGTACCGAAGGTTGTTCGGAGTCCCGGATATGATCACGGACATGACGAGGAGTCTCAAAATGGTCGAGACGTAAAGATTGATATATTGGAAGCCTATGTTTGGATATCGGAAGTGTTCCGGGTGAAATCGGGATTTTACCGGAGTACCGGGAGGTTACCGGAACCCCCCGGGAGCTATATGGGCCTTAGTGGGCTTTAGTGGAAAGGAGAAAGGGGCAGCCCAAGGTGGCTGTGCGCCTCTCCCCTTCCCCTAGTCCTATTAGGAGTAGGAGAGGTGGCCGGCCCTCTCTCTCTCTTTCCCTCCCCCCCCGAGGAATCCTATTCCAACTAGGATTTGGGGGGGGAATCCTACTCCCGGAGGGAGTAGGACTCTCCTGGCGCGCCCCTTGTGGCCGGCCAGCCTCCCCCCCTTTGGTCCTTGATATACTGAGGTAGAGGCACCCTAGAACACACAAGTTGATCCACGTGATCGTCCCTTAGCCGTGTGCGGTGCCCCCTGCCACCATATTCCACCTCGGTCATACCGTTGTAGTGCTTAGGCGAAGCCCTGCGTCGGTAGAACATCATCATCGTCACCACGCCGTCGTGCTGACGGAACTCATCCCCGAAGCTTTGCTGGATCGGAGCCCGGGGAGCGTCATCGAGCTGTACGTGTGCTAAGAACTCGGAGGTGCCGGAGTAACGGTGCTTGGATCGGTCGGATCGGGAAGACGTACGACTACTTCCTCTACGTTGTGTCAACGCTTCCGTAGTCGGTCTGCGTGGGTACGTAGACAACACTCTCCCCTCTCGTTGCTGTGCATCACCATGATCTTGCGTGTGCGTAGGAATTTTTTTGAAATTACTACGAAACCCAACAATATTTACCCATGTGCTTTGGCATACTAATGGCGCACTTGTGGATGATGCGCCATTAGTGTGCTCTGGCTTACTAATGGCGCACTATGTGGTGGTGCGCCACTAGTATGAATATTAGGGATTTTTTTTATTTTCTGATATTTTCACAGGTTACAAAATATATTATTGGACATAATATAGCTAGCACCACACAGCAACAGCAGATTCATCAAATACAATAGAAGATTAGTCTCCGAATACAATTCATCATATTAGTCTCCGAATTTAAAATACCGAACAAAGTTAGAACATTAAAAGTCTTGAAACCGCGAGTAGCGAGTTTGTCTTCACATTACAAGTCGATATCGATCATCTAAACTACCATCACATAGAAGAGAGCTGCGGTCATCACGATGAGCATAATCGCGATGAAACTGGTCTTCATCCGGTTCCTCCAACGCTCCCTCCTCTCTCCCGCTAGATAGCGCGCGTATCTAACTTCCGCCTCCGCCCTAGTGGTGTACCCTTTGTAACTGTTACCGCTGAAATGGTGAACCTGTCTCCGACACTCCTCCCAGTCATCGTAGACTCCGGGAACCTTACCCTTGTACATGACATACGACGGCATCTCTATGCACTAGCCAAACAAAATGTTAGTAGCAATTCACAGACAATACATAAGCAATATATAAGTATGCAACAAAAGGATCAGAAGAGAAAAGCAACACATTAATAGCATCGATTACATCTAAGTTGAACGACTGCCCAAACCAAAGAGACATACAAGTTCATTAAAGTTTAATTACAACATGAGCCAATCGATGTTTCAGAACTACACATAGCATCACTACTTTCGACTCGACTCAAGGGACCGGAGCGTGGATGAAGCCGCCGTCTCTCGTGATGGTCATGAAATCGCAGGCGTTTTCAGCCTGCATTTGTAGCGTTGTGTCTATCTCACTGTTGGACGGTTGATTTCTAAGGTTGAACTGCCTCGAGGTACGAAGGACATCTTGATGGATGATTTCCGCAAACTCCGACTGGATGCGAAAGAATTCTTGTCTGATGTCCGCGTCCTGGATTGCCGACAAGCTCGCGGCCCAATCTTTGAGATTATTTGGTAGCAGAAGGTGATTATGGTCCCGTACGATTGCCCGCATGTGATGGAGGGCGTAGTAGGCATCCTTCTGACCGCCAGGCGGCTGCTTGACGCAGCAGAACGTCGTATTGTGGGTGAACACGTGCTTGCCGTACTTACGAACTGGCCTGGTGAAGGTGCCTCTAGATTTGGCGTAGCCGGGGAGAACATCATCAAGAACTTTCTTGATATTTGTGTAGTCTTTCTTCGATTGATGGTCCGAGTCAAAATACGTGGCCATGGAATATTTTGGGCTTAAGAGGATGAGTGTGCAATGTGTGCCACTGCACAAAACACGGAATGTTTGAAAAAAATGATCAAAATCTAAGAAATCATATGTTACGGGGCGTTTGAGGGGACGACTTACTCGGGAAAGTAAGGCACGAGGAAGTTATCCTTATCTGGGTTTTCCAGAATGGCGCCTTCGAGGTAAGAACTCGGGACTTGCCGGTCCCCAGCGCTGCCCAAGATCTTGGCACGCATGTAGAAGGGGTCGACTATCACGATGTCCGGGGTCTTGTCTCTAATGATCCACATCTCCATACTCAGAGAAAATAGCCGAACGAAGGTGTAGTGCAGCGGATGAAGGTTAAACATAGCGAAGATGTCATCAAACTGCAGGACGATCGTACCCCTGATGGAGTTATCCACAAAGCCATTGCCCTATGGCACCTTGGCCACAAAAACCGGGTATGCCACATCATTCTCTCTGAGACGCTGCTTCTCCAAAGAAAGAACACTGTCATGCAGACTCCGCATAGCACCAGTTGCAGCATTGAGCATATTAGCCAGTAGCATCGGCCTACCCGCCACATGCACCCTCCTCGAGATATCCTTAGGTAAAGGTGGCCCGTCCTGAGCATAGATCGTACTCGGTGCCGGCTGGCTCGCACCCTTGTTACTCTTTTCCCGTCCCTTCTTCTTCTACTGTAATGGGACCGAGTTCTGCTCACAGATCGCCTTCTTGAGTGTGTTGGGGCTGATAATATTTCGCACCTCGGCTATCTGAGGCTCGGTGAAGTCGGCAGCTGGAGGTGTCTCCTGAGAACTGAACGCCAGACGACGCCTGTTGCAATTGGGTTTCTCCGTGGAACCAGCTAGATCGCGATCGTCTTTTGTAGGGTTGGGTTCTTGAGAAGGAGTCCCCAAGAATTCCTCATCGTACCCATGTTCGGCAAAGTACTTATCGACGTTGGTAAATGTACCGTCGTCGTTGTCGTCGTCGTCCGGATCCTGTGCCATATGCATGTTCGGATCCTGTGCCATAGGGATGTCCGGCATGTCCGGTAGCGTTGCGGCGGTCTTGCCATGGCTTGGCGCCGGCACGACTGGCGGTGTTGTCTTTGGGGTGGTGTCCCCCGCCCCCAAACGAATCTGGCTCTTCAGCCAAAGCAGGGGCCAGCTTAGGCAGGCGCTGAGGGTCATCAGATCATCTTCATCGGCCCCGGCGGGTCGAATCGGAGGTAACAACTTGTCGTAGCCTGGCAGCACCCGAACCAGTTGAACCCTATACACGGTGGGTGGCATCGGATTACCGTGGAACACGGGGTTGCCCGGCTGAATGATTTTGCCCTTGGCGACATCGACCAACTCGTCGTTCACGAAGTGCAGGAGAGTGCACGGAATGTCGGCAGCGCCCTGCGAAAACATGTAGGGCGTCAGGGATGCCCAGTCAAAGGCAAGGAGATGAAGTCCTCGGCCGAGAGGCTTAATTAGTTACCCTGATGATGGCGTCGAGCTCGGCTAATGTCGAGGCACCGCCAACGGCGGGCGTGCAACTGACGGAGGGGCCGCTTGCTGCCGAGGTGCCGAATGGCGTACACCCGGGTGCATTAAGCTCCAATGCCCATGCCGGCATCGGAGACACCAATACCGCCTCCGCCGGAGACACCAATGGCGCCGCCTGCGCATTGTGCGAGTTGCTGGCTGTGAAGCTGGGAATCGGGGGCGGCTCCTGTTGGCCGCCCGCAATCCACGTCGCCAACCCATGAATCAAGGTAGGCATAATGCCGGTGAGCGTCGATCTCAGTTGTTGTTGCACATGCTCTTGGACAATCTCTGGAATCCGCGCCACTTGTGCCTTGAGTTCTTGAACCTCGCGCGACTGGCTTTCTGAGCTGGTCTTTCTCTCCTTTCGCCCACCAGCGTTATAGTATGACGACCATTTTGTGGACAAGCCTTTGCCGGCCACACGACCAGCTGACAACGGCTTACTGAGCTTATCCTTGTTTTTCGTTACGTTCAACGCCCTATTTAGAGTGTTGTCCGAAGGGGTGCTCTGAGACGACCCCGCGCTACTGCTTTCAGTCTCCTGCGCCAGAACAAGCTCAAGCGCCCTGGTCTTCGGATCCGTGGTAAGCTCCTTTGTTACCGGGTCCTCCTTGTACCGGGCCCTGACATAGTTCTTGGTCTGCTTGTCACGGTATTTCTCGAAGCAGGGTGGTAGGCCTTGCTCGGCACGCTCCGCGTCCTCCTTGTCCCATATAGGCTCCGCCACTCTGTAACCGCCGGGACCGAGTTTGTGTTCCCCTAAGTTAAACTCCCACATTTCTTCCCCCCACTGACTTGATTCAGAGGTTGCGCTGCTCTCGCACTTGATCTTGAACTCCTTGTAGTCATCTTCGCTGATCGAAGGATTTTTCGCCTTGATCTTCTCATAACTATCACCTTTGTCAATCATTCTCTTCACTGCGCTTTTCCAAGTAGACAGGGCCGTGCTCATTGTCGTGAGGGCGGCACTGTTCACTTTATTCCCTGAGAGGCATGTGTTTACAAATTCTGCGGGGAACTTGTATCGTTCGTGCAGCTTTGTGACGAGGAGGTTGCGCAAATTCCCTCGGTCCTTATGCCTTAGGTTCTCGGTGTTGATCGAGACGGTGCTCCGGAGAATGCACCCGAGCTGAAGCGAGTACCCCTTGAATAATTCTTTGGGCATTGTTGGATGCTCGTCAGAGTTCACTTGAGTAAATTCCTCCTTGACGGTGCGGAGCACGTTCGGGCGCCGGTCCTTCCGTTGCCTCTTCTGTTGGCTGCCATCTGTGCGTGCACTGGCATCATCAGTTGTGGCATCCTCGGCGGCACCATCAGTGGTGGCATCCTCGGCGGCACCATCAGTGGTGTCATCCCCGATGCCACTAGGGGTTGTGTAGTCAGGATCGGTGTCTTCCACGGCGTCCTCATAGCGGTGAGGTTGTTCCTCCATCTCCTGGGACAGCTCCCAGAATTGCTTGCCGCCCGAACCGCCGGCCTCATTGTTGTGGGCCATGTTTCGCTCTAAATAGGAAAAAAGTTTGGTCAAAAAGTTGGTTATTGTCAAGGAACAAGATCATGGTCTCATCATTTAGGGTTTGTCAACACCGAGGCATCCTAAAAGCTAAGCTTTTATCATTTAGGGTTTGTCGACGCCGAGGCACCCTAAAAGCCTAAGCTTCCATCATTTAGGTTCTTATCGACACCGAGGCACCCTAAAAGCCAAGGTTTTATCATTTAGGGTTTGTCGACGCTGAGGCCCATGCATAACACAAGAGGTAGTTGATCCTACTTAATTAAGTACTAAGATACCCCGGCCCATGCATTAGTAGCAAGTACCCATATGTCCGATTTTTAGCAAAGTCATGCTAAAATTCACGGAAAATTTCAGCATGGCCTTTGCTGAAAATAGGACATATGGAGTACCCGAATTTGCCGTAACGGAAGTTAATCGACATTCCGGCAAACTCAAGGGCCTCTCGGGGTACCTGCAAAATCATCACGACATGATGGTCGGACACAAAACCCATCAAACTAGCACCACAATGTGCCTCTACTTTCATATGGATGAAAAGGCCATAGACCATATGGTCCTCTGCTTTCATATGGACAAAAATCAGCTCAACTTATGTGAGCTTCCATTCCAGATCTAATAGGTCACCCAACAAAAAATCATCAATAGTTTTAGCTGAAAAAAATCATGGATTGTTGTTAACTGAAAATTAGTGAAAGAAACTGTTGCTGATCATGGATTACTGTTAATTAAAAATAGAGCATCTGGCTTGTCTTATCATGTTCACTAAGTCCACAAAAATGAATAGGTTCAGTAAACTTGAAGTACTCAACACTGAACTTGTTTTGAAAAGTTAACTGAATTTTTTTTGTATCAACATTGCACCATTTCAGCATGACAACTCAACTCAACTAACCTCAACTCAACTAACACTGACACATTGTTGCCAGTGGCTACTGATATTGTTTGCAATCCTATATGTGTAACCCAAACAAATCCCCACTTCCAAGCAAACTAAAGCCCCATATCGCAGCAACCACCCAACTGTATCTCTAACAGTAGTTAAAAAGCATGGCGAGCAAATAAAATCTGTTGAGAGGCATGTCTGCAGAGATCCCCAATTCCCCCAGTACACCAGAACAACTATCATGTCCATGGCCATAACTAAGCAACTAACCTGCATCAGAAGATTCAGATAATCACAGAAGGCTAACATTGACAGATTGTGGCCAGGGCCAGACTAGTCTGATTTGCACTTCCTCGAAACAATCCCCAAATAGCAAACTACCCAAAACTTCACACACCAGAGCAGCCATCCAATTCACCATTGCAGGTTCAACAATAATCTTCAGACTCACACCACTAGTTGAGCAGCAGCAGTAGCAGAGGCGGGCGGGAGAGGTACCTGGGCGGGCGCGGCCAGTCGCCGCAGGGGTAGGGGTCGGGGTTGGGGTCGGGGTTGGTGGTGGCGGTGTCAAAGGGATGGCTCGAGGGCGTCCGAGCTCGTCTGGGTCCTCGTAGTCGAAGAGGAAGACGGCGGCGGTCCTCCTGGGCGCCTCGGTTGGTCGTGGGGAGGCCGGCGGCCGCGGTCGTCGTCCTGCACCCCGTGCCCGGACTGAGGTAGAGGCGGCGCAGGGCAGGGGCCGATGCGGGGAGGATGTCGGCGACAGCGAGGTCACGGAGGCATCGGGGATGGCGGAGCTGCAGTGGTGGGGGGTGATACGTCTCCAACATATCTATAATTTTTGATTGCTCCAGGCTATATTATCTACTGTTTTGGACTATATTGGGCTTTATTTTCCACTTTTATATTATTTTTGGGGCTAACCTATTAACCGGAGGCCCAACCTAGAATTGTTGTTTTTTTGCCTATTTCAGTGTTTCAGATAAACGGAATATCAAACGGAGTCCAAATGGAATAAAATCTTTGGGAACGTGATTTTCTCACCGAACGTGATCCAGGAGACTTGGACCCTGCTCCAAGGAACAAAAGAGGCGATCACGAGGGTGGGGGGCGCGTCCCCTGCCTCGTGGGCCCCACGTTGCTCCTCCGGCGTACTTCTTCCTCCTATATATACACACGTACCCCCAAATGATCAGAACAGGAGCCAAAAACCTAATTCCACCGCCGCAACTTTCTGTATCCACGAGATCCCATCTTGGGGCCTGTTCCGGAGCTCCGCCGGAAGAGAGCCGTCATCACGGAGGGCTTCTACATCATCCTAGCCCCTCTGATGAAGTGTGAGTAGTTTACCTCAGACCTTCGGGTCCATAGTTAGTAGCTAGATGGCTTCTTCTCTCTCTTTGAATCTCAATACAAAGTTCTCCCCCTCTCTTGTGGAGATCTATTCGATGTAATCTTCTTTTTGCGGCGTGTTTGTTGAGACTGATGAATTGTGGGTTTATGATCAAGTCTATCTATGAATAATATTTGAATCTTCTTTGAATTCTTTTATGTATGATTGGTTATCTTTGCAAGTCTCTTCGAATTATCCGTTTGGTTTGGCCAACTAGATTGGTAGTTCTTGCCATGGGAGAAGTGCTTAGCTTTGGGTTCGATCTTGCGGTGTCCTTGCCCAGTGACAGAAGGGGCAGCAAGGCACGTATTGTATCGTTGCCATCGAGGATAACAAGATGGGGTTTATTTCATATTGCATGAATTTATCTCTCTACATCATGTCATCTTGCTTAAGGCGTTACTCTGTTTTTAACTTAATACTCTAGATGCATGCTGGATAGCGGTCGATGAGTGGAGTAATAGTAGTAGATGCAGAATCGTTTCGATCTACTTGTCACGGACGTGATGCCTATATACATGATCATGCCTAGATATTCACATAACTAGGCTCAATTCTGTCAATTGCTCAACAGTAATTTGTTCACCCACCGTAGAATACTTATGCTCTTGAGAGAAGCCACTAGTGAAACCTATGGCCCCCGGGTCTATTCTCATCATATCAATCTCCATCCCTTTAATCCTGGTTTGCTTTTTTTACTTTGCTTTTACTTTTTACTTTGCATCTTTATACCAAAAATACCAAAAATATTATATCTATCAGATCTCACTCTCGTAAGTGACCGTGAAGGGCTTGACAACCCCTAATCGCGTTGGTTGCGAGTAGCTATCGCTTTGTGCAGGTACGAGGGACTTGAGCGTGGGCTCCTACTGGATTGATACCTTGGTTCTCAAAAACTGAGGGAAATACTTATGCTACTCTGCTGCATCATCCCTTCCTCTTCGGGGAAAACCAACGCAAGCTCAAGACGTAGCAAGAAGGATTTCTGGCGCCTTTGCCGGGGAGTGTACGCAAAAAGTCAACATACTAAGTACCCATCACAATCCCTATCTCTCGCATTACATTATTTGCCATTTGCCTCTCGTTTTCCTCTCCCCCTAATTCACCCTTGCCATTATATTCGCCTTCTCTCTCTCTGTCCTCACTCTCTATTTGCCTCTTTTTGCCCGTTTGCCTTTTGTTTGCCCGTGTGTTAGATTGCTTGTTTGTCGTGATGGCTCAAGATACTACTAAATTGTGTGACTTCACCAATACCAATAATAATGATTTCCTTAGCACTCCGATTGCTCCTCTTACCGATGCTGAATCTTGTGAAATTAATACTTCTTTGTTGAATCTTGTTATGAAAGATCAATTCGCCGGCCTTCCTAGTGAAGATGCCGCTACTCATCTGAATAGCTTTGTTGATTTATGTGATATTCAAAAGAAAAAAGATGTCAATAATGATGTCATTAAATTGAAGCTATTTCCTTTTTCGCTTAGAGATCGTGCTAAAGCTTGGTTTTCGTCTTTGCCTAAGAATAGTATTGATTCATGGAACAAGTGCAAGGATGCTTTTATCTCTAAGTATTTTCCTCCTGCTAAGATCATCTCTCTTAGAAACGATATTATGAATTTTAAACAACTTGATCATGAACATGTTGCACAAGCTTGGGAGAGAATGAAATTAATGATACGTAATTGCCCTACTCATGGTTTGAATTTGTGGATGATCATACAAAAATTTTATGCCGGATTGTATTTTGCTTCTAGAAATCTTTTATATTCGGCCGCGGGAGGCACTTTTATGGAAATCACTTTAGGAGATGCTACTAAACTCCTAGATAATATTATGGTTAATTATTCTCAATGGCATACTGAAAGATCTTCTAATAAAAAAGTGCATGCGATAGAAGAAATTAATGTGTTGAGTGGAAAGATGGATGAACTTATGAAATTATTTGCTACTAAGAGTGTTTCTTCTGATCCTAATGATATGCCTTTGTCTACTTTGATTGAGAATAACAATGAATCTATGGATGTGAATTTTGTTGGTAGGAATAATTTTGGTAACAACGCTTATAGAGGGAATTTAATCCTAGGCCATCCTAGTAATCCTTCTAATAATTATGGTAATTCCTACAACAACTCTTATGGAAATTATAATAAGATGCCCTCTGAATTTGAGAATAGTGTTAAAGAGTTTATGAATTCACAAAAGAATTTTAATGCTTTGCTTGAGGAGAAATTGCTTAAGATTGATGATTTGGCTAGAAACGTTGATAGAATTTCTCTTGAGGTTGATTCTTTAAAGCTTAGATCTATTCCTCCTAAGCATGATATCAATGAGTCTCTCAAAGCCATGAGAATTTCCATTGATGAGTGCAAGGAAAGAACCGCTAGGATGTGTGCTTCCAAAGATGCCTTTATTAAACGTGTTGCTCCAATACCTATGAAAATCAAGATGAAGATCTAAAAGTTATTGATGTGTCCCCTATTAAATCTTTATTTTGCAATATGAATCTTGATGAAACTGAATATGATCTTCCTTTACCTAGAAGGCGTTCTAAAAATTCGGAGTATTTAGATCTTAATGATGAAATTGATGAAAGTGGGATTGAAAGAAATAAAAATCTAGATGTTGCTAAACCCACTATATTGGATTTCAAGGAATTTAATTATGAAAGTTGCTCTTTAATTGATTGTATTTCCTTGTTGCAATCCATGCTAAATTCTCCACATGCTTATAGTCAAAATAAAGCCTTCACCGAACATATTGGTGATGCCTTGATGCAATCTTATGAAGAAAAACTTGAGTTGAAAGTTTCTATCCCTAGAAAACTCTATGATGAGTGGGAACCAACTATTAAAATTAAAATTAAAGATCATGAGTTTTATGCTTTGTGTGATTTGGGTGCTAGTGTCTCTACTATTCCCAAGACTTTGTGTGATTTACTAGATTTCCGTAATTTTGATGATTGCTCTCTAAACTTACATCTTGAGGATTCCACTATTAAGAAACCTATGGGAAGGATTAATGATGTTCTTATTGTTGCAAATAGGAATTATGTGCCCGTAGATTTCATTGTTCTTGATATAGATTGCAATCCTTCTTGCCCTATTATTCTTGGTAGACCTTTCCTTAGAACGGTTGGTGCGATTATTGATATGAAGGAAGGGAATATTAGATTTCAATTTCCATTTAAAAAGGGCATGGAACACTTTCCTAGAAATAAAATAAAATTACCATATGAAACTATCATGATAGCCACTTATGGATTTCCTACCAAAGATGGCAATACCTAGATCTATCCTCGCTTTTATGCCTAGCTAGGGACGTTAAACGATAGCGCTTATTGGGAGGCAACCCAATTTTATTTTTATTCCTTGTTTTTTGCTCCTGCTTAGTAATAAATAAATTATTTAGCCTCTGTTTTGGTTGTGTTTTTTGTGTTTAATTAGTGTTTGTGCCAAGTAGAACCGTTGGGAAGACTTGGGGAAAGTCTTGTTGAACTTGCTGTAAAAAACAGAAACTTTAGCGCTCACGAGAACTGCTGTAATTTTTATTTGAAGAGTGATATTTAGTTAATTCTTTTTGAAGATGATTAATAGATAAATTCCTCACGTCCAGCAATTTATTTTAGAATTTTTGGGGTTCCAGATCTTGCGCTAGCTACAGATTACTACAGACTGTTCTTTTTTTGACAGATTCTATTTTTCGTGTGTTGTTTGCTTATTTTGATGAATCTATGGCTAGTAAAATAGTTTATAATCCATAGAGAAGTTGGAATACAGCAGGTTTAACATCAATATAAATAAAGAATGAGTTCATTACAGTACCTTGAAGTGGTTTTTTGTTTTCTTTCGCTAACGGAGCTCATGAGTTTTCTATTTTGAGTTTTGTGTTGTGAAGTTTTCAAGTTTTGGGTGAATTATTTTGATGGATCATGGAACAAGGAGTGGCAAGAGCCTAAGCTTGGGGATTCCCATGGCACCCCCAATATAATCCAAGTACACCAAAAAGTCAAAGCTTGGGGATGCCCCAGAAGGCATCCCCTCTTTCGTCCACTTCCATCGGTAATTTACTTGGAGCTATGTTTTTATTCACCAACATGATATGTGTTTTGCTTGGAGCGTCTTGTATTATTTGTGTCTTTGTGTCTTAGTATGCCACAATCATCCTTTCTGTACACACCTTTTGAGAGAGCCATACATGAGTGCTTCACTTATATCTTTTGAGCTAAGTAGTTTTGCTCTATGTGCTTCACTTATATATTTTGAGCTTGATAATTTTGCTCTACGTGCTTCACTTATATCTTTTGAGTGTTATAATTTTGCTCTATGTGCTTCACTTAGATCTTTTAGGGCACGCTGGTGGATATGTTTTAAAGAAACTATTGATCTCTCATGCTTCACTTAAATTATTTTGAGAGTCTCTTAATAGCATTGTAATTTGCTTAATAATAATATGCTTGGTATTTAAGATTTGTGAAACTTTCTTTTGAATGTGTTGAATACTAGGAAAAGATTGAAGCATGATAATTGTTTTGAGATATGGAGGTGATAATATTAAAGTCATGCTAGTTGAGTAGTTGTGAATTTAAAGAATTCTTGTGTTAAGGTTTGTGATTCCCGTAGCATGCACGTATGGTGAACCATTATGTAATGAAGTCGGAGCATGATTTATTTATTGATTGTCTTCCTTATGAGTCGCGGTCGGGGACGAGCGATGGTCTTTTCCTACCAATCTATCCCCCTAGGAGCATGCGCGTAATACTTTGCTTTGATAACTTCTAGATTTTTGCAATAAGTATATGAGTTCTTTATGACTAATGTTGAGTCCATGGATTATACGCACTCTCACCCTTTCACCTTTGCTAGCCTCTCTAATACCGCGCACCTTTCGCCGGTATCATACACCTACCATATACCATCCTCAAAACAGCCACCATACCTACCTATTATGGCATTTCCATAGCCATTCCGAGATATATTGCCATGCAACTTTCCACCATCTAGTTCATCATGACACATCCATCATTGTCATATTGCTTAGCATGATCATGTAGTTGACATAGTATTTGTGGCAAAGCCACCGTTCATAATTTCTTCATACTTGTCACTCTTGATTCATTGCATATCCCGGTACACCGCCGGAGACATCCATATAGAGTCATACTTTGTTTTAGAATCGAGTTGTAAATAAATAAAAGTGTGATGATCATCATTCAATAGAGCATTGTCCCAATAAAAAAAGAGAAAGGCCAAAGAAAAAAAGGAGGCCCAAAAAAATATAAAAAATAAAAAGGGGCAATGCTACTATCCTTTTACCACACTTGTGCTTCAAAGTAGCACCATGATATAGCGAGTCTCATATATTGTGCTTCAAAGTAGCACCATGTTCTTCATATAGAGAGTCTCATATGTTGTCACTTTCATATACTAGTGGGAATTTTAAATTATAGAACTTGGCTTGTATATTCCAATAATGGGCTTCCTCAAATTGCCTTAGGTCTTCTTGAGCAAGCAAGTTGGATGCACACCCACTAGTTTCTTTTGTTGAGCTTTCATACATTTATAGCTCTAGTGCATCCGTTGCATGGCAATCCCTACTCACTCACATTGATATCTATTGATGGGCATCTCCATAGCTCGTTGATACGCCTAGTTGATGTGATACTATCTTCTCCTTTTTGTCTTCTCCACAACTACCATTCTATTCCACCTATAGTGCTATATCCATGGCTCACGCTCATGTATTGCGTGAAGATTGAAAAAGTTTTGAAAAAGTTAGTATGAAACAATTGCTTGGCTTGTCATCGGGGTTGTGCATGATTTGAATACTTTGTGTGGTGAAGATGGAGCATAGCCAGACTATATGATTTTGTAGGGATAACTTTCTTTGGCCATGTTATTTTGAGAAGACATAATTGCTTTGTTGGTATGCTTGAAGTATTATTATTTTTATGTCAATATAAACTTTTGTCTTGAATCTTTCTAATCTGAATATTCATACCACAATTAAGAAGATTTGCATTGAAATTATGCCAAGTAGCACTCCGCATCAAAAATTCTCTTTTTATCATTTACCTACTCGAGGACGAGCAGGAATTAAGCTTGGGGATGCCTGATACGTCTCCAACATATCTATAATTTTTGATCGGTCCATGCTATATTGTCTACTGTTTTGGACTATATTGGGCTTTATTTTCCACTTTTATATTATTTTTGGGACTAACCTATTAACAGGAGGCCCAGCCCAAAATTGCTGTTTTTTTGCCTATTTCAGTGTTTCAGATAAACGGAATATCAAACGGAGTCCAAACGGAATAAAATCTTCGGGAACGTGATTTTCTCACCGAACGTGATCCAGGAGACTTGGACCCTGCTCCAAGGAACAAAAGAGGCGGTGACAAGGGTGGGGGGCGCGCCCCCCTAGGGCGCGCCCCCCTGTCTCGTGGGCCCCTCATTGCTCCTCCGGCGTACTTCTTCCTCCTATATATACACACGTACCCCCAAACGATCAGAACAGGAGCCAAAAACCTAATTCCACCGCCGCAACTTTCTGTATCCACGAGATCCCATCTTGGGGCCTGTTCCAGAGCTCCACCGGAAGAGGGCCGTCATCACGGAGGGCTTCTACATCATCCTAGCCCCTCCGATGAAGTGTGAGTAGTTTACCTCAGACCTTCGGGTCCATAGTTAGTAGCTATACGGCTTCTTCTCTCTCTTTGAATCTCAATACAAAGTTCTTCCCCTCTCTTGTGGAGATCTATTCGATGTAATCTTCTTTTTGCGGTGTGTTTGTTGAGACTGATGAATTGTGGGTTTATGATCAAGTCTATCTATGAATAATATTTGAATCTTCTCTGAATTCTTTTATGTATGATTGGTTATCTTTGCAAGTCTCTTCGAATTATCCGTTTGGTTTGGCCAACTACATTTGTAGTTCTTGCCATGGGAGAAGTGCTTAGCTTTGGGTTCGATCTTGCGGTGTCCTTACCCAGTGACAGAAGGGGCAGCAAGGCACGTATTGTATCGTTGCCATCGAGGATAACAAGATGGGGTTTATTTCATATTGCATGAATTTATCTCTCTACATCATGTCATCTTGCTTAAGGCGTTACTCTGTTTTTAACTTAATACTCTAGATGCATGGTGGATAGCGGTCGATGAGTGGAGTAATAGTAGTAGATGCAGAATCGTTTCGATCTACTTGTCATGGACGTGATGCCTATATACATGATCATGCCTAGATATTCTTATAACTATGCTGAATTCTGTCAATTGCTCAATAGTAATTTGTTCACCCACCGTAGAATACTTATGCTCTTGGGAGAAGCCACTAGTGAAACCTATGGCCCCCGGGTCTATTCTCATCATATCAATCTCCATCCCTTTAATCTTGCTTTGCTTTTTTACTTTGCTTTTACTTTTTACTTTGCATCTTTATACCAAAAATATTATATCTATCAGATCTCACTCTCGTAAGTGACCGTGAAGGGCTTGACAACCCCTAATCACGTTGGTTGCGAGTAGCTATCGCTTTGTGCAGGTACGAGGGACTTGAGCGTGGGCTCCTATTGGATTGATACCTTGGTTCTCAAAAACTGAGGGAAATACTTACACCTACTCTACCGCATCATCCCTTCCTCTTCGGGGAAAACCAACGCAAGCTCAAGACGTAGCAGGGGGCGCGGGAACGACGGCGCACGTAGGGGCAGCGGCATCGTGGGTCGGGGCAGCGCCGGGGGGAGTGGATCTGGCGAGAGGGAGGGACGAAGGGGTCGGGCGAGTTAGAGCTAGGGGGAAGATTACTAATGGTGCACCCCCGAGCGGTGCACCATTAGAATGTTTTTTAGATAGCAATGGCGCACTACCCAAGCGGTGCGCCATTAGAATGTTTTTTAGATAGCAATGGCGCACTACCCGAGTGGTGCGCCATTAGTATGTTTATTATTATTATTATTATTATTATTTGTTGCTATTTTTTAATTTTTTTATAAAAACAATAATAATTTTTTTATGAATATGAAAAAATATCATCAAATTTGTTATTTGAAAATATCATCAAATGGGGGTGCTCGGCGGCGGTGGAGCGGGCCGGGGAGGGTGCGGGGGGTCGGCGGCGGCAGTGGAGCGAGGGAGGGTGCGGGGGGTCGGTGGCGGCAGTGGAGCGGGGGAGGGTGCGGGGGGGTGGTGGCGGCGGGGTGCGGGGGCGGTGCGGGTGGAGCGGGGGAGTGCGGGGGGTGCTCGGCGGTGGTGGAGCGGGGCGGGGGAGAGGGGGAGGGTGCGGTGGATCGTCGGCGGCGGTGGAGCTAGCGGGGGAGGGTGTGGGGGGGGATCGAGATCGAGATGGAGGGGGATAGCGATCGAGATGGAGGAGGATAGCGATCGAGATGGAGGGGGATCGAGATCGAGTGTCCTTATGAATATTCAATATTTTTTCATATTGAATATGAAAAAATATCATCAAATTTGAAACAAATATTCATGAATCCAAAAAGTGCCCATGAAATTTAAAAATATTCATGAGTTCAAAAAGTGCCCATGTAATACAATCGAGAAATGAAGACTGCGATTTAAATACAATCGATCTTAGCTAGCTATCTGTTCACATTCTTCTTGCCCTTCTTTTTCGCAAATGGAGTTCTTCTGTGGAACGGACGTCCTTTAGGTAGGGTGGTCCTGCTTCTTCTTGTGGTGTATACTGCTACTTCATCGTCGTCGTCATGTTCCATCTTCGGGTCGCCGTACTTGTCAAAGTCTTGCTCATTGGCGACTCCATCCATTCCGATGATCTTCCTTTTGCCTCTCCTCATGACAACACGACTGGGCTTTGACGGGTCGGTAATGAAGAAGCATTGGTCCACTTGGGAAGCCAGTACCCATGGCTCATTTTTCGCGGTGACGTTTGCGCCCGCGGTCTTGGATTTGGCTTCGGGTATAACCATGGGGGTGAAATACCGGTCTTCTTTTAGGACGCTCTTGGCCCATCTGACACGGAACATCGGGACCTTCTCTCCAGCGTAGCTCAGCTCCCAGATCTCCTCAATCCTTCCGTAGTATCTGTCCTTGTCGTTACCAGTGTAGGATTCCATCATTACCCCGGAGTTCTGATAACCATCGCTCTTCATGTCCTTGTCCTCAGCGTAGAATGTGTAGCCGTTGATATCGTACGCCTCATAGGTCATCAGGTTGTGCTCGGCGCCCTGTGACAAGGCGAATATGAGTTGTTCTTCCGCGGAAGAATCCTCATGTAAAGGGTATGACAGAAGCTTCTGCTTGAACCAACGCGTGAAACATGAGTTGTGCTCTTTGATTATATCTCCGTCCGTCCTCTGTTGGCCTCGGTCATTGTACGTCTTCTCAATAAAGGTTTTGTGCTCTACCACCCAAGGATCGACCACGTCTATGTGTTGTAGCGCGACTAGGTTTGCTCTTTCAAAGTCGGCGAGTCGACCCTCGAAGTCGACATGCATTTCACGGCGACCCTCACGGTGACCCCATCCAGCGAGCCTGCCGAGGTGCCTGTTGACGGGCAAACCAACGGGGTTCTCGATGCCTAGATAATTCGTGCAGTAGGAGATGCACTCTTCGGTCAGAAAGCCCCTGGCTATGCTTCCCTCTGGACATGACATGTTGCGAACGTATCCTTTGATGACACCATTCATCCTTTCGAACGGCATCATGCTGTGCAGGAACATCGGCCCGAGTTGGATGATATCCTCCATGATATGGACCAGCAGATGCACCATAACGTCGAAGAATGCAGGCGGGAAGTACATCTCAAGCTCGCATAGTATCACCACGATCTCTTCCTGTAGCCTTCTGAGTTGCCTCACGCCAACCGACTTCCAAGAGATGACGTCGAAAAAGTTGCTTAGGCCAAATGGTGTTTCACGGACATGCACGTCCATGATCCCACGGATTGCAACTGGAAGTATCTGCGACATCAGCACGTGACAGTCGTGAGACTTCGTCCCGCTGAACTTCTGCTTCGCTGGGTCTAGGTATCTACTTATCTTCCCCGCATAATCGTAAAGAAGTTTTACTCCTACGAGGCAGGTGAAAAACTGCTCGATCTCCTCCTGACTTAGAGTAAATCATGCGGGAGGGTAGTCATTTTCGGTCTTCTTGGCCTTTTTGCCTTTGTGACGACTTTCCATGTCCTGCTTCACCTCATCATCATCATCATTAGCGTGAAGCTCCTCCCTGATGCCCATTGATTTAAAGTCTTCCCTTCCTTTCGGCCCATCTTTGGTCCTCTTTGGCATGTTGAGCAGGGTACCAAGCAGACTCTCGCACACGTTCTTCATGATATGCATGACATCAACGCTGTGAGGCACACGGTGGATCTTCCCATACGGCAAGTCCCAGAAAACAGACCTCGTATTTCATACCTTCAGCAGCGTCTCTAGCGCCTTTCGCTTCTTTCCCGGCTCTGGCGCCTTTTGCTTCTTTCCCGGCAGTGGGCAATCTTTCCAATTTTTCAATAGCTCGTCTATTTCCTCGCTGCTCCTCGTACATGGGCGTCTTCGGGGTTCGATTTCACCATCGAACAGATCCTTGCATTTTCTCCACGGGTCATCGTCGCGAAGCCACCTTCGATGTCCCATGAACATGGTTTTTGAAGACCCGGGATCTCTATCTAGCTGGCGATATGTTGTGTCATCCATGCACCTGACGCATCCAGAAAATCCGTGGACCACCTGCCCCGCGAGATATCCGTAACCGAGATAGTCGTGCACCGTCATGAGCAGTGCGGCTCTCATAGGGAAATATTCTTTCTCTGCGGCGTCCCACGTATTGGCTGGCGTTTTCCACAGTGTGTATAGATCCTCTTTTAGCAGCCCCAGATACAGATTGATGTCGTTCCCTGGTTGTTTCAGCCCTTGAATTAGCATACTCATGTGAATGTACTTCCTCTTCATGCACAACCAGGAGGGGAGGTTGTACATCCACACAAACATAGGCCAGGTGCTATGTGTGCTTCTCTGGCTGCCAAACTGATTGACTCCATCGGTGCTCGCGCCCAGCACGATGTTCCTTGGATCGTTCTAAAATTCTAGGTCTTCGAAGTTCAACGCTTGCCACTGGCTCGCATCCTTAGGGTGACTCAGCATCTTGTCTTTTTATTTATCTCCGGATTATTTCCGTCATCTTCTCGATTCTTCTCCTCCCTATCCGCGTGCCAACGCAGGAGCTTTGATACCTTAGGGTCCGCGAAATACCACTGCAGACGAGGAGTGATCGGAAAGTACCACACCACTTTTCGAGGAGCTTTCTTCCTCTTCTTGTATCGAGTGACGCCGCACACCGGACATATGGTAGACTCCGCGTGCTCGTCCCGATAAATGATGCAATTGTTCATGCACACATGGTATTTCACGTGCGGTAAATCCAGAGGACACACAATTTTCTTCACCTCCTTGAAACTGGTCGGGCACTTGTTCCCCTTGGGAAGACGTTCGTGCCAGAATGACATGTTCTCGTCGAAGCATGCGTCGGTCATTTTGTGTTTTACCTTCATCTACAGAGCCATGAGCGTTACTTTCAGGCGGGTATCCTCGGGCCTGCATCCTTCATACAATGGAGTAACCGCGTCTATCTCCAGTTGATCTAGCTTGGCTTTCTCTCGGGCGGCAACTCTTGCGTTATCCGTCTTCTTGAGAAGGAGCTCTTGAATATGAGGGTCCTGCACCCAGCCTCCATCGTCGTCTGCTCCGGCATCTTCATCTTCATGATCATGCCCTTCGTCTTGATCTTCCTCATCATCATGTCCGGCATCTTCTACATGATGACTGTGTACAGTATCACCTCGTGATCATGTCCTCGAGATTCTTCGTCTTCTCGCCCGCCCTCACCGCGGTGGTTGTCTTGCTGCCCTTCCTCATTTCTTGCCCGCCCCCCATGGACGACTTCATAATCATCTTCATCACCTTGCCATCGATAGCCATCCATGAAACCACGCAAGAGCAGGTGGTCCCGCACCTGCCCAGAATCCGGGCCCGCAATAAGGCTCTTCAGCTTGCATCTCGGCCTTTGCGGAGCTCAAAAACCTATTCACGATGTCTTCGGTCATCGTGCGGACCATGGTCGCCTGCGGGGTCGAGCAAAACGATATTTTAGAACCAAGAAAAAATTTGGCATGACTTTCCCTAAAAATAGGACCAAAAAGAATGCATAGTGCCAAAATTCTTGCCGAAACGGAAATGAACCAACATTCCGGCAAAATATTGGCAACTATCGCATTTCAAATATCGCTACCTGCAAACACAAACATATATGCAACACCACAAACATATGCAACACCACAAACATACATAGATCTAGCAAGGGCATAAAAAGTGCATGTGCACGTTGTTGGAGCGAGCTAGGGAGAAAAAAAGTAGATCTACAACATAAAATAGCTTTCCCCTTACTTACCTATAAAAAAAAAGGTAATTTAACCACTTAATTTTGATGAATCTATGGTGCAAATGAGGTGAGGAGGAGGAGGCAGCTGACACAAGCTTGGAGAAGGAGGTGGAGAGAATGAAGTGGGGAAAGTGAGTGTGTGGTGTGGCTGTCCAAAATATCTAGCTGGTCCTAGGTTACTAATGGCGCACCACCCACAAATGTGCCATTAATAACCCTGGTTACTAATGGCGCACCAGCTTGAGGTGCGCCATTAGTAGTTTTGCAAAAAAATAGTAGTGGCACACTGCGTTGGTGGTGCGCCATTACTAGTTAAACTAGTAATGGCGCACTCTTCCCTGGTGCGCCATTAGTATTTTTGGAAAACAAAATTTGTTACTAATGGCGCACCGTGTGTCTGGTGCGCCATTAGTGTCTACCACACTAATGGCGCACCAACTCATGGTGCGCCATTACTATATAGTAGTGGCGCACCACATGTCTGGTGCGCCATTAGTGGCCATATCATCTATAGCCCTTTTCCTAGTAGTGAGACATCAAGCTCTTTTCTGGCGCCGTTATCGGGGAGGTTAGCGCTTGAAGGTATATCTTTAGATCTTGCAATCGAATCTTTATGTTTCTTGTTTTATCACTAGTTTATTCTATAAAATAAAATTACAAAAGAAATTGGAATTGAGGGTACCTCATATGCTTCATATTTTTAATGTCTTTCGTGAAAATAAGGATTCCGATAATTGTGCCAAAGTGTTAGAAGAAGAATGCATTAGAGTGTTTGGCACTAAACCTTTGTATGATGAGCATGATTGCAATGTTGTTAGTATGAATTCCTTGGATATCTATGATGCTAATGATATGCAAAGCCACAAGCTTGGGGATGCTATATTTGATGAAGATGATATTTTTTGTCCCCCAAGTTTTGATGAGCAAATTTATTTTGATGATAGCATGACTCCTATTTATGATGATTATATTGATGAAAGTGGGTTTGGAAGAGTGTCAACTTTAGGAAGTAATGATCCCACTATTTTGGAGGGTGTTGAATCTTATTGTGATAATTATGAAAGTGGGTTTGGAGAGGTCATGACTTTAGTTAATGTTAATCCCACTATTTTGGAAGAGTGTCAACTTTGCATACTTGTAGATCATGAACAGAATGCTTTATGTGATGGTTATATTGTTTAATTCATTCGTGATGCTACTAAAAATTATTATGAGGGAGGAATATATGCTCGTAGGAATTGCAATAATATCAAGTTTCCTCTCTATGTGCTTAAAATCTTGAAGTTATCCTTGTTTTACCTTCCTATGCAAGTTGATTCTTGTTCCCACAAGTTGTTTGCTCAAAAAATCCCTATGCATAGGAAGTGGGTTAGGCTTAAATGTGCTAGTCATATTCTTCATGATGCTCTCGTTATATTTCAATTCTTATCCTTTATGTGAGCATCATTGAAATCATCATGCCTAGCTAGGGGCGTTAAACGATAACGCTTGTTGGGAGGCAACCCAATTTTATTTTTGTTCCTTGATTTTTGATCCTGCTTAGTAATAAATAATTCATCTATCCTCTGTTTAGATATGGTTTTATGTTTTAATTAGTGTTTGTGCCAAGTAGAACATTTGGGAACACTTGGGGAAAGTCTTTGCGATCTTGCTGTAAAAAGCAGAAACTTTAGTGCTCACGAGTTTTGCTGCCAATTTTTACTGGAGAGTGCGATTAAGTTGATTATTTTTGCATATGATTAATAGACAAATTCCTCAGGTCCACCAATTTATTTGAGAATTTTTTGAGTTACATAAGTATTCGAAACCTACAGATTACTACAGACTGTTCTGTTTTTGACAGATTCTGTTTTTCGTGTGTTGTTTGCTTATTTTGATGAATCTATGGCTAGTAATAGAGTTTATGAACCATAGAAAAGTTGGAATACAGTAGGTTTAACACCAATATAAATAAATAATGAGTTCATTACAGTACCTTGAAGTGGTGGTTTGTTTTCTTTTACTAACGGAGCTCAAGAGATTTTCTTTTAAGTTTTGTGTTGTGAAGTTTTCAAGTTTTGGGTAAAGATTTGATGGATTATGGAACAAGGAGTGGCAAGAGCCTAAGCTTGGGGATGCCCAAGGCACCCCAAGGTAAAATCCAAGGACAACCAAAAGCCTAAGCTTGGGGATGCCCCGGAAGGCATCCCCTCTTTCGTCTTCGTCCATCGGTAACTTTACTTGGAGCTATATTTTTATTCGCTACATGATATGTGTTTTGCTTGGAGCGTCTTGTATGATTTGAGTATTTACTTTTTAGTTTACCACAATCATCCTTGCTGTACACACCTTTTGGGAGAGACACACATGAATTGGAATTTATTAGAATACTCTATGTGCTTCACTTATATCCTTTAGAGCACAGAGGTGGTTCTATTTTATAGAAATAATTGATCTCTCATGCTTCACTTGTATTATTTTGGGAGTCCTTTAGAACAGCATGGTAATTTGCTTTGGTTATAAATTTTAATACTAAGAGAAGTTGGATGCTTGATAGTTGTTTTGAGATATAAATGTGGGAATATTAGAGGTGTGCTAGTTGAGTAATTGTGAAATTGATCAATACTTGTGTTGAAGTTTGCAAGTCCCGTAGCATGCACGTATGGTAAACGTTGTGTGACAAATTTGAAGCATGGGGTGTTCTTTGATTGCTTTCCTTATGAGTGGCGGTCGGGGACGAGCGATGGTCTTTTCCTACCAATCTATCCCCCTAGGAGCATGCGCGTAGTGCTTGGTTTTGATGACTTGTAGATTTTTGCAATAAGTATGTGAGTTCTTTATGACTAATGTTGAGTCCATGGATTATACGCACTCTCACCCTTCCATCATTGCTAGCCTCTTCGGTACCGTGCATTGCCCTTTCTCACCTTGAGAGTTGGTGCAAACTTCGCCGGTGCATCCAAATCCCGTGATATGATACACTCTATCACACATAAGCCTCCTTATATCTTCCTCAAAACAGCCACCATACCTACCTATTATGGCATTTCCATAGCCATTCCGAGATATATTGCCATGCAACTTTCCACCGTTACATTTATTATGACACACATCATCATTGTCATATTTCTTTGCATGATCATGTAGTTGACATCGTATTTTTGGCAAAGCCACCTTGCTTAATTTTTCATAGATGTCACTCTTGATTCATCGCAATCCCCGTACACCGCTGTAGGCATTCATATAGAGTCACATCTTGTTCTATGTATTGATTTGTAATTTTTGAATTGTAAGTAAATAAAAGTGTGATGATCATCATTATTAGAGCATTGTCCCAGTGAGGAAAGGATGATGGAGACTATGATTCCCCCACAAGTCGGGATGAGACTCCGGATGAAAAAAAGAGAGAAAAGAGGCCATAAAAAAGGAGAAGGCCCAAAAAACAAAAAAAAACAAAAAAATGAGAGAAAAAGAGAGAAGGGGCAATGCTACTATCCTTTTACCACACTTGTGCTTCAAAGTAGCACCATGATCTTCATGATAGAGAGTCTCCTATGTTGTCACTTTCATATACTAGTGGGAATCTTTCATTATAGAACTTGGCTTGTATATTCCAATGATGGGCTTCCTCAAATGCCCTTGGTCTTCATGACCAAGCAAGTTGGATGCACACCCACTTAGTTTCTTTGATGAGCTTTCATATATTTATAGGTCTAGTGCATCCGTTGCATGGCAATCCCTACTCCTTGCATTGACATCAATCGGTGGGCATCTCCATAGCTCATTGATTAGTCGTGTCAATGTGAGACTTTCTCCCTTTTTGTCATCTCACACAACCTCAATCATAATATACTATTCCACCTATAGTGCTATGTCCATGGCTTGCGCTCATATATTGCGTAAGGGTTGAAAAGGCCGAAGCACGTTAAAAGTATGAACCAATTGCTCGGCTTTTCATCGGGGTTATGCATGAGGGGAGCATTTTGTGTGACGAAAATGAAGCGTGGCCATGCAACAGATGCACTAGAGCTATAAATGTATGAAAGCTCATTAAAAAGAAACTAAGTGGGTGTGCATCCAACTCGCTTGCTCATGAAGACCTAGGGCAATTTGAGGAAGCCCATCATTGGAATATACAAGCCAAGTTCTATAATGAAAAATTCCCACTAGTATATGAAAGTGACAACATAGGAGACTCTCTATAATGAAGATCATGGTGCTACTTTGAAGCACAAGTGTGGTAAAAGGATAGTAGCATTGCCCCTTCTCTCTTTTCTCTCATTTTTTTGTTTTTGGGCCTTCTCTTTTTTTGGCCTCTTTTTTTAATATTTTTGAAGTCCGGAGTCTCATCCCGACTTGTGGGGGAATCATAGTCTCCATCATCCTTTCCTCACTGAGACAATGCTCTAATAATGATGATCATCACACTTTTATTTACTTACAACTCAAGGATTACAACTCGATACTTAGAACAAAATATGACTCTATATGAATGCCTCTGGCGGTGTACCGGGATGTGCAATGAATCAAGAGTGACATGTATGAAAGAATTATGAATGGTGGCTTTGCCACAAATACGATGTCAATTACATATTCATGCAAAGCAATACGACAATGATGGAACGTGTCATAATAAATAGAATGGTGGAAAGTTGCATGGCAATATATCTCGGAATGGCCATGGAAATGCCATAATAGGTAGGTATGGTGGCTGTTTTGAGGAAGGTATATGGTGGGTTTATGGTACCGACGAAAGTTGTGTGGCACTAGATATGCTAGCAACGGTGGAAGGTTGAGAGTGCGTATAATCCATGGACTCAACATTAGTCATAAAGAACTCACATACTTATTGAAAAACTCTATTAGTCATCGAAACAAAGTACTATGTGCATGCTCCTAGGGGGATAGATTGGTAGGAAAAGACCATCGCTCGTCCCCGGCCGCCACTCATAAGGAAGACAATCAAAAAATATCTCATGCTCCAACTTTGTTACATAACAGTTCACCATACGTGCATGCTACGGGACTCACAAACCTCAACACAAGTATTTCTCAAATTCACAACTACTCACTAGCATGACTCTAATATCACCATCTTCATATCTCAAAACAATCATAAGAAATCAAACTTCTCATAGTATTTAATGCACTTATTATGAAAGTTTTTATTATATCCCTGTGACGCCCCCGATTTGACCGTACACTAATTATGCACGCAAATGTGTACGATCAAGATCAAGGACTCACGGGAAGATATCACAACACAACTCTACAAATAAAATAAGTCATTCAAGCAATATATTACAAGCCAGGGGCCTCGAGGGCTCGAATACAAGAGCTCGATCATAGACGAGTCAGCGGAAGCAACAATATCTGAGTACAGACATAAGTTAAACAAGTTTGCCTTAAGAAGGCTAGCACAAACTGGGATACAGATCGAAAGAGGCGCAGGCCTCCTGCCTGGGATCCTCCTAACTACTACTGGTCGTCGTCAACGGGCAGCACGTAGTAGTAGGCACCTCCGGTGTAGTAGGAGTCGTCGTTGACGGTGGCGTCTGGGTCCTGGGCTCCAACATCTGGTTGCGACAACCAGGTAGAAGGGATAGGGGGAAAAGGGGGAGAAAGCAACCGTGAGTACTCATCCAAAGTACTCGCAAGCAAGGAGCTACACTACATATGCATGGGTAAATGTGTAAACGGCCATATCGGTGGACTGAACTGCAGAAAGCCAGAAGAAGAGGGGGATAGCTAATCCTGTCGAAGACTACGCTTCTGGCCACCTCCATCTTGCAGCATGTAGAAGAGAGTAGACTGAAGTCCTCCAAGTAGCATCGCATAGCATAACCCTAACCGATGATCCTCCCCTCGTCGCCCTGTGAGAGAGCGATCACCGATTGTATCTGGCACTTGGAAGGGTGTGTTTTATTAAGTATCCGGTTCTAGTTGTCAGAAGGTCAAGGTACAACTCCAAGTCGTCCTGTTACCGAAGATCACGGCTATTCGAATAGATTAACTTCCCTGCAGGGGTGCACCACATAACCCAACACGCTCGATCCCATTTGGCCGGACACACTTTTCTGGGTCATGCCCGGCCTCGGAAGATCAGCACGTCGTAGCCCTACCTAGGCACAACAGAGAGGCCAGCACGCCGGTCTAAACCTAAGCGCACAGGGGTCTGGGCCCATCGCCCATAACACACCTGCACGTTGCGTACGCGGCCGGAGAGCAGACCTAGCAACCTCCATTACAAAGGAAGTCACGTTACGCGGTCCAACCCGGCGCGCGCCGCTCAGTCGCTGGTGTCACGAAGTGCTTCAGCTGATACCACGACGTCGAGTGCCCATAACTTTCCCCGCGTAGATGGTTAGTGCGTATAGGCCAGTAGCCAGACTCAGATCAAATACCAAGATCTCGTTAAACGTGTTAAGTATCCGCGAACACCGACCAGGGCCAGGCCCACCTCTCTCCTAGGTGGTCTCAACCTGCCTTGTCGCTCCGCCACAAAGTAACAGTCGGGGGCCGTCGGGAACCCAGGCCCACCTCTACCGGGATGGAGCCACCTGCCCCTTCAGCCCCCATCTCCGAACAGTATCACAGGTAATGTAACTGTGTAAAGTATATGGTATATGCCCGTGATCACCTCCCGAAGTGATCACGGCCCAGTAGTATAGCATGGCAGACGGACAAGAGTGTAGGGCCACTGATGGAACACTAGCATCCTATACTAAGCAGTAGGATAGCAGGTAATGGTAACAACAGTAGTAGCAAGGACATGCTATGCATCGGGATAGGAATAACGGAAAGCAGTAACATGCTACACTACTCTAATGCAAGCAGTATAGAGAAAAGAGTAGGCGATATCTGGTGATCAAAGGGGGGGCTTGCCTGGTTGCTCTGGCAAGAGAGAGGGGTCGTCAACACCGTAGTCGTACTGGGTAGCAGCGGCGTCGGTCTCGATGTCTAGCGAGAGAAGAGGGGGAAGAAACAATAAATACAATGCAAACAAATGCATGACGATGCATGACATGACAAAGCGTGATGCTAGGTGCGCCCTAACGCGGTACGAGGTGGTACCGGTGAAGGGGGAAACATCCGGGAAAGTATTCCCGGTGTTTCACGTTTTCGGACAGAAGAGCCGGAGGGGGAAAGTTGCGAGTTCGATAGGTTAGGGATGTGTGGCGGACGAACGGCCTGCGTTTCTGGATTCGTCTTGTCGTTCTGAGCACCTTTCATGTACAAAGTTTTTCCATCCGAGCTACGGTTTATTTTATATTAATTTTAAAAGATTTAAATCAATTTTAGGATTTATTTAATTATTTAAATCGACATTATCCAGAACAGTGTTTGCTGACGTCAGCATGACGTCAGCAGTTGACCTGGTCAACCTGACATGTGGATCCCGTTCGTCATAGACTGTTTAGTCTAATTAGGGTTTAACTAATCTAATTACTGTTTAATTAAACTAACTAGTTAATTAGATTAGTTTATTAGGATTAATTAATTTAATTAATTGATTATTTATTTATTTTAATTATTTTATTATATATATATATATTTTTGTTCTGGGGCGGGCCCTCGTGTCATTGCCCCAGTGGGCCTATCGGGCGTGGCCCGAACGGGCATGCGGGCAGCGGGCGAAGCGCCCGTCGAGGCGGGCCCGAGGCGACGGGCGGGCGACGGAGCAAGGCCGCGGTCGGCGGCAGCGGCAGAGCAGCGGGCCGGTGAGCGGAGCGCCGCGGCAGCGGCAACGGTGGTCGCGCCAGAGAGCGGCGACGATGCGCTGGCGTGTCAGGGGCGCGGCCATGGGGCGGAGCGGCGCGTGCGGTCGCGGGCAGAGGCCGCGGTCGGGGAGGACGGCGGAGCGCGTCAAGTGGGGTGGCTGGAGCGGAGCGGGCACGGTCCCGAGCGAAGGCCTCGGCAGCGAGCGAGGGACGCGGGGGGGGGGGGAAGGGGTCGGCAGTGAGCGGTGTGGAGGCTGCGGCGGGGCCGTGCGGGCAGGCGCGGCGCGGCGCATGAGCGAGTGCGTGCACGCGCATGGAGGCGGGCGCGGGCACGCACGATGACACGCCGGGCGGGGCGGGGCCGCAGTGAGCGCGGTCGGCGCCCGTAAGTGGTGGTGGTCCGGCGCGGTGACGGACAGAGATAGAGAGAGGGAGAGGCCGGAGCCTCACCGGCGTTCGTGGGGAAAATGGCAGCGGGCTCGAGCTCGAGGAGGACGGGGACGACGGGCTGTCGAGGAGGCAGACGGACGGCGGGCTCCGAGTGGCGGCGTCGGAGGTGCTGGTGGCGTGGAGGGTTCGGCGACGGGGCGACGGGGTTGAGGCGGCGAGGCGCTCCAGCGAGGTGGTGCGGGGCGGGCGACGGCGACGATGTCAACGGGAGCCACGGTGAGGCGAGCTTGGGATCGGGCCCCGATTGCCCCGATCCGATCTGGATCGAGGGAGGGAGGCAGAGGAGTGTGGGGATCGTGGGCGGGGGAGTGGGAGGTGATGCGGTTGGTGGGTTAGGGTTTCGGGGGGATAAGGGGAAGCGAGGGTGGGCCGGCCAGGTGGGCCTGGTAGCCTAGCTGGGCCGATCGGCCAGGGAGGGTCTTTCCTCTCTTTTTGTTGTTTCTGTTTTTTTATTCTTTTATGTATTTTATTTCTTTTCTGTTTTATTTTGTTCCTCATTGTATTTTAGTTTTGTGAAGTTCAAAAATGATCCCTAAATTGGTAATAGGAATTATACCACTGCCACAATTAACTTGGCACCTAAATATATTAGTTTGTAATTTTTTATCATTTTAAAGCATTTAAATAATCGTTTTTGCTACTGTTTTAGTTTATTTAGTGCATTTAAGTATTTTATTAAGAGATGATTTCTTCACCAGCATTTATTATGGATTATTAGACACATTAGGAACAATTTAGTTTTGACTTTTGAAAACTTTAATTGTTTTGACTTTAATTCAAATTTGAATTTGGTTCGGTTCCGAGCTAACACGAGATTATCACCAATAATCGAGGTGACGTGGCATCATTACCAGAGGGTTACTGTAGCTTGATTACCCGGGCGTCACAATCCCTCTTGGATGCCCATCATATCATGGCTATATTCATAACCTAAGAAAATTACCATGCTGTTTAGAGACTCTCAAAATAATATAAGTGAAGCATGAGAGTTCAACAATTTATTCAAAATAAAACTACCATCGTGCTCTAAAAAGATATAAGTGAAGCACTAGGGCAAATGACAAAGTACTCCAAAAGATATAAGTGAAGATCAATGAGTAGTCGAATAATTATGTAACTATGTGAAGACTCCTTCTCATAAATAAAATTTCAGATCTTAAGTACTTTATTCAAAAAGCAAGCAAAACAAAATAAAATGGCATTGCAAGGATAGCACGTATCATGTGAAGAAGCAAAAACTTAGGCTCAATCAAAATTGACAGATAGTTGTTGAATAAGAAAGGTGGAATGCCTACCGGGACATACCCAAGCTTAGATGCTTGAGACTTCTTGAAATATTACTTAGGTATGCCTTGGGCATCCCCAAGCTTGATCTATTGCATCTCCTTAATTCCTCTCATATCGCGGTTTCCCTAATTCTTAAAAACTTCAACCACACAAAACTCAACAAGAACTCGTGAGATAAGTTAGTATGAATCAACGCATAAACCTTACCATTCTCTACTGTAGAAATCACTAAAATTATTATTTAACATTGCATACTAAATGACTCTGAATATTTAATACTCCTATCCTAAAATAGAATCATTAAACAAGCAAACAAATGCAAACAATGCAATCATAACAGCAATCTGTCTAAACAGGATAGTCTGTAAAGAATGCAAGAGGAATCATACTTATTTAACTCCAAAAATTCTAAAAAATTACCACACTGTATATAATTTGTTGCTACTTATTGTGTAAAAACTTCAAGATTTTATCATGTTCTGACTATTCACAAATATTCAAAAGATAACAGCAAACTTTCTATTTTTAAAATAGCAACATATGGACTTGCAAAATAAGCATGGTAAAGGCTACACTTGACTTTTTTTATTGAACTAAAAGATGAAAAGCATTACTCTAAATAGAAGCAAGCAAATCTAAACAAAATAAAATGATGCTCTGCTACCTCTTGAGCACTGCGTTGGTTTTCCCTTGAAGAGGAAAGGGTGATGCAGCAAAGTAGCGTAAGTATTTCCCTCAGTTTTTGAGAACCAAGGTATCAATCCAGTAGGAGGCTACGCGCGAGTCCCTCGCACCTACACAAAACAAATAAATCCTCGCAACCAACGCGATAAAGGGTTGTCAATCCCTACACAGCCACTTACGAGAGTGATATCTGATAGATATGATAAGATAATATTTTTGGTATTTTTATGATAAAGATGCAAAGTAAAATAAAAGGCAATGAAAATAACTAAGTGTTGGAAGATTAATATGATGGAAGATAGACCCCGGGGCCATAGGTTTCACTAGTGGCTTCTCTCAAGAGCATAAGTATTTTACGGTGGGTGAACAAATTACTGTTGAGCAATTGACAGAATTGAGCATGTTATGAGAATATCTAGGTATGATCATGTATATAGGCATCACGTCCGAGACAAGTAGACCGACTCCTGCCTGCATCTACTACTATTACTCCACACATCGACCGCTATCCATCATGCATCTAGAGTATTAAGTTCATAAGAACAGAGTAACACTTTAAGCAAGATGACATGATATAGAGGGATAAATTCATGCAATATGATAAAAAAACCATCTTGTTATCCTCGATGGCAACAATACAATACATGCCTTGCTGGAAAGGACACCGCAAGATTGAACCCAAAGCTAAGCACTTCTCCCATTGCAAGAAAGATCAATCTAGTAGGCCAAACCAAACTGATAATTCGAAGAGACTTGCAAAGATAACCAATCATACATAAAAGAACTCAGAGAAGATTCAAATATTGTTCGTAGATAAACTTGATCATAAACTCACAATTCATCGATCTCAACAAACACACTGCAAAAGAAGATTACATCGAATAGATCTCCACGAGAGAGGGGGAGAACATTGTATTGAGATCCAAAAATAGAGAAGAAGCCATCTAGCTAATAACTATGGACCCGAAGGTCTGAGGTAAACTACTCACACATCATCGGAGAGGCTACGGTGTTGATGTAGAAGCCCTCCGTGATCGATGCCCCCTCCGGCGGAGCTCCGGAACAGGCCCCAAGATGGGATCTCATGGATACATAAAGTTACGGTGGTGGAATTAGGGTTTTGGCTCCGTATTTGATCATTTGGGGGTACTTAGGTATATATAGGAGGAGGGAGTACGTCCGTGGAGCAACAATGGGCACACGAGGGTGGAGGGCGCGCCTTGGGGGGGGGGGGGTAGGCGCGCCCCCTACCTCGTGGCCTCCTGGTTGATTTCTTGACGTAGGGTCCAAGTCCTCTGGATCATGTTCGTTCCGAAAATCACGTTCCCGAAGGTTTCATTCCGTTTGGACTCCTTTTGATATTCCTTTTCTTCGAAACCCTAAAATAGGCAAAAAAATAGCAATTCTGGGTTGGGCCTCCGGTTAGTAGGTTAGTCCCAAAAATAATATAAAAGTGTATAATAAAGCCCAATAATGTCCAAAACAGAATATAATATAGCATGGAACAATCAAAAATTATAGATACGTTGGAGACGTATCAAGCATCCCCAAGCTTAATTCCTGCTCGTCCTCGAGTAGGTAAATGATAAAAACTGAATTTTTTATGTGGAATGCTACTTGGCATATTTTCAATGTAATTCTTCTTAGTTGTGGCATGAATATTCAGATCCGAAAGATTCAAGACAAAAGTTCAATGTTGACATAGAAATAATAATTCCTCAAGCATACTAACTAAGCAATTATGTCTCTACAAAATAACATGGCCAAAGAAAGTTATCCCTACAAAATCATATAGTCTGGCTATGCTCTATCTTCACCACACAAAGTATTTAAATCATGCACAACCCCGATGACAAGCCAAGCAATTGTTTCATACTTTTGGTGTTCTCAAACTTTTTCAATGTTCATGCAATACATGAGCGTGAGCCATGGACATAGCACTTTAGGTGGAATAGAATGGTGGTTGTGGAGGAGACGAAAGAGGGAAGATAGTCTCACATCAACTAGGCGTATCAACGGCTATGGAGATGCCCATCAATAGATATCAATGTGAGTGAGTAGGGATTGCCATGCAATGGATGCACTAGAGCTATAAGTATATGAAAGCTCAACAAAAGGAACTAAGTGGGTGTGCATCCAACTCGCTTGCTCACGAAGACCAAGGCCAATTTGAGGAAGCCCATCATTGGAATATACAAGCCAAGTTCTATAATGAATAATTCCCACTAGTATATGAAAGTGATAACATAGGAGACTCTCTATTATGAAGATCATGGTGCTACTTTGAAGCACAAGTGTGGTAAAAGGATAGTAGCATTGTCCCTTCTCTCTTCTTCTCTCATATTTTTTTATTTGGGCCTTTTCTATATGGCCTCTTTTTTATTTTTTTATTTTTCGTCTGGAGTCTCATCCCGACTTGTGGGGTAATCATAGTCTCCATCATCCTTTCCTCACTTGGGACAATGCTCTAAAAATGATGATCATCACACTTTTATTTACTTACAACTCAACAATTACAACTCAATACCCAAAAAAATATGACTATATGTGAATGCCTTCGGCGGTGTACCGGTATATGCAATGAATCAAGAGTGACATGTATGAGAGAATTATGAACGGTGGCTTTGCCACAAATACAATGTCAACTACATCATCATGCAAAGCAATATGACAATGATGGAGCGTGTCATAGTAAACGGAGCGGTGGAAAGTTGCATGGCAATATATCTCGGAATGGCTATGGAAATGCCATGATATGTAGGTATGGTGGCTGTTTTGAGGAGGTATATGGTGGGTGTATGATACCGACGAAAGGTGCGCGGTATTAGAGAGGCTAGCAATGGTGGAAGAGTGAGAGTGCGTATGATCCATGGACTCAACATTAGTCATAAAGAACTCATATACTTATTGCAAAAATCTACAAGTTATCAAAGCAAAGTATTATGCGCATGCTCCTAGGGGGATAGATTGGTAGGAAAAGACCATTGCTCGTCCCCGACCGCCACTCATAAGGAAGACAATCAATAAATAAATCATGCTTCGACTTCATCACATAACGGTTCACCATACGTGCATGCTACGGGAATCACAAAATTTAACACAAGTATTTCTCAAATTCACAACTACCCAACTAGCATGACTCTAATATCACCATCTCCATATCTCAAAACAATTATCAAGTGTCAAACTTCTCATAGTATTCAACACACTCATAAGAGAATTTTATTATTAATCTTGAATGCCTAACATAATTAAAAAAAATTACCATGCTGTTTTGTAGGACTCTCAAAATAATATAAGTGAAGCATGAGAGAACAATAGTTTCTATAAAACAAATCCACCACCATGCTCTAGAAGGTATAAGTGAAGTACTAGAGCAAAACTATATAACTCAAAAGATATAAGTGAAGAACATAGAGTATTCTAATAATTTCCGAATCATGTGTGTCTCTCTCAAAAGGTGTGTGCATCAAGGATGATTGTGGAAAACTAACAAATAAAGACTCAAATCATACAAGACGCTCCAAGCAAAACACATATCATGTGGTGAATAAAAATATAGCTCCAAGTAAAGTTACCGATGGAAGTAGACGAAAGAGGGGATGCCTTCCGGGGCATCCCCAAGCTTTGGATTTTTGGTGTCCTTAGATTATCTTGGGGGTGACATGGGCATCCCCAAGCTTAGGCTCTTGCCACTCCTTGTTCCATAATCCATCAAATCTTTACCCAAAACTTGAAAACTTCACAACACAAAACTTAAAATAGAAAATCTCATGAGCTCCATTAGCGAAAGAAAACAAAACACCACTTCAAGGTACTGTAATGAACTCATTATTTATTTATATTGGTGTTAAACATACTGTATTCCAACTTCTATATGGTTTATAAACTATTTTACTAGCCATATATTCATCAAAATAAGCAAACAACACACGAAAAAAAGAATCTGTCAAAAACAGAACAGTCTGTAGTAATCTGTATCTAGCGCAAGATCTGGAACCCCAAATATTCTAAAATAAATTTCTGGACGTGAGGAATTTATCTATTAATCATCTTCAAAAAGAATTAACTAAATAAAACTTTCCAAATAAAAATGGCAGAAGTTCTCGTGAGCGCTAAAGTTTCTGTTTTTTACAGCAAGATTAACAAGACTTTCCCCAAGTCTTCCCAACGATTCTACTTGGCACAAACACTAATTAAACACAAAAAACAAAACCAAAACAGAGGCTAGATAAATTATTTATTGAATAACAGAAAGGAAAAATATTGGGTTGTCTCCCAACAAGCGCTTTTCTTTAAAGCCTTTTTAGCTAGGCATTGATAATTTTAATGATGCTCACATGAAAGACAGGAATTGAAGCACAAAGAGAGCATCATAAAACATGTGGCAAACAAATCTAAGTCTAACATAATTCCTATGCATAGGCATATTATAGGCAAACAAATTATCATGGCAAGCAAAAACTAGCATATGCATGGAAGAGGAAAGAAACAATAGTAATCTCAACATAACGAGAGGTAATTTTGTAACATGAAAATTTCTACCACCATATTTTCCTTTCTCATAATAGTTACATGTAGGATCATAAGAAAATTCAACAAAATAGCTCTCACATAAAATATTTTCAACACGATCCACATGCATGCAAAGTTGACACTCTTCCAAAATAGTGGGATTAACATTAACTAAAGTCATGACCTCTCCAAACCCACTTTTATCAAAAATTTCATAAGATTGAACATTCTCCAAATATGTGGGATCTAAAGTTGACACTCTTCCAAACCCACTTTCAATAATATTGCAAACACTATTATCAATCTCATATTCATCATGGGGCTTAAATAAATTTTCAAGATTGTAAGAAGAATCACCCCAATCATGATCATTGCAACAAGTAGAGGTCATAGCAAAACTAGCATCCCCAACCTTAGGGTTTTGCATATTATTAGAACAATTTATATCAATAGAATTTATACTATCATTATTGAAACCATGATTTTTATTCAAAGATCCATCGGGAATCAATCCATAAGGTACTTCATCACAATTTTCAGATTCACGAATTTCAAGCAAAACTTCATAAAGATAATCTAGTGCATAAAACTCACTAGCAATTGGTTCATTATAATTGGATCTCTTAAAAAGATTAGCAAGCGGATGAGGATCCATAGATGTTTAGGTTCTCTGTTTAGTAATAAATAAACAACTATTCCAACCAAACGAGCAAACAAGCCAAGTAAGACATCAAAGCAAATGGAAAGACGAGCAAAAGAAGGGCAAATAAAACGGCAAGGGTGAAGTGGGGGAGAGGAAAACGAGAGGCAAATGGCAAATAATGTAATGCGGGAGATAAGGGTTGTGATGGGTACTTGGTATGTTGACTTTTGCATAGACCTCCTCGGGAACGGCGCCAGAAATCCTTCTTGCTACCTCTTGAGCACTGCGTTGGTTTTCCCTTGAAGAGGAAAGGGTGATGCAGCAAAGTAGCGTAAGTATTTCCCTCGGTTTTTGAGAACCAAGGTATCAATCCAGTAGGAGGCTACGCGCGAGTCCCTCGCACCTACACAAAACAAATAAATCCTTGCAACCAATGCGATAAGGGGTTGTCAATCCCTACAAGGTCACTTACGAGAGTGAGATCTGATAGATATGATAAGATGATATTTTTGGTATTTTTATGATAAAGATGCAAAGTAAAATAAAAGGCAATGAAAATAACTAAGTGCTGGAAGATTAATATGATGGAAGATAGACCCGGGGGCCATAGGTTTCACTAGTGGCTTCTCTCAAGAGCATAAGTATTTTTCGGTGGGTGAACAAATTATTATTGAGCAATTGATAGAATTTAGCATAGTTATGAGAATATCTAGGTATGACCTGTATATAGGCATCACGTCCGAGACAAGTAGACCGACTCCTGCCTGCATCTACTACTATTACTCCACACGTCGACCGCTATCCAGCATGCAGCTAGAGTATTAAGTTCATAAGAACAGAGTAATGCTTTAAGCAAGATGACATGATGTAGAGGGGTAAATTCATGCAATATGATAAAAAACATCTTGTTATCCTCGATGGAAAAAGTACCATATGTGCCTTTCTGCCCCTACTGTCACTGGGAAAGGACACCGCAAGATTGAACCCAAAGCTAAGCTCTTCTCCCATTCTAGAAAGATCAATCTAGTAGGGCAAACCAAACTAATAATTCGAAGAGACTTGCAAAGATAACCAATCATACATAAAAGAACTCAGAGAAGATTCAAATATTGTTCGTAGATAAACTTGATCATAAACCCACAATTCATCGGTCTCAACAAACATACCGCAAAAGAAGATTACATCGAATAGATCTCCACGAGAGAGGGCGAGAACATTGTATTGAGATCCAAAAAGAGAGAAGAAGCCATCTAGCTAATAACTATGGACCTGAATGTCTGAGGTAAACTACTCACACATCATCGAAGAGGCTATGGTGTTGATGTAGAAGCCCTCCATGATCGACGCCCCCTCCGACGGAGCTCCGGAACAGGCCCCAAGATGGGATCTCGTTGATACAGAAAGTTACGGCGATGGAATTAGGGTTTTGGCTCCGTATTTGATCGTTTCGGGGTACATAGGTATATATAGGAGGAGGGAGTATGTCGGTGGAGCAACAGGGGGCCCACGAGGGTGGAGGGCGCGCATGGGGGGGGGGGGTAGGCGCGCCCCCTACCTCGTGGCCTCCTGGTTGATTTCTTGACGTAGGGTCCAAGTCCTCTGGATCATGTTCGTTTCGAAAATCACATTTCTGAAGGTTTCATTCCGTTTGGACTCCGTTTGATATTCCTTTTCTTCAAAACCCTAAAATAGGAAAAAAAACATCAATTTTGGGCTGGGCCTCCGGTTAGTAGGTTAGTCCCAAAATAATATAAAAGTGTATAATAAAGCCCAATAATGTCCAAAACAGAATTTAATATAGCATGGAACAATCAAAAATTATAGATACGTTGGAGACGTATCATGCTCCAAGAAAAACACATATCATGTGGTGAATAAAAATATAGCTCCAAGTAAGGTTACCGATGGATTGAAGATGAAAGAGGGGATGGCATCCCGGGGCATCCCAAAGCTTAGGCTCTTGGTTGTCCTTGAATATTACCTTGGGGTGCCTTGGGCATCCCCAAGCTTAGGCTCTTGCCACTTCTTATTCCATAGTCCATCAAATCCTTACCCAAAACTTGAAAACTTCACAACACAAAACTCCAACAGGAAATCTCGTAAGCTCCATTAGTATAAGAAAATAAATCACCACTTTTGGTACTGTTGTGAACTCATTCTTTATTTATATTGGTGTAATATCTACTGTATTCCAACTTCTCTATGGTTCACACCCTCCGATACTACTCATAGATTCATCAAAATAAACAAACAACACATAGAAAACAGAACAGTCTGTAGAAATCTGGATATTTCGCATACTTCTGTAACTCCACAAATTCTGCAAAATTAGGAAGTACTAAGAAATTTGTTAATTAATCTTCTGCAAAAATAATCAGTATTTTATTACTCTTATACTAAAAATGAGAATTATTTTTCTGAGTGCAAAAGTTTCTGTTTTTCAGCAAGATCAAATCAACTATCACCACAAGCCATCCCAAAGGTCTTACTTGGCAATTTATTGAAACAAAAGCTATAAAAATGATTACTAAAGTAGCATAATCATGTGAACACACAAAAACAGAAGGTATAAATATTGGGTTGTCTCCCAACAAGCGCTTTTCTTTAATGCCTTTCTAGCTAGGCATGATGATTTCAATGATGCTCACATGAAAGATAAGAATTGGAACATAACGGGAGCATCATGAAGCATATTACTAGCACATTTATGTCTAACCCACTTCCTATGCATAGGAATTTTCTGAGCAAACAATTTACGGGAACATGAATCATCTAGCATAGGAGTGCTAAACAAGCATGATTTCAAAACTTTCAACACATAGAGAGGAAACTTGATATTATTGCAATTCCTACAAGCATATATTCCTCCCTCATAATAATTTTCAGTAGCATCATGAATGAATTCAACAATATAACCATCACATAAAGCATTACTTTCATGATCTACAAGCATAGAAATTTTATTACTCTCGATAGAAGCAAAATTCTTCTCATTCATAGTAGTGGGAGCAAACTCAACAAAATAACTATCATGTGATTGAAAATTAAAATCAATATGACAAGTTCCATGGTTATCACTATTCTTTATAGCATACATGTCATCACAATAATCATCATAGATAGGAGGCATGCTTCATCATAATAAATTTGCTCATCAAAACTTGGGGGACAAAAAATATCATCTTCATCAAACATAGCATCCCCAAGCTTCTGGCTTTGCATATCATTAGCATCATGGATATTCAAAGAATTCATACTAACAACATTGCAATCATGCTCATCATTCAAAAATTTAGTGCCAAACATTTTAATGCATTCTTCTAACACTTCGTCACAATTATCGGAATCCTTATTTTCACGGAAGACATTAAAAAGATGAAGCATATGAGGCAACCTCAATTCCACTTTATTGTAGTTTTCTTTTATAATAAAAACTAGTGATAAAACAAGAAACTAAAATATTCGATTGCAAGATCTAAGGATATACCTTCAAGCACTAACCTCCCCGGCAATGGTGCTAGAAAAGAGCTTAGTTCATGGGGTGTTAGTGCCTCTTACCTAGCCTCCCCAGCAACGGCGCCAGAAAAGAGCTTGATGTCTACTACGCAACCTTCTTCTTGTAGACGTTGTTGGGCCTCCAAGTGCAGAGGTTTGTAGGACAGTAGCAAATTTCCCTCAAGTGGATGACCTAAGGTTTATCAATCCGTGGGAGGCGTAGGATGAATATGGTCTCTCTCAAACAACCCTGCAACCAAATAACAAAGAGTCTCTTGTGTCCCCAACACACCCAATACAATGGTAAATTGTATAGGTGCACTAGTTCGGCGAAGAGATGATGATACAAGTGCAATATGGACGGTAGATATAGGTTTTTGTAATCTGAAAATATAAAAACAATAAGGTAACTAGTAACAAAAGTGAGCGAAAACGGTATTGCATTGCTTGGAAACAAGGCCTAGGGTTCATAATTTCACTAGTGGAAGTTCTCTCAACAATGATACCATAATTAGATCATATAACAATCTCTCAACGTGCAACAAAGAGTCACTCCAAAGTAACTAATAGCAGAGAACAAATGAAGAGGTTATTGTAGGGTACGAAACCACCTCAATGTTATTCTTTCTGATCGATCTATTGGGCTATTCCTATAAGTGTCACAAACAGGCACAGAGTTCGTACTAAAATGACACCTTAAGACACACATAAACCAAAACCCTAATGTCACCTAGATACTACAATGTCACCACAAGTATCCGCGGGTTTGATTATACGATATGCATCACACAATCTCATATTCATCTATTCAAACCAACACAAAGAAATTCAAAGAGTGCCCCAAAGTTTCTACCGGAGAGTCAAGAAAAAAACGTGTGCCAACCCCTATGCATAAGTTCACAAGGTCACAGAACCCGCAAGTTGATCACCAAAACATACATCAAGTAGATCACATGAATATCCCAATGTCACCACAGATAAGCACATGCAAGACATACATCAAGTGTTCTCAAATCCTTAAAGAATCAATCCGATAAGATAACTTCAAAGGGAAAACTCAATCCATTACAAGAAGGTAGAGGGGGAGAAATATCATAAGATCCAACCATAATAGCAAAGCTCACAGTACATCAAGATCGTGCCAAATCAAGAACACGAGAGAGAGAGAGAGAGATCAAACACATAGCTACAGGTACATACCCTTAGCCCCGAGGGTGAATTACTCCCTCCCCACCATGGAGAGCATCGGGATGATGAATATGGCCACCAGTGATGATTCCCCCCTCCGGAAGGGTGCTGGAATAGGGTCCCGATTTGTTTTTGGTGGCTACAGAGGCTTGCAACAATGGAACTCCCGATCTAGGTTCTGTTCTAGAGGTTTGGGGATATATAAGAGGTGTTGGCATCGAGAACAAGTCAAGGGAGTCCACGAGGGGCCCACGAGGTCGGAGGGCGCGCCCTCCACCCTTGTGGAGGCATTGTGGCTCTTCTGGCCGAACTCTTTTGCTTCGGGGGCTTCTTCTGGTCCAAATACAATCATCGTGAAGTTTCAGGTCAATTGGACTCCGTTTGATATTCCTTTTCTGCAAAACTCAAATACAAGAAAAAAACAAAAACTGGCACTGGGCTCTAGGTTAATAGGTTAGTCCCAAAAATCATATAAAATAGCATACAAATGCATATAAAACATCCAAGATAGATAATATAATAGCATGGAACAATCAAAAACTATAGATACGTTGGAGACGTATGAAACCCCGATGAGAAGCCGAGCAATTGGTTCATACTTTTGAACGCGCTTCAGCTTTTTCAACCCCCACGCAATACATAATCTCAAGCCATGGACATCGCACTATAGGTGACATAGAGTATGATGATAGGGGTAAACGTAGAGAAGACAAAAAATTAAGAAAGTCTCACATCGACGTGGCTAATCAATGGGCTATGGAGATGCCCATCAATTGATATCAATGCAAGGAGTAGGAATTGTCATGCAACGAATGCACTAAGAGCTATAAGTGTATGAAATTTCAATATGAAAAATAAGTGGGTGTGCATCCAACTTGCTTTCCATGAAGACCTTGGGTATTTGAGGAAGCCCATTACCGGAATATACAAGCCAAGTTCTATAACGAAAAATTGCCACTAGTATATGAAAGTGACTACATAGGAGACTCTCTACATGAAAAGCATGGTGCTACTCTGAAGCACAAGTGTGGAATTAGCATGCCCCTTCTCTCTTTTTCTCTCATTTTTTCTTTTTCACTTTTTTCTTTCTTATTTTTCCTCTTTTTAATTTTGTCAAAAGTCTCATCCCGACTTGTGGAGGAATCATAGCCTCCATCATCCATTCCTCGCTGGGACATGCTCTAATAATGAATAATGATGATCATCACACTTCTATTTACTTATAACTCAATATTACAACCCGATATTACAAGTCAATATTACAACTCGATACCTAGAACAAAGTATGACTCTATATGAATGGCTCTAGCGCTGTACCAGGATGTGCAATGATCTAGCGTAGCAAAGATATCAAAAAATGGACAAGCCATGGCAATATCATGCTAGCTATCTTAAGATCATGCAAAGCAATATGATAATGAATGTTCAAGTCATGTATGTGATGATGATGGAAGTTGCATGGCAATATATCTCGGAATGGCTACGGATATGCCATAATAGGTAGGTATGGTGGCTATTTTGAGGAAGATATAATAAGGCTTGTGTATGATAGAGTGTATTATATCATAGGGTTTGGATGCACCGGCGAAGTTTGCACCACATCTCGAGGTGAGAAAGGGCAATGCACGATACCATAGAGGCTAGCAAATTGCAGAATGTTAAGAGTGTGTATAATCCATGGACTCACATTAGTCATAAAGAACTCACATACTTATTGCAAAATTTTATTAGCCCTTGAAGCAAAGTACTACAACGCATGCCCTAGGGGGATAGATTGGTAGGAAAAGACCATCACTCATCCCCGATGATGTCTGCTAGAACTACGTTGGTATTTCCCCAAAGAGGAAGGGATGATGCAACACAACGACGATAGGTATTTCCCTCAGTGATGAGACCAAGGTTATCGAACCAGTAGGATAACCAAGCAACACTACGTAAACATCACATGCACACAAATAACAAGTACTCGCAACCCGACGCATTAAAGGGGTTGTCAATCCCTTTCGGGTAACGGCGCCAGAAATTGGCAAACGGACGTGAGAGAGTTATAAATATTGATAGATCGAACGCCAAATAAAATAAATTGCAGCAAGGTATTTTTGTATTTTTGGATTAATAGATCTGGAAATAAAAGGCAAATAAAATAGATCGCAAAGGCAAATAATATGAGAAAGAGACCCGGGGGCCGTAGGTTTGCCTAGTGGCTTCTCTCGAGAAAAATAGCAAATGGTGGGTAAAAAAATTACTGTTGGGAAATTGATAGAACTTCAAATAATCATGACGATGTCCAGGCAATGATCATTATATAGGCATCACGTCCAAGATTAGTAGATCGACTCCTGCCTGCATCTACTACTATTACTCCACACATCGACCGCTATCCAGCATGCATCTGGTGTATTAAGTTCATGGAGAAACGGAGTAATGCAATAAGAATGATGACATGATGTAGACAAGATCTATTTATGTACAAGTAGACCCCATCATTTTATCCTTAGTAGCAACGATACATACGTGTCGGTTCCCCTACTGTCACTGGGATCAAGCACCGTAAGATCGAACCCACTACAAAGCACCTCTTCCCATTGCAAGATAAATAGATCAAGTTGGTCAAACAAAACCCAAATATCGGAGAAGAAATGTGAGGCTATAAGCAATCATTCATATAAGAGATCAAAGAAACTCAAATAACTTTCATGGATAAAAAGAGATAGACCTGATCATAAACTCAAAGTTCATCGGATCCCAACTGTAACATCCCAAATTTTAAATTTGGAATGTTATACAATAGATCATCACTGCATATCATATTTATTTGCCTTTGGGTTGATCCTAGAAATTCTACGCAACTCAAGGACCCTCGGAGAGAGTTGGGGATTTCGTTATTTTCATATTTGAGTTTTCTCAAAATTTGAAAATAGGATCATTTGATTTTATTTATTTTATCTCCAATTATTTCTATTATAAAAATATGAGAGAGGGAATAAAATGACTTTCCCAAAATAAAGAAATATTGAGGATTTAATAAAAAAATCAAATAAGGTTTTATTCTGGAGTTTTTCGTGGTTTTATTTGAATTTAGGAAAAATTGCACGTTTTCAAAAATTGCATTTAGGGCCAAGAAAATGTTCAGCCTGTTCTAAATATTTTGTTTAGACTGTGAAAATTAGTTTTGGCAATTTTAGATTTTTAATTATTTTTCTAGAATTTTTCTTAGTTCAGTGAAATTGTTTTTTTAACCCCGCGCCCGACTGGGCCAAAGGCCCAGCCGAGCCAGGCCGGCCCGCCAGGCCACCGCCTCCCTCGCCGAGCTGCCGCCGGACTCGGGGAGACTGAGCCGGGCACGCCTCCGCCGCCGACCCCCTCCGCAAGCAAGGCCGCCCCCTCCCTCCTTAATTAGCCACCTCGGGGCCCCACTGGGAGCCCCGAGTCGCCACCCGCCGCCGTGGCCCCGCCGCTGCTGCCACCGCACGCCGCCTGCGCCGCGCCGCTGCTGCCCACCGCCGCCGCCCGGAGCCCCGCTGGACCGAGCCGAGGTAGCCGCCCCGCCGCCCGGTTTTCCGAGAAAAACCGATTTGGTTTTTTAGAAAACCCTAGTTTTCGTCTTTAAATATATCGGTTTTTTCCGGTTTATTTATTTAGCGAGCGTCCGCTCGTCCGTTCGTTTTAACGAACGCGTTCATCGTTTAGTTCCAGAAAACAAACGTTCGTTCGTTATTCTGTTTGTCGTTTTTCTTTTTCTTGGATTATTCCGCGATTATTTCTGATCGCGATTTCTGATCCGATTTTCATTCTAGTTTAACTTTTCGCTGTTTATCGGAATCAGGCGATTCAAGCACCTGGAGTTTCGTCCCGAAACCCTCTTTCCATTTAACCAACTCAAACAAGTTTTTGCCTCTGTAAAATTTGACCTAGATCCAGAATAGTAAACGAAGCTTGATTCTTTCGCCGTTGGTCTTTCGTTGCTTCGTTTGATTTGATTCTTTTTGCCAACCAGAGTTCTTAAGTTGAACTATCTGGTTAGATCTCTTATTTGAGTTTTACCTGTGCATTAGATGAGTACTTATTGTATGCTTGTTTGTTTGCGCTAGAGTACCCGGAGTGCGCCGCTTGCTACTTCGAATCGCTAGGTTTTGCGGATCATCAGCAAGGCAAGTAACACTTTGATCATACCTCTTACTTCCGAGTTTTTATTGCATTAGATCAATCCTCACACTATTGCATGATTAGGATCTAATTAAATTGTGGGTTTGGGAAGTAGATGAGGTAGTACCTATTACCTGTTTTATTATCAAACCTTTGGGAGTTACTTCTACGTTTGCTTGTTATGCCATGCTATGCCAGTAGACGTGGATTGGGTGAGTGTATCCATGACAGATGTGAGATTTTTAAATTAATGGTTTACTTAAGGTGGCAACTTAAACACACATCTAGGTGGATTGAGGCACTTGGGTATTCCAGCGATTGCCTATTTTTCTTTTGGACCGCCACCCAGGCTCAAAGGGATCATGAGATTATTCATACTAGAAACTTCCGTGTGCAGCCACAAGCTACTATGGGCTCTAGCATAGTTGACTAAGTCATGCGAACTCTTACAGTGGTAGACTAGCAGATGTAGGGGATGTAGGTTGGTACGGTCTACCCGTTCGTAAGGTGCAAGCGCTTCTGAAAGACTATGTCTCGGTCATCCGTTTCTCAAACATCATGTAGTGCGAGAATCCCAACAGAGGAGATCGAGTCTTGTGGGGAAAAGTGCGCAAACCTCTGCACAGTGTATAAACTAATCATGGTTAGTCGTGTCCCCGGTTATGGACATCTTGAGTATCTAGTACTTGGATTATCATGTGAATCTCATCATGTTACTCTAAATTAATTTTGTTGGGTTTTAAAGATGATGCTTCATTGGGATTGAGAGGGTGTCTACACTCTCAATGTTTAACAACTACCATGATAGTTAAATAAAATTTATTCCTTTGCAGTAGGGAAAAATTGGCTTTACGCAAAACTGTAACCATAGAGCTTACCACCGGCCAAAGATGCATGTAGTATAGCCTTATTCTTTCATTGCTCTCTCTATGTGTTACTTTGCCAGCATATTCCATGTGCTGACCCGTTTCGGGCTGCAACGTTCATGTTGCAGACTTTTCAGACGACGAGTAAGGTGCCTTTAGGTCGTGGTTCTATACTCAGTGATGCCGTTGGAGTTGATGGACTCACTTATCTTCCAAGCCTTCTGTTGTTATCCTTATTAGATGGCCTTAAGCCATATTTATTGCAATAAGTTCTCTTTTGAGACACTCGATGTAATAAGTGTGTGATTGCTACTCTGTTATAAATCCTTCAAGTATTATGTGGTGTCAGCATTACCGATCCAGGTATGACCCTGGAGCACGGTGATTGGACTGTTTGAGGTCTGGTCGCTACAAGATGGTATCAGAGCACACGCTGACTGTAGGACACGACCACTAAGCTAAAGCCCTAGATCACTACTCACTCTTCCCATTCTAACTCCTCATCTTTTCTACTGTTTTAGGATGGCGGATGAAAGGAACAAGTTCACACAGCCGGATGAAGATACACCCTTTGGACGTCACCTGAAGGAAGTCACTAAGTACCTGAACATCGGAGTACCAAGCTTCACCGGAACCTACAACGCCACTTTACCTGAAGAGGAGCGCTGGATGATTCATGTTCAAGTTCCAGGAAGGACGTTCATGCCAGTCACCGAGCCCATAGAGTTTTCCTTTGATGCACCGACATGGAGTCTAGGAAGGAGCATGGAAGCTCACATCGCCATGGGACGTATTGGAGAAGTCTACCGCAATGATCTCAAGGATACTATCTACCAGATGTGTGGGCGCCGAGATGAACACTGGGAGATGATCAGCACCAAGAAGGATAGATCAATTGCAGCTTTTATCCAGGAGTTGAACCAGCACATTCGACGTCAGGAGAACCAGATGTGCGCCGACATGATAGATCTGAAGAAGGCAAGAACAAGAATCAAGGAACTGGAAGAAGAACTCAAGGCTACACGTGAAGATTATGAAGAGGAAATCAAAGTACTAGTGGAGAAGAATGATGACCTGATCAAGAAGATCAGAATATTCATGGGAGACCCTACACCAATAGAAGAAGACGAAGACCCAAGGAGATTCGCCCTGAAGACTACATCATCATCGACGCACCGACTCAGATCCAGATGATAGTGATGATGACTATGTTGATGAAGCTGGAGCAGATATCATGGAGTCTGCAACTCAAGAATATTTCTAGTAGACTACCTCATCAGCAGTAGTAGTCCACCATGTAAATATAGTAGTCCGAGCACTTTTGCGATAGTTAGATCGATTGTATGCCCTTGTTTGATTGAATTAAGTGAATTGTTTGTTTTGCCTCATGTGCATATGGGTAGTGTTTTCTCTCTAGACCCCCTCTATTCTTAATCTCATCTTTTCTAAACCCTCAGATGCCTCCGAGACGTGACCCCGGATTTACCTTCCCACCAGAGCTCACACAGTTGATCCAGCAGCAGAATACGTTGATGCAGTTGCTAGTCCAAAATCAGAATCAGCGGAACAACAACAACAACAACAACCCACCACCACCACCTATTGGCCACTTAGCCCGTTTTCTTAGGCTGAATCCGCCGGTGTTATCCAGTAGCACCGAGCCTATAGTAGCAGATGATTGGCTCTGCTAGATAGCAAGGGAGTTGACCACGGCAGGATGCATAGATGCGGAAAAGGTGAAATTTGCCGCACATCAGTTGGATGGAGCTGTAGCATCATGGTGGGAGAATTTCACAACCACTTTCCCTATCGACACTATCACATGGGACCAGTTTCAGCAAGCTTTCCGTACTGCCCATGTTTCAGCAGGAGCTATGGCCATGAAGAAGCGTGAGTTTTGCAACTTGCGCCAAGGAGGACGGACAATTGGCCAGTATGTGGATGACTTTAGTAAGCTAGCACGTTATGCCCTAGATGACGTTGCTACGGATGCAGCTAAGCAGGAGAAGCTTCTGGAAGGACTGAATGATGAGTTGAGCATGCAGTTGATGGTAGCAAGATTCAACAACTACCAGGGGTTGGTAGATCGTGCTCTTATGATTGAAGGGAAGCAGCAGCAGATTGAAAACCGTAAGAGGAAGTGTGGACAAGGGAAGTACAATTCTGGAGCTCAGCATAAGCCACATTTTACCCCTAGACCGGGAGGACATTTTCAGCATACCCATGGAGGAGGTAGATCACACAATCATAATGGCCCCAAGAATGGTAATGGGAATAAAGGAAGCAACGGTCAGAACCATATCAACCCATGAACCCCAGCCAAGAGAGACCTGAGCCAAGTCACTTGTTTTAAGTGCCAGAAGACCGGACATTATGCCAATGAATGTCTTGAATCCCAGAATGGAAATGGCAACGGAAGCTCTGGGAAGAAGCCGAACCATTTCAATAGGGGACAGGTGAACCACGTTAACGTGGAGGAGGTTGAAGCTCAGCCAGATGCAGTAATAGGTAAGTTTTTGGTTAAGTCATTTACTGCACCCATTCTTTTTGATACTGGTGCATCGCATTCATACATATCAAGGGGATTTGTGGATAAGTATAAATTTTCAACCCAAGCCCTTAGGTCACCCATGTTACTAACCTCGCCTGGAGCAGAGTATATGGCTAGTCTATGGTGTGATCGGTTACCATTAAGGATTGGTAACTATGTATTTCCCTCGGACCTAATAGTATTGGAATCCCAAGGATTGGATTTGATATTAGGCATGGATTGGTTATCGAAGTATGAAGGGAATATTGAATGCGCCAGTAAGTTAATTTTGCTTACAACGCCAGAAGGAAGAAGGATCAAGTATGTATCCCGACATGTGCCGAAGAGGACTCAAGTAAATTCCCTAACAGGAGTTGTGCAGGAGGAAGTACCAGTGGTAAAGGATTTCCCTGACGTATTTCCAGAGGAGTTGCCAGGCATGCCACGGGATAGAGATATTGAGTTTTTGATTGATCTTTTGCCAGACACAGGGCCAATATCTAAGAGACCATATAGGATGCCCGCAAAGGATTTGGAAGAGATTAAGAAGCAGATTAAAGAGTTATTGGATAAGGGTTATATTCGCCCAAGTTCTTCACCTTGGGGATCGTCGGTACTTCTAGTGGAGAAGAAGGATGGATCGTTAAGGATGGTTGTTGATTATCGAGGATTGAATGAAGTAACCATCAAGAACAAGTACCCACTACCGATGATCAATGATCTGTTTGATCGATTGCAAGGAGCTAAGGTATTTTCCAAGATCGATCTGCGATCAGGATATCACCAGTTAAAGATTCGAGAACAGGATATACCTAAGACAACTTTTACCACCAGGTATGGGTTGTACGAGTATACCGTTATGTCATTTGGTCTGACTAACGCACCCGCATATTTTATGAACATGATGAACAAAGTATTTATGGAGTTCTTGGACAAGTTCGTCGTAGTCTTCATTGATTATATCCTAGTTTACTCAAAGAATGAAGAGGGGCATAAGGAGCATTTGCGTTTGGTACTTGGAAAGCTCAGAGAACATCAGTTATATGCCAAGTTTAGCAAATGTGAGTTTTGGTTGAAGGAAGTTGGATTCCTCGGACACGTTATATCTGGAGAAGGTATAGCAGTAGATCCCACCAAAGTTGACACTGTGACAAATTGGGAAGCCCCAACAATAGTTGGAGAGATCCGGAGTTTTCTTGGACTCGCAGGATACTACCGGAGATTTATTGAAAATTTCTTGAAGATTGCGAAGCCTATGACGGAGTTGTTGAAGAAGGATACCAATTTCAAATGGACTGAAGAGTGTGAGGCCAGTTTCCAAGAGTTGAAGAAACGTTTGGTTACATCACCAGTGTTGATTTTGCCAGATCATACCAAGGATTATGAGGTGTATTGCGACGCTTCACATCGAGGACTTGGAGCAGTGCTTATGCAGGAAGGAAGAGTTGTTTCATATGCCTCACGACAGCTTAAGCCTCATGAGTTGAATTATGCCACGCATGATTTGGAGTTAGCAGCTGTAGTGCATGCGTTGAAGACTTGGAGACATTTTCTCACTGGAAACCATTGTGAGGTGTACACGGATCACACGAGTTTGAAGTATATCTTCACGCAGAAGGAGTTAAATCTCAGGCAGAGGAGATGGTTGGAGCTCATCAAGGACTATGATATGAGATTGCATTATCATCCCGGAAAGGCTAACGTAGTAGCTGACGCATTGAGCCGTAAAAGCCATGTCAACACTCTAAGGACGGGAGATTTACCAAGAGAGTTAGCCGAGAATCTTCGTGAGCTATGTTTGGAAATAGTTCCGAGAGGCTATGTAGCAGCATTGGAGATTCAGTCTACTTTGATGGATAAGACAAGAGAAGCTCAAAGGATTGACAAGGAGATCGCTTCTATTAAGGAGAAAATGAGCAAAGGAAAAGCTAAAGGATTTCGTGAGGATGAGCACGATACCTTATGGTTTGAAGACCGTGTTTATGTGCCCAATGACCTAGAGATCAGTAAGTTGATTCTGCAAGAGGCCCATGATTCACCATATTTGATTCACCCAGGAAATACCAAGATGTATTTGGATTTGAAGGATACTTTCTGGTGGACCGGAATGAAGAAGGATATTGCGGAGTATGTAGCAGTTTGTGATGTATGTCAGAGAGTAAAGGCAGAGCATCAGAAGCCAGCCGGATTGCTACAGCCATTGCCAATACCCGAATGGAAGTGGGATAAGCTAGGCATGGATTTTATTACGGGATTGCCCAGAACTCGTTCAGGCTATGACTCGATTTGGGTAGTAGTCGATCGTTTGACAAAGGTAGCTCATTTCATCCCAGTGAAGACTACCTATACTAGTGCCAAGTTGGCAAAGATATACATGACCAGGATCGTATGTCTGCATGGAGTTCCAAGGAGCATTGTATCAGATAGAGGAACCCAGTTTACCTCAAAGTTCTGGAATCAGTTGCATGAAACTTTGGGTACCAGGCTAGAATTCAGTACAGCTTTCCATCCGCAGACAGATGGACAGACCGAGAGAGTCAATCAGATTTTGGAGGATATGCTGAGAGCTTGTGCGCTAGATTATGGATCTAGTTGGGATGACAATTTGCCATATGCAGAGTTCTCTTACAACAACAGTTATCAATCTAGTTTGAAGATGGCCCCTTTTGAAGCCTTGTACGGAAGGAGGTGCAGAACCCCGTTGTCATGGGATGAAGTTGGAGACCGACAGTTGTTTGGACCAGATCTGATTAAGGAGTCTGAACAGAAGGTGAAATTGATTCGCGGTAGGCTCAAGGTAGCCTAGTCCAGGCAGAAGAGCTACGCAGATTCTAAACGCAAGGAGAAAGTTTACGAAGTCAGAGACCGAGTTTATCTTCGAGTATCTCCACTTCGAGGAGTTAAGCACTTTGGAGTTAAGGGAAAGTTAGCACCACGTTTTGTAGGACCATACAAGGTTTTGGAGCGTATGGGAGAAGTAGCCTACAAGTGGAAATTACCCGAAGGATTGTCAGGAGTTCACGACGTATTCCAAGTTTCCCAGTTAAAGAAGTGCCACGCGGAGATGGCAGATATACCGCTGAGAGATACAGTGCCGCTGGAAACAATTTAGTTCGACAGTGATTTGACCTATGAGGAGAAACCAGTTAAGATTCTTGAGTATGCCAGCCGAGTAACCTGCAACAAGGTTAACAAGTTTTGCAAAGTTCAGTGGAGCCACCACACGGAGGATGAAGCCACCGGGGAGCGAGAGGAAGATTTGTTGAAGGACCACCCTCACCTATTTTCTAGCCAACCCGAATCTCAAGGGCGAGATTCATCTTAAGGGGGGTAGGTTTGTAACATCCCAAACTTTCAATTTGGAATGTTATACAATAGATCATCACTGCATATCATATTTATTTGCCTTTGGGTTGATCCTAGAAATTCTACGCAACTCAAGGACCCTCGGAGAGAGTTGGGGATTTCGTTATTTTCATATTTGAGTTTTCTCAAATTTTGAAAATAGGATCATTTGATTTTATTTATTTTATCTCCAATTATTTCTATTATAAAAATATGAGAGAGGGAATAAAATGACTTTCCCAAAATAAAGAAATATTGAGGATTTAATAAAAAAATCAAATAAGGTTTTATTCTGGAGTTTTTCGTGGTTTTATTTGAATTTAGGAAAAATTGCACGTTTTCAAAAATTGCATTTAGGGCCAAGAAAATGTTCATCCTGTTCTAAATATTTTATTTAGACGGTGAAAATTTGTTTTGGCAATTTTAGATTTTTAATTATTTTTCTAGAATTTTTCTTAGTTCGGTGAAATTGTTTTAAAAAAACCAGCGCACGACTGGGCCAAAGGCCCAGCCGAGCCAGGCCGGCCCGCCAGGCCACCGCCTTCCTCGTCGAGCTGCCGCTGGACTCGGGGAGACCGAGCCGAGCATGCCTCCGCCGCCGACCCCCTCCCCAAGCAAGGCCGCCCCCTCCCTCCTTAAATAGCCACCTCGGGGCCCCCTTGGGAGCCCGAGTCACCACCCGCCGCCGCCCACGCAGCCCCGTCGCCCCTGCCGCCGCACGCCGCCTGCGCCGCGCCGCACGCCGCCGCCGCTGCTACCGCCACCGCCGCTGCCGCCGACCTGCTGACGCCGCCCTGCTGCCGCTGCTGCTCACCGCCGCCGCCCGGAGCCCCGCCGGACCGAGCCGAGGTAGCCGCCCCGCCGCCCGGTTTTCTGAGAAAAACCGATTTGGTTTTTTTAGAAAACCCTAGTTTTCGTTTTTTTAAAATAGATCGGTTTTTCCGGTTTATTTATTTAGCGAGCGTCCGCTCGTCCGTTCATTTTGACGAACGCGTTCATCATTTAGTTCCAGAAAACGAACGTTCGTTCGTTATTCTGTTCGTCATTTTTCTTTTTCTCGGATTATTCCGCGATTATTTATGATCGCGATTTCTTATCCGATTTTCGTTCTAGTTTAACTTTTCGCTCGTTTATCGGAATCAGGCGATTCAAGCGCCTGGAGTTTCATCTCGAAACCCTCTTTCCGTTTAACCAACTCAAACAAGTTTTTTCCTCTGTAAAATTTGACCTAGATCCAGAATAGTAAACGAAGCTTGTTTCTTTCGCCGTTTGTCTTTCGTTGCTTCGTTTGATTTGATTCTTTTTGCCAACCGGAGTTCTTAAGTTGAACTATCTAGTTAGATCTCTTATTCGAGTTTTATCTGTGCATTAGATGAGTACTTATTGTATGCTTGTTTGTTTGCTCTAGAGTACCCGGAGTGCGCCACTTGCTACTTCGAATCGCTAGGTTTTGCGGATCATCAGCAAGGCAAGTAACACTTTGATCATACCTCTTACTACCCAGTTTTTATTGGATTAGATCAATCCTCACACCATTGAATGATTAGGATCTAATTAAATTGTGGGTTTGGGAAGTAGATGAGGTAGTACCCATTACCTGTTTTATTATCAAACCTTTGGGAGTTACTTCTACGTTTGCTTGTTATGCCATGCTATGCCACTAGACGTGGATTGGGTGAGTGTATCCATGATAGATGTGAGATTTTTAAATTAATGGTTTACTTAAGGTGGCAACCTAAACACACATCTGGGTGGATTGAGGCACCTAGGTATTCCAGCGATTGCCTGTTTTTCTTTTGGACCGCCACCCAGGCTCAAAGGGATCATGAGATTATTCATACTAGAAACTTCCGTGTGCAGCCACAAGCTACTATGGGCTATAGCATAGTTGACTAAGTCGTGCGAACTCTTACAGTGGTAGACTAGCAGATGTAGGGGATGTAGGTTGGTACGGTCTACCCGTTCGTAAGGTGCAAGCGCTTCTGAAAGACTATGTCTCGGTCATCCGTTTCTCAAACATCATGTAGTGCGAGAATCCCAACGGAGGAGATCGAGTCTTGTGGGGAAAAGTGCGCAAACCTCTGCACAGTGTATAAACTAATCATGGTTAGTCGTGTCCCCGGTTATGGACATCTTGAGTATCTAGTACTTGGATTATCATGTGAATCTCATCATGTTACTCTAAATTAATTTTGTTGGGTTTTAAAGATGATGCTTAATTGGGATTGAGAGGGTGTCTACACTCTCAATGTTTAACAACTACCATGATAGTTAAATAAAATTTATTCCTTTGCAGTAGGGAAAAATTGGCTTTACGCAAAACTGTAACCATAGAGCTTACCACCGGCCAAAGATGCATGTAGTATAGCCTTATTCTTTCATTGCTCTCTCTATGTGTTACTTTGCCAGCATATTCCATGTGCTGACCCATTTCGGGCTGCAACGTTCATGTTGCAGACTTTTCAGACGACGAGTAAGGTGCCTTTAGGTCATGGTTCTATACTCAGTGATGCCGTTGGAGTTGATGGACTCACTTATCTTCCAATCCTTCCGTTGTTATCGTTATTAGATGGCCTTAAGCCATATTTATTGTAATAAGTTCTCTTTTGAGACACTCAATGTAATAAGTGTGTGATTGCTACTCTATTATAAATCCTTCAAGTACTCTTTGGTGTCAGCATTACCGATCCAGGGATGACCCCGGAGCACAGAGATTGGACTGTTTGAGGTCTGGTCGCTACACCAACAAACACACCGCAAAAGAATTACATCATATGGATCTCCAAGAGACCATTGTATTGATGATCAAACGAGGGAGAGGAAGCCATCTAGCTACTAACTACAGACCCGAAGGTCTACAAAGAACTACTCACGCATCATCGGAGAGGCACCAATGGAAGTGGCGAACCCATCTGTGATGGTGTCTAGATTGGATCTGGTGGTTCTGTACTCTACGGCGGCTAGAATTGATTTTCAGTCGACTCTCCTAGGGTTTCTGGAATATTGGGGTATTTATAGAGCAAAGAGGCGGTCCGGGGGCACCCGAGGTGGGCACAACCCACCAGGGCGTGCCTGGGCCTCTAGGCACGCCCTGGTGGGTTGTGCTCCCCTCGGAGCACCCCCAGGCGCTTCTCCGGCCCATTGGATGTCTTCTGGTCCAAAAAAATCCATGAAAAGTTCCACTGTGTTTGGACTCCGTTTGATATTGATTACTTGTGATGTAAAAAACATGCAGAAAACAACAACTAGCACTTGGCACTATGTCAATAGGTTAGTACCAAAAAATGATGTAAAATGACTATAAAATGATTATAAAACATCCAAGAATGATAATATAGATACATTGGAGATGTATCAGCATCCCGAAGCTTAATTCCTTCTCATCCTCGAGTAGGTAAATGACAAAAACAGAATCTTTGATGTGGAATGCCGCCTAACATGTCATCTCATATTCTTTTCTTTATAGCATGTACATTTGGACTTTTATATTGTTCAAAGCAATAGTCCAGATTTGACATGATAAGTTCAATACTCAAGCATACCAACAAGCAACCATGTCTTTCAAAATATCAATGCTAAAATAAGTTATCCCTAGCCCATCATGCTCAATCATTGATCCATTCATGAAACACACTCCCATATTAACCACACTCAATGCTCAAGTATGATCATATAGTGCCCCCTAGTTGGTGCTTTATAAAAAAAGATGGAGACTCAAATTAAAAATAAAAATTGCATAAAGTAAAAGAAAGGCCCTTCGCGGAGGGAAGTAGGGATTTGTAGAGGTGCCAGAGTTCAAAGCGAAAAATTGAGAGATAAAAACATTTTGAGAGACATACTTTTCTCACCAACGAAAATGACTTAGAGTTCCCAACACTTTCCATGCGCTAGATATATCATAGGTGGTTCCCAAAAAGAAATTAAAGTTTATTCCCTTTTCAACCATATTTTCACTTTCCATGGCTAACCGTATCCACGGGTGCCTTCCATACCAACACTTTACAGGGAATTTATTATTTGACGACATAATGTAAATTCATTTTTCATTTCGGGACTGGGCATCCCTAATACCTTTGCCTTACTCTCGTGCAATGACAAGTGAATAAACACTCATCGTGAGAATAACACATCTAGCATGGAAAATAATAGCCACCCCTCACCGCCTCGCGAGCGGTACGATCACACACAAGAGAAATTTATTTTGAATATTAGAGATGGACATACAAATTTTCTTAGAACGGCCAAAGAATACCGCATATAGGTAGATATAGTGGACTCTATGGCAAAACTGTTTTAAAGGATTTTGGATGCACAAGTAGTGATCATACTTAGTGCAAAGTTAAGGCTAGCAAAAGATTGGGAAGCGACCAACCAAGAAATGAATAATCTCATAAGCGAGCATTAAGCATAATTACCGAATAATGCACCACAAGTAGGATATAATTTCATTGCATGACTATTGACATTCCTGCTTGCATAGAGAATCACAAACCTTAACAACAATATTCTTACTAAAGCATAATTACTCATCAACATGACTCACATATCACATCATCATATCTCAAAACTATTACAAAGAATCAAGTTTATTTTGTCCAATGATCTTCATGAAAGTTTTTATTATATCCTTCTTGGATATCTATCACTTTGGGACTAATTTTCATGTGTTGCTTTTGATAAGCTCAAACAAATATAAGTGAAGATCATGATCATAATATTTCTTTCTCTCAAATTAATTTAAGTGAAGCAAGAGAGTTTTTCTTCGAAAACACTAAGAGCAACTCCAATGGGGCGACCCATTTTGTCCGCCCGCGTCCGTTTGGGTCAGCGCGGGCAAAAGTGGTGGCCCAACATGCCGACCCAAACCCAAATCACGTCCGCTTCGTGGCCGCGCCAACGCATTCGCTGCCCAAATTTGCGCCCCAAATGCATCGGCGCAGACGCCACGCGCGCCTTCTCGCTGTCTACGAAAGCGAGGAGGACGAGCGGCGCAGGGTGGAGGCGGTGGAGGAAGAGTACGACGACGAGAGGCGGCGGCGCTAGGTGGGCCAAGGCCCGGCTCGGCTGGGCCGGCCCAGGAAAGTTTTTTTAAAAAATAAATTCCATTGTGAATAAAAATCCTATTAAAATATAAAAAATTCTAAAAAAATATGAGAAACAATTTTCACCGTCCAAACCTAATATTTAGGACATGATGAACATTTTTCTGGCCTAAAATGTAGTTTTCAAAAATGCATATATTTTTTCTAATTCATATAAAATAGAAAAATAAAATACAAATAATTAAGAAATTGATTTTAAAATTCCTCCTCCAATATTTCTCTTCTGTTGAAGAAGTCATATTATCTTCTCTCTTTTATTTTTGTTATTGAAAATAATTGGAAGGAAAATATTAAAATCAAATTGAGCCTTTATTCAAATTTGAAATAGATTCAAATATGAAGTTTTAGTGAAACCTCTAACTCTCTCTTTGGGTCCTTGAGTTGCTTAAGATTTCTAGGATCACAACCAAATGCAAATAAAAATATGATATGCATGTGATGACCTATGTATAACATCCAAATTGAAAATTGAGATGTTACACATCATGACTGTTTCTTTTCTACCATGAATTACAATGTTTAGTCGCTGCTTGAACTTTGGAGCTGCTCTGGATTTATGTTTTGCGGTCTCAGAAATGGCTAGCGAGATACCATTATTGTCATATTATATCATGGTTGTTTTGACAACGTGTTACCGTTTGAGATATCTTATTATTGCTTGCTAGCTGATTATGTCATTGATATGAGTCATTATAATCTTTAAGAGTTATTGCCGACATGGTTAGTTGTAATGTTGGCTGAAAACCTGGGTCCTGTTTAAGCTTATTTATGCAAACAAGAGCAAAAGAGTTCGTAAATTTTTTTCTTTCTCATTTTCAGTTTAGCAACTAAATTGCTTGAGGACAAGCAAATGTTTAAGCTTGGGGGAGTTGATACGTATCCAACGTATCTACTTTTTCTCACACTTTTCCTCTTGTTTTGGACTCTAATTTGCATGATTTGAATGAAACTAACCCTGGACGGACACTGTTTTCAACAGAATTACCATGGTGTTGTTTTTGTGCAGAAATAAAAGTTCTGGAATGAAACGAAACTTTGCGAGGATTTTTTATATAATATATAAGAATTTCTAGAGTCAAGACCTACCAGAGAGGGGCCCTGGGTGGGCACAACCCACCAAGGCACGCCCCCACTCCTGGCGCGAGTTGTACCCACCTGGTGGCCCCGCCGACCTCAACCCTGACACTATA